>NC_134551.1:30182866-30501605 GCF_025594145.1 Primulina tabacum
TTTGATGCTAGCATTTATTTATTATAATGTTGAATTACATTGTATATTTTAATATTGCAGTATGTTTTACTGTTTTGGAATATACATGTTACCTGAATATCAGAGATTATTTGGTAATATGTCTGATTTGAAAATGAATCAGAACCAATTCTTGATCAGAAGGTAAGCTGATCAGAAAGGAATTGAGATTGATTTATCTCATGTGATACTAACTCTTGTGGTAATCAGATATACCTCCTCGAAGAATTCTAGAAAGAGAGTAGTACTTCGATCGATCAGATAGATGTGTCAGAAACTCCGATGGAAATACAGTTGAAACAGCTTCAGTCATTTCAACCGCCGATTCTGAGAGGTACTGAGACATCTGATGATTGTGAGAATTGGTTAGATGATATAGAGATATTGTTTGATTCACTTGAGTATCCAGACGAACGGAGAATTAAACTAGTGCCCAACCAGTTACACGACGTCGCAAGGAGTTTGTGGATTACAACCAAAAGAGTATTAGAACAGCGTGGTACAGTAATTACGTGGGAAATCTTTAGAGCGGAATTCTATCGAAGATTTTTCTCAGTTTCGTACCGAGAGGACCAGAAAGCAGAGTTTGAGTTTGAAATAGGGCCAACTGAATATTGAAGAATATGTTGCTAACTTCTCTACTTTATTACGTTTTGATCCTCTTATAGTTGGAATGATGAAGCTGTAGGGATCAGTTTCATCAACGGATTGAATGCTGAGATATCTTCCTTGGTAAAGGTAGGCCACCCCGGCATTTTTGGTGATGCTTTGAATAAAGCAAGGAGAGCTGAGGCAAGTTTGAGTCGACACACGAGGGAGGTTGGATGTGATCCGACCCCAGACACAGAGCAATCCCCCTCTCAGATTGATAGTGGCAGTACAAGTGGGAAGCCAGATTTGTTGAAAGCTCGAAAGAAACAATTTAAGAAATTAGGGAAGTGGACCGAGCGGGTTCATCTAGCTCCAGTGGTTCTAGCCTGAGTTATACTGGAGTTTATTGCCGGACTTGCGGAGGGAAGACATCCCACTAAGAAATGCCAAGGAGTATTTGGTAGTTGCCATAGCTGCCGACAGTCAGGACATTTTGCTAGAGTATGTCCACAGAGAGGTTCCCCGAAGATTCCAGGAGCAGAGGCGTCTGGTGATAGTGACCGAGGAATAGATCCAGGATGCACTTGATGATGTAGTGACAGGTATTTGTTCTTAATGATTTTTTTCCATATGTATTGGGAGATTCTCGTACATCTTATACATGATTCTGTATGAATTGCATTGACATATGCTTTATTCTATTAGGTCTGTATATACTGTAGTATTGATTTCTTTATCTTTTGGGGGAAAGATTGATACCAGTGAATTCTATAAATATCGTATACTGAAGTGAAGTGAGAATGAGATTGAGTTAGATTATGTTGTACTTGTATTGTCTGATTTCTGGCAGCATTATTGATATGAATATATTGAACAAGTACAAAGCTATTGTAGATTCTTACCAGGAGATGGTAAGATTCGGACTTGAAATGGCCGAAGAATGAATAATGTACGGTAAGGATTTTCGATTTTGAATCATTTGATTTCCGTATAATTAGGATTCGATGATTATTGAAAGGAATGGAGTTATTCCTTATGCATTTAGTTGATTACTGAAAATGAGTATACCATTTGCTGATTTGTCAGTAGCAGGAGAAATGCTAAAGTCTTTCTAGATGAAATTCCGGATTTGCCTTATATAAGGGAGAGTGATTTCCGCCTTGATTTGATACCAGGTAATGGTTTTATTTTAGAAGTTTGTACAGAATGATACTGATTGATTTGAAAGAATTGAAATATCAGTTAGAGGATTTACTGACCAAAAGTTACATCTGATTGTGTGTTTCTCTGTAAAATACTTCAGTTCTGATTATGGGTTGATGAATCTGGTATTCATAGGTATTCTGATGATTTTATGCCGTTTATCTATGATATTTTGTGATATACTCGTGGCATATGACTGACTAAATCGAATATCTTGTATTGAAGGATCTGAGAACTGAAATTGTTGTATACAGAAATTGTTCAGATATGAATCTTGATTTGTTCAGATATGAATCTTGATTGAAACAGACTGTATTCCGAGTATGTGATATCCGAATATGGAATACCGATCGATATTAGCACAACTGAGGCAGTGATCAATGGCTGAGAATGATACCAATGTCAGAAAACTTCTTTATTTTCTTGCCTGAGTTTAACAGATTATTGGAAACCGTTGAGAGTATTTACAGTTCAAGCCGAATCAGAGCTAAACTCGCGAATTAAAACAGTCCAGAAGTTTAATCAGAATGTTCAGAACGGGGATTTGATAATCAGAACAGGGTTTCGATCAGAATATCAGGTAGGTAATACTGTATTATATGTGAATAACCGACTTGTTTGTGCCGAATATTTCGAATCTGAAATGACAGATATAGTCAGAAGCGCACGATAGTCGATTCAGTATTTATTCTGGTGACAGAAAATGTATGATTATTCAAAAAGACAGTTTTGATATAAACAGAGGAGATCTGTTGTAGCAGAGTTTGTACTGAAATGTATGCATCGTCGACAGATGAAGACAGAAAAATAGAAACCAGGAGGTTGGTTATATAGATTATCGATTCTTGAATAGAAATGGGAGTACATTTCTATGGATTGTGTGACGACACTACTGAAATCTGGATAAGATTGTGCTATGATGTAATTATAATTGACGGATTGCTTGAATCTGCTAATATGATGGTGTACAGGATGACGTACAGATACGACCAGATGACTGAGATTTATGTCAGAAAAGGGGGTCAGATGGTAATGAATGCCAAAGTTGATTATATCAGAATGTGATTTTCGTTTGATTTTGTACTTTTGGCAGAATATACAAAAAACTCTTTCATTTATCGTCTATAGATCGACAGATAATTGGAGCAACTATCCTGATACTGGAGGATATCCAGGAACTGTAGTGCTGGACTTTAGCACTAGTTGACATGATTTATTATCACTTGTAAATTATTGTATAACGATAGTTATCGAATGAGTATGGAGATAGCATCATTCGAGGCATTGTACATTGAGAACTGTAGATTTTATTCGTATCAAAGTTATATCTCCGAGATACCTGAGATTGGATCGGATGGAATTAGAGTTATGAAAAAGAAATTGAAAATGATTTAGAAGAAAATAAAGACAGCTCAAAATAAATAGATTGAATAAATCAACGTCAGATGATGACATTTGATATTTGAAGCTGGAAGATTGAATATAACCTCGATTGGAATTATCAGAGTTGATAGGAGATGTTAATGTTGATTTATTATGAGCTGTTGATGGGTATATACGGATGTAGTATAGCCAGTATTGTGAGATTTATTCTGTTAGAGTTATTTCGAGTGGTATTATGAGATTATACTTCTTGAATGATTATTCCAGAGTGAAATCAGAGATTCGTGAAAGAAAGATATTTCAGGATGAAGACTATTCCGTTTGTGAAAGTTCAATGGAGTCGTTATGATACTGAAGAAATTATTTGGGAAACAAAATCTGAGGTGAGACTGAGATTTCAGAATTGTTTCATTGCAATGAGTTTTCTGATTAACCTCTATTATATATTTCTTTCTTTATCTGATTGAATTGCCTGTGATTTCGAGGACGAAATCGAATCTTAGGGGGGAAGAAATGTAAGGTTTGAGAAATTTATCCTGTTAATCTGAAATGATTTAGTGATTAATTGAAGTGATTATAGACGGAATGAATCAGACAGGGAAAGACGAGAAAAGACGCGAAATATGTGCGAGGGAGATGCCATCCGCGCACATGAGCGATCTGGTGCGCGCACATGAGCGGGTTTGGCAGAAGACCCCGCGCATATGCGCGGCGTGAGGACGCGCATATGCGCGAGGTGTCCAGTAGCCAAGGGGCTGGAACAGAACATTGCGCTCACATGCGCGCCGTGAGCCGCGCACATGCGCGAGGTAGGCAGAGAGTTGGGCGCACATGCGCGGGGTGAAGTCGCGCATATGCGCGAGTGGTAGAATGCACGAGACAGTAGGTCTCGCGCATATGCGCGACGATGGGGCGCGCATATGCACGAGCTGCCGTGATGCTACGCGCCGAGACTTTGTGTCTCGCGCATATGCGCCGATGTTGTCGCGCATATGCGCGAGACGTGCAGTATGCACATTTAGCCACTTGCCTTGCATACGTGAATGTGTGTATATATATATATATATAGGTACCTTGCAATTCTTCAGAAGAAAGAAAGAAAAGAACCAAGGGAGGGAAGCTCCAAATCCTTATGCCTTTATATTTCAATCTGTCCGTTATATTTTAAATCTGAGTACAGTAACGAGTTTCTAGCGACGACAGCTTCAACTGTACGTAAGTTTTGTTACGTTTAGACATGATTTGAAATTATGATACTGTCAGAATCGAATATGAATCATATATGGTGTTTATGATACAGTGGACATCGTATATTTGAAGTCATATCGAAGAACAGACTGTGTATGTATTTGTTATGATTTTCGGAGTCAATTTGATTGAGATTTGATATCAGATTTGTATTGTTATCAAGTATGAGTTACAGGAATTGATATCTGTTGATTTATATTGCGTGGTATATTTATATGGTACTGTTATGCCGTTGAAACCGAATTCGAATAGGTTCAAATTTTATCTGATATTGATTATGAGCCGTATTATTATATCTGTGATGTTGAAATTGACGGGGTTAGCGAAAATGTATTGTTATACCGTCGAAACATCAGTGGATTGATAATGATCAGATTCAGTAGTGATTTCGATTATATCGTGATATCGTCGATATGAATTAGATTGTATCTTGATTCGATATTGATCAGATTATGTTTGATTTGAGTAATGATCAGAATAGATTTTGAATTGAGTTGCATATTGAGATTGTGCCTATGCGATATTGTATTTCAGATTGATATGGACAGATTTGACTTCGAGACTTCGACTTCGTCAGACCGCGAAGACAAAGGTATAAATTTATGTTGACGTGGGATTGCACAACTCGAGTCCGATTGACTTGAGTTTCCCAAAATCACATACTTTACTTTATTGCATCGATATTTGCAATTGTATGAGATTGATACCTTTGATTTATTGATTTATGTACTGAGTCATTAAGCGGATATGCTTAATTGTGAATGAGTAATCTTGTGACAGTAGTGCCGGATAGTGATGGAATCGTCACCGGCACATTGCACATTGTCACATGATAGGATATTAATGAAAATGCCAAAGTCTGTGCCGGTTAGGTCAAGACACCGGACGTTTGGCTATATCGGAGTGGATAGAATTGGAGTTTCTTCTATTACTGGTGTTCGATATGGAAAGAGCCAAAGTCCGTGAATAAGAACATACCACCACCCCGATCGGGAGTGTAGGTGGGTGTATGTTCTTATTCCGATCGGGATCCCTAGATTAGGACTGAGTCGAGTCTGAGTCTGAGAATCACGGAGAGTGATTCATTAATTGATATGGAATTATGTTCCTGATGATGATATATGTTTAGAATATAATTTATTCTTGATATTGATTCATGTTTAGGATTATAATACATGTGATGAATAATTGATTCATGTTCTGGTTTTAATACATGTTATGAATGTTTATTTCATGCTTTTATATTGTTTATATGAAAGGCATGTATACATGATTTGTATGTTTGTATTTAATATGTAATTCAGATTGATTTACATAACGTTTTCGCTTTGTATTTTTTAAAAAAAAAATTAGACACTGTTTATTATCATTAATTAAATTGTCCTAATGAGGATTAAGAACATGATTAGCGTCCGGGTCCCCACACGTGTACAATAGGAAGTCAAAAAGGTATGTGTATTTCTCATTCGAGCTTATTTTTTAATGTGTATATTTGTCATTAACAATTTGACATTTTTTAAAGGCTCCTAAGAAACCGGATGCGAAACAATGTGGTTATTACGTGATGAGATTCATGAGGCAGATTACTAAATAAGTTGCAACTCTTGAGGGGGATTCACTACGATCGATAGTAATATTTTCTTGCTTATCTAAAATAATAAAAGTTATCTAGCTACTTATCATTTTGAAAATTCATTAAGTTGTGTTTTTTTATTAATATACTTTTTGTGTGTGTTCACAATTCACAAAAATGGAGTATTCTATGGAAGAAATTGAGAAGGTGCGCACCGAGCTGGTCGAATGCATACAGGATCATATTTATGAATAGATAGGACATGATTTCATCTTATTTGAAAAAATACAGCTCATATCGAATGGATTTGTACTTTATTGTTATAATTTTTAACATGTTTACGGGATGTTTCAGAAATAGTCATTTTGCACATTATTTAGCTTCTAAGTTGGGTGAAATTCTTGTTTCTACTTTAAGATTTTTATAACATCTTCCCTGTGTATTTCAAAAGTGATTATTTTGGTTTCTTGCATTTTTCCTTTCAGTTTGTGGATCAACAATACAAATGATACTGGATTGACGTGTGATTTTTTTTGTTGCACATTTGTTGGTTCATGACATGGGGATCTCTTCATTGCTTTCGAGATATGTTGAAAGAATGTGATAATTATAGGTGATAGGTGTGATGTATGGTCTGGCTGTGTAGGTGATAGGTGTGGTGTATGGTTGTATTTAAATTTATTTCGAATATATATTGTTGTGTTTTTTTAAATTTTCTGGTATGTCCTACATGCGGGGAGGTTATGCCAAAATTTTTCTAGGCCTGAGGTCCGTTTTAAAGTATTTTAAACCATTTTTTGTTGCATATTTTAATCCAACCATTAAAATTATGTGGTTTTTATTTTCACAGGCACTGTAATGATGTTTTGGAAGATGCACCAGCAGAGAAATTCATTCCAACAAGCTACAGAAGATATTTTGGAGTTTATATGCATGTGCAAGTCTTGGTTGTAGGGTATTTTTATTTTTGTGAACTTGACTAAGTTTTTGGAATATGGTTACATACTATTTTTTAATTGTTGGTTTGGTAGATTACAAGTACTCTATGAATGACATATTTCTGTTGTATGCATCTAGTTCTTGATCAAGTAAATATATTAATGTTTGAATTGATTTTATATAAGGTTAAAATGATTATATATAATACAACAGTTTAAAATGATTTTACAACGGTTTGTAAAATGATTATACATATGACAACATTTTTAAAAAGATGTAAATCAAATCCAAAGACAACAGATTTAAAATGTTGTAAAACCGTTGTATATTTTAGCGAAAGACATCGGTTTAAAAACATTGATAAACTGTTGTCGAATGCGATAAAATACAACAGTTAAAACCCGTTGCCATTGCTATAAGACAATGGTTTTTAAGAGCTACGACAACGGTTTTTCACTGTTGTCTTCGAGCGAACCTTAGGACCTTTAACAACGTTTTTTTTTATGCTACAATAGCGGTTTTTCACCGTTGTCTTTAGACGTCTACGACAACGGTTTTTCACCGTTGTCTTTGAGCGCACTCTTTAACCACAGGGCCTTTAACAACGGTTATATAAGACCTTAGACAACGGTTTTTTACCATTTTCTTTAGTCGTCTACGACAACAGTTTTTAAACGTTGTCTTCGACCGCATCCTTTAACCACAGGGCCTTTAGCAACGGTTTTACAAGACCTACGACAACGGTTTTTCACCGTGTCTTTATCCATTTACGACAACGGTTTTTAACCGTCGTCTTTGACCGTACCTGTAGAGGCCTAAAAATCCTTACTTGAAAATTTGCGGAAAATTTAAAATTTTTCTTTTAAATAATTAAAATTGCCTCATTCATAACTGAACTGATAAATAATGTTTGATGTTCAAAGTGGCAGCGGAAGAAATTAACATTTTCGAAATAACAGAAAAAGGTTTTTCCAACGATAATTAAAATGTTTGAGCCATCAAATAATAATAAATGCTGAACTGAGGTCCTCGGGTCCTACTACTGCCGACTCGAGCCTGCTCACTGGTCCCCGCCCTCGGTCCCGACATCATTAGCACCTACAACAATCAAGTCTAGTGAGTCTAAAGACTCAACACGCATATATCGTAAATAGCAAGTAAATACATAAATAATAAGCTTGCATGCAAGTGAAAATATCATGTCATGAGGCATAACGTAAATATGTCGTGTCATGATTAATTATAATACGTGCATAACTGAACTGAAAATCATAGTGAATATGTTTGCTCCTTGGAGCCCTGTACTGAAATAGCCTGTAATAATTTTCTGGTGAGATTATGGTCTACGCATGTGGTCCCTGAACTGAACTGACCGGTAACTGGCGACCGGGCCTGTAACTGGTGACCGGACTTAGTAATGTACGTCTGATCAGACCACTGCCACAGTATTGGGTGAAACAACTGAACTGATCGGTAACTGGCGATCGGGCCTGTAAGTGGCGACAGGACTTAGTAATGCTCTCATAACCGGTAACTGACGACCGGACCGGTAACTGGCGACCGGATTTAATCATGATAGTAAAGTGACCACAAGCCATATCACATAAATCTCAAAATTTGTATTTTTGCACGTAATATAATTAAATAACTGAATTAAATATCCTATAACAATTTTACTGAATGGATTGGATCGCTCCCAGGCTCGCTGCAACCTAAATATGCCATGAAAAATATGCAACAGTTTTATGGGACCAAACTATGCAATAACCTTAAAAAATGTGACAATTACGCCTACCGACTTCGTATTTAATCACGACTCCGAACCAACCCGAACCAACACTGAATCATCATGTAGTCATGATTAAAATACGCCTAAAATGATTAAAATAATTCTCCTAAAATGGTGAGGGCCGAAATCTAGGTGAATGGAGGCCAAAACATGAAACGCTCTTTCGAGAGTAAATTCGGCACATTGCACCGTAAATTCTCGTACGACCTCAAAAATGATCCGAATGACGAACGGTCAAAAACATGACCTTTCCAACTCAATGAGGCACTTTCCAGTCCAAGGCCATGGGTTAAAAGCCAACCGAGAACTCGAACAAGCCATTGAACCGTCACAGCAAGTTGCTGTCCACAAAATACAGCAGTTGTGCTTAGGTTTCTTGCGTCGTTTTCGAGACTACAGGCCATTGGGGCTTGAACCACCGACTGGAGACTCTTACCAACATCCCAAGGAATGATTTGAACAATGGATAAGGACCATAGGCCAGCCACCATTAGAAATATTCCAACAACATCAGAAAAGTTCAACCGAGAACACTCATACATGCGTGTGCGGTGTTTGCTATGATTGTTGTCTCGTGTCGTTCCAGTGGCAATTTGATTGACCATGGCACGATCTAGACATCTAGGGGCCTGGTATGAACCATGGCTAAGGGCCATAGGCCAACCAAGATCCACACAATCCACGAGAATTCGAACCATACATGCTGTAAAATGAAGAGGGGCGAAAGGGTGCAGGGCTGTTCTTGGAGTTTTATTTAAAAACCGATTAACCATGTACTAAGCCACCAAAAGGGCGACTTACTCACGTCTTAAACATGCTAGGGAAGTGATCTAACCAAGGTTATAGGCCCCTAGGGCAGCCAAGATCAGAAGCTTCCCTTTTTGACAGCAAGACACAAGAAATCAAGTGCACATGAGCTGTGCTTGGGGAGTTGCTGTCAATTTTCGTTTCCAGCGGTGAGGGGCTTGAATGAATGGACCATTATGATCCTAACATGTCCTAGTACATGTCTAGATGCAGCATTGGGAGCCTTGAGTCGAACTAATACCTGTAACCATCAACACAAAAGAAATCGTGAAGCTTGAAATGAAAACCGAAATTCTGCACTTTTATTTTTCTGAAAATTCTTGATGGATTTCGGTTTATGGCCATAGAAATCATGATCATGCAATGAAAATATCTGATAATAGGACTTGATTGAAGAGTCAAGGAAGAACATATGCATGTCTGCTTTCGTTTTGAAAGAAAACGAACGAAATGTCGACGACGCGGCGCGGAGGAGTGGAGCGCTCTTGCTAGCTTGTTCTTCACTCGATTATTCTCTCTTGTTTCCTACTGAATTCCCACGGTTTTTAGCTTTGAAATTCTCTCAGATTTTGAGCAAGAGAGAGGGGGAAAGATGGTTAGGAGAGTGAGGGAAGTGGGTGCAAGATATAGGGGATAAATCAAGACCAAGTCTCCACCTTTTGAAATTTGAATTTTTGTTGCTATCAATTAATTTGTTGGTGCTTGAAGGGGGTGAGGTGGTCGATTATTCAAGGCTAGGAATAGGTTAGGATATGGCTTATTAATTAATTAATTAAGGTTGATCACTAATTAAAAAGGTTTGCATACTAACTAAACAAAGAATAGGTCAAAGATGATGAGTTGGCAAAGAAGTTGTCTAGACATAAGGGTGGCCGAAAATCTCACTAATAAATGGAGGGGAAATATTTTCTAGCTAGTAAATTTATAACCCTTAAAAGCCTCACTATTCACTTAAATAATTTAGTGAATTAATCCCTTAATTAAAGGAACTTATATGGACTTATTTCCTACTCACCTCAAGTAATTAAAATAAATCCTCAAACCTCGTTTTTAACTTAAATCAACTTACTTGCTAGCTAAAAATAAATCCTGGAAATGTTTTCTGAATCCTAAATTCTATCTCAAAACTCCAACTCCCGTCCGGCCTCACTGAAATAACTGAAATGATAAAAATTAAACTATTACATAAAATAATTAAATTTAAATACTCATGCAATAAAATCACTTTAATTTAAAATACTAGAATTATGCATGGTCTATACGTAGTCTGATTTACGGGTTCTACAACCCTTCCCCCCTTAAAAGAAATTTCGTCCTTGAAATTCGCTTATCCTTGATAAACAAAAAGTTTAGACTCTTGATTCTAGAATCCTAATAATCCACGCTTCCGATGCGCTACTCTGATAAGATAAATATTAAGTTGTCCTTATGTCCCCTCAATCCTAAATAAATTTGTCTACCAAAATCCTCGTTTGTGAATCGCAACTTAAAACAACTTATGGTGACTTAGTTCTATTCAACTATATTCCCGAATTTTGACTTATCCCTCATTTTCTCATACTAGAGATGGATGTCCAAGCTTATCGCACCTTACTTTTCTTATACTATACTCGTAATATTCATCGACTTATTATATTAGCATTTATGCAGTTCGACTTAACAAACCTTTGTACCAAAATTTACTGATCGACTACTATTCTCAGTAGAACGCTTAAATGTTACACCTTATTTCAACCTCATAGTAGTATTAGCCTAAAATCCTTGATTCGAATTTTTATCTACGGCACTAAACTTACGTAACTTATTATTTACAAGTGAATCTCGGATGTGAAATCGTTGTAAATCTTAAACCTCGAATAACGTTAATCCATAAAACTCAATTATACAACATCGACCTTCTACCTTAATAATAACACTTCTAGCATCAATTACCTGCTCAAACTATCCTCTTCCCAATTACAATCTAGTTGAGGCCTAGGACTTTGAACTTCCTCATTGGAACAAGTGTCGCATTCTTATGTATCCTTAATGCTTACTTAATTCTAACATATAAACTTAATAAGTTAGCCCCGGGTAACATTAGACTAACTTTAATAAATAAATTTCACTTATAAACCATAGAACTCTATAATCCCCATATCAAGCTTTTATATTCCTTACTTGATAAAAAATCTTAATATTCATCAATTGATAACTTATATTGAACATAACTAATTACCTTTTGTTTTTATTTCACTCAAAATTTTCGTATGAACAAATATCACATAAATTTGAAATTCAAACTTACCTAATCCAAATAGCTTTGAATAAAATAATTCCAATATGCATATCCGTTTAGTCCGAAGTTTGTTAATGATTTCCAAAGTTTCTCAAGACAAGGTGTCCACCTCACCTCTTACGTGCGTCTACCAATTAAACTAAACATCATCATACCCAACTTTCCTAAAAATTTTAAATTCTCACAAGGTATAATCTTAACTGTTAAGATCATGACTAAAACTTGTGACACATCAAACTTATGTTCCCAAAAATTTACTAACTCCATGTTTATCCTTATAACTTAACTAGCCGATCAAATTTACCTTAAATCGTCATCACTTTAAATCCTTAATTTGCCACAACATGATTTCACTAACGCTTAAATTTTCATGCCTAAGATTGATTCATCCTACAATGTCCTTGGTTACCATTCATTGTAACATTATAATCCAAATATCTAAATATTCTATATTTCCTTCGAGCATAAATAACCGAAAATTCCTATAATTTAAACCGTTCAATTCTCACTTACTACTAAATAAGTTCTCAAATTTCTTAAAATTGTAAAATTAATTCTTTCTTTCCTCGAATATCATCCAATTTTTCCCTAGATCTCGAAATTGCACAATTACCCATTAGTCCTCAGTATTCCCAATTTCATTTTATAGATTTCCCGCATCATAAGGTTCAATAGCCTTAAGTTTATTAAACCCAAAATTAATTCCCATAACACGTCTTACATTCTTATAAATACTTAAAATTCCAATTCCTCAAAAGTTCGCATTTAATCCTTAAAATTTTTAAAATTGTAATCTGACCCTTACAGTTCTCCAAATTTACATTTTGGCCATACAACTCTTCGAAATTTGCATCATTGTCCTTATAAAATTTTCCATCTTTACCTCATTAAACTTTTAGATTCTCGAACTCGAAATTTAATCTCAAAATTTGGTAAATTCGAAAATAGTCCCATAGAATTTTATTTTTGAACTTAGGTCCTCAAATCATTGTTTATTACAATTAGGTCCTTAAAATTCTCAATTCCTGCAATTCAATCCTTACATCCAACTATTTAGAGACTGCATCCTAAATAAATTCTCATAATTAATCTTACATTTCCATAGATACTTAAAATCCTCAAATTGTACATTTATTATCCTAAAGGTTATCGTAGTCTTCGAATCGCTATTGCTTATATGAAATCCTCAAAAATTCACTCGACTAGCAACCAAGAACCATCAATAATTTCTTAGAATTCTACAATTCCCAAAAGGATTCATAATTTTAAAGATTAACTTATGACCCATAAGGAGGACATCAGTACTACTGAACTAAAAATTAATATAGTCAAATCATTTTCAACTTCTCCTAAAGCCCAATATTCGAATTCTTAGACATTTCCAATTTCAACGTAACAACATGCATAATTACATTATTTCTTTAAATTTAAATAAATACTGCATAACCAAAATCTGAACCTAAAAGATTTCATGAAAACCTGATGTTAAAATATTCCATGCTTTAAATAAAATGCGTAAATGTAAAACTTACAGACCGAAGGCGTGACTTCATGAGCTTCTCGAGTTCAGTAGTAGTACAACACTTTACAGAACCATTGCTCTGATACCAGCTGTAGAGGCCTAAAAATCCTTACATGAAAATTTGCGGAAAATTTAAAATTTTTCTTTTAAATAATTAAAATTGCCTCATTCATAACTGAACTGATAAATAAAGTTTGATGTTCAAAGTGGCAGCGGAAGAAATTAACATTTTCGAAATAACAGAAAAAGGTTTTTCCAACGATAATTAAAATGTTTGAGCCATCAAATAATAATAAATGCTGAACTGAGGTCCTCGGGTCCTACTACTGCCTACTCGAGCCTGCTCACTGGTCCCCGCCCTCGGTCCCGACATTATCAGCACCTACAACAATCAAGTCTAGTGAGTCTAAAGACTCAACATGCATATATCGTAAATAGCAAGTAAATACATAAATAATAAGCTTGCATGCAAGTGAAAATATCATGTCATGAGGCATAACGTAAAATTGTCGTGTCATGATTAATTATAATACGTGCATAACTGAACTGAAAATCATAGTGAAAATGTTTGCTCCTTGGAGCCCTGTACTGAAATAGCCTGTAATAATTTTCTGGTGAGATTATGGTCTACGCATGTGGTCGCTGAACTGAACTGACCGGTAACTGGCGACTGGGCCTGTAACTGGCGACAGGACTTAGTAATGTACGTCTGATCAGACCACTGCCACAGTACTGGGTGAAACAACTGAACTGACCGGTAACTGGCGACCGGGCCTGTAACTGGCGACAGGACTTAGTAATGCTCTCATAACCGGTAACTGGCGACCGGATTTAATCATGATACTAAAGTGACCACAAGCCATATCGCATAAATCTCAAAATTTGTATTTTTGCACGTAATATAATTAAATAACTGAATTAAATATCCTGTAACAATTTTACTGCATGGAATGGATCGCTCCCAGGCTCGCTGCAACCTAAATATGCCATGAAAAATATGGAATAGTTTTATGGGACCAAACTATGCAATAACCTTAAAAAATGTGACAATTACGCCTACCGACTTCGTATTTAATCACGACTCCGAACCAACACTGAATCATCATGTAGTCATGATTAAAATATGCCTAAAATGATAAAATAATGCTCCTAAAATGGTGAGGGCCGAAATCTAGGTGAATGGAGGCCAAAACATGAAACGCTCTTTCGAGAGTCAATTTGGCACATCGCACCGTAAATTCTCGTACGACATCAAAAATGATCCGAATGACAAACAGTCAAAAACATGACCTTTTAAACTCAATGAGGCACTGTTCAGTCAAAGGCCATGGGCTAAAAGCCAATTGAGAACTCGAACAAGCCACTGAACCGTCACAGCAAGTTGCTGTCCACAAAATACAGCAGCTGTGCTTAGGTTTCTTGCGTTGTTTTCTAGACTACAAGCCATTGGGGCTTGAACCGCCGACCAGAGACTCTTACCAACATCCAAAGGAATGATTTGAACCATGGCTAAGGACCCTAGGCCAGCCACCGTTCGAAATATTCCAACAACATCAGAAAAGTTCAACCGAGAACACTCATACATGCGTGCGCGGTGTCTTGCTTCGACTGTTGTCTCGTGTCGTTCTAGTGGCCATTTGATTTACCATGGCACGATCTAGACATCTATGGGCATGGTATGAACCGTGGCTAAGGGCCATAGGCCAACCAAGATCCACACCATCCACAAGAATTCGAACCATACATGCTGTAAAATGAAGAGGGGCGAAAGGGTGCAGGGCTGTTCTTGGAGTTTTATTTAAAAACCGATTAACCATGGACCAAGCCACCAAAAGGGCAACTTAGTCACGTCTTAAACATGCTAGGGAAGTGATCTAACCAAGGCTATAGGCCCCTAGGGCAGCCAAGATCAGAAGCTTCCCTTTTTGACAGCAAGACACAAGAAATCAAGTCCACATGAGCTGTGCTTGGGGAGTTGCTGTCAATTTTCGTTTCCACCGGGTGAGGGGCTTGAATGAATTGACCATTATGATCCTAACATGTCTTAGTACATGTCTAAATGCAGCATTGGGAGCCTTGAGTCGAACCAATACCTGTAACCATCAACACAAAAGAAATCGTGAAGCTTAAAATGAAAACCGAAATTCTGCACTTTTATTTTTCTGAAAATTCTTGAAGGATTTCGGTTTATGGCCATAGAAATCATGATCATTCAATGAAAATAATTGATAATAGGACTTTATTGAAGAGTTAAGGAAGAACATATGCATGCCTGGTTTCGTTTTGAAAGAAAACGAACGAAACGACGACGACGCGGCGCGGAGGAGTGGAGCGCTCTTGCTAGCTTGTTCTTCACTCGATTATTCTCTCTTGTTTCCTACAATTCCCACGGTTTTTAGCTTTGAAATTCTCTCAGATTTTGAGCAAGGGAGAGGGGGAAAGATGGTTAGGAGAGTGAGGGAAGTGGGTGCAAAATATAGGGGATAAATCAAGACCAAGTCTCCACCTTTTGAAATTTGAATTTTTGTTGCTATCAATTAATTTGTTGGTGCTTGAAGGGGGTGAGGTGGGCGATTATTCAAGGCTAGGAATAGGTTAGGATATGGCTTATTAATTAATTAATTAAGGTTGATCACTAATTAAAAAGGTTTGCATACTAACTAAACAAAGAATAGGTCAAAGATGATGAGTTGGCAAAGAAGTTGTCTAGACATAAGGGTGGCCGAAAATCTCACTAATAAATGGAGGGGAAATGTTTTCTAGCTAGTAAATTTATAAGCCTTAAAAGCCTCACTAATCCCTTAAATAATTTAGTTAATTAATCCCTTAATTAAAGGAACTTATATGGACTTATTTCCTACTCACCTCAAGTAATTAAAATAAATCCTCAAATCTCGTTTTTAACTTAAATCAACTTACTTGCTAGCTAAAAATAAATCCTGGAAATGTTTTCAGAATCTTAAATTCTATCTCAAAACTCCAACTCCCGTCCGGCCTCACTGAAATAACTGAAATGATAAAAATTAAACTACTGCATAAAATAATTAAATTTAAATACGCATGCAATAAAATCACTTTAATTTAAAATACTAGAATTATGCATGACCTATACGTAGTCTGATTTACGGGTTCTATAGTACCCTTTAACCACAGGCCTTTAACAACGATTTTACAATACCTATCAATCCTTGTCTTTAAATAATAGGGACTTCATTGGGGCAATTGAACAAACACTTGGTAGGCACAACGAATTACTAGCTCCTTTATCAATGAATTCAATGGAAACTCTTGATCAATGAATACATAACTACAATTATATAAAGAACATAGCAATGGAAGGAGCTAGGCATCAATAAACATGGCTTTTATACATATATATATCATGTGAGCAATTGAAAGGAAGCTTCTACTTACAACCACAAGCACAATGGTTGCTAATGATGATCTTGAAGGAAATCCTACAACCAAGTTACACAATATAACCATCAATCATCACCAATAATCTAATGAATCAATAAACACAACTTAACCCTTCAATAAAACCAACCCTTCTAAACTCCAAAATAATATAACCCTTACTTTGTAGTTTGAATTCTAAGGTAGAAGCAACTAAGAAATCACTATAATCCTTGCACTTGGAATTGAGAATTGGAGAGAAGAAAACCTTGAGGGAAAAGGGTTTGAATCGATGGAAGAGAAAGGAGAAAGAGTCTAGAGTAAAGTTTATAAGCCTCCAATGCCTTCAAAAACATGTTTTCTATGCCATAGACACGGACCCCGTGCCCCCTCCGTGTATAGGTCCGTGTACACTCGGGAAATCACTCATTTTTCATGGCAAGACCCGGACCGCGTGTAGGGGTCCGTGTACCCAATGCCAGGGGCCAAAACTGTAATTTTTCTTACGAATTAGCCAAAATGGTAAACATGAAAGTTGTAGCCCTATGCCTTTTCATGCTTCTCCAATTGGCCTCATGTCATTTGAAGGTATGAGTAAAAAGTTATGCCCATTCTCCCAACATGTGTCAGTGCAGGAACAACGATACACACGACACACTTCGGTCCACTTTTGGCTCGTCTTCCCTAATGATTTGAACAAAACTCAAGACATACCGTTTCTGTACTTCAATTTCCTATTTGACTCAAAATCAACTTTCTATTCTACCTCAATTTCCTATTTGACTCAAAATCAACTTTCTATTCTACCTAAATTTCCTATTTGACTCAAAATCAACTTTATATTCTACCTATTCATTTCCTTAATCATCACCAACTATGAACATAATACCAAAATAATAACCATAAACAATAACCATATTTTAACCATTCTACATAATCTCAACCATCAACCATATGATATATCCATTACAATAATAAACCATTAATATCCAATAACCATATTTCCTAAACACACAACCAAAAATAATATCATAAACAATAAAATGCTAAAAGGTTGGGATATTACAGACTCCTATTGTAGAGATTCGATATAGAATGCCAAAGTCTGGGAATAAGAACATACGGCCATCTAGCTGGGAGAGTAGGTGGGAGACTGTTGCGTTCTTATTCGATCGGGATCCCTAGATTAGAGAAGAGTCGAGTCAGAGATTACGAGTCAAGAGTTTGATTTACAGTTTTATATCGATTCATGTCTTTCAGATTATGATACATGTTATTGATAATTGTTCCATGCTTTTATATCTGTTTATATGATTGCATGTATACATTGTTTATGTGGGAATATATTTCTCACCGGTGTTATCCGGCTGTTGTTGTGTTTGTATGTGTGCATGACAATAGGTGGAGAAAGGATCAGGGTCAAGAAGAGGATGAGAGATTGAACTTAGAGTGGAGATTCGGACCCAGAAGTAGAGTTGTTTTCATCACTTGTTATGTAGTGAATGAACAGTAGTTTGTATGATTTTCTTTTGTACAAGACTTGTACTTTTGGATCATGTTGTAGATATTTAACTTGATCTGGTGATTTGAATAAGATGGTCCTACTTTGTTATAGAAAATTGTAAACTTGTTTATATAGTGTTCATCATTTAAAAAAAAAAATTATGACCCAGTTTACTTAATTGTTATATTTGATCCTAATGATGATTAAAAAGATGAATTAGCGTTCGGGTCCCCACACAGAATTCCTATTATCCAGTGCTAGAAGCTTCGCCAGAAGCAAGCCAGATGAGGGTGCTCTGTTTCGTAGACAAGGATCGTTCTGTACTTGACTTACGAGCTCGTGTAGTACTCGCCCCTATCTCTTAAAGGGGCTTATGCACTCCACTCGTTGTTTACTAAACGAGCGTTGGAACGAGCGAAGCCTTCCATTTAGTGGCTTCCCCCTCACCTTACTCTTTTATTTTCGCTTAAGCTCTCCCGGTTTTGGGGATTAATTGATTGGATACCCGAGAACCATAATATTTCCTCGGAACAGCTTCTACGACGGTAGATAGGGGTTAGGTTTGTTTGGCATCTATGCTCCTTGCCCTCAAAACAGTATGGGAGCCTTTCAGCTCGTACTGCTCACACTCCTAGATCTTCACAACACCTCCTCTACCATAGTGTGAGCTGGGAGCAGCTTTGAAAAGCGAGGTATGTAGTCGCTTTCAACAACGTGAAAAACACCACGAAAAAAGTAAACTATGGTTGGCCACCGATCTGATCATAGGTGAAATCCCTTCGCTTCGCGCCTCTGTTTGGGCTTACTTACGGCCATTCTCGTTTGAACAAAAGTCTCCCCTGGTACTCTCCGAGAGCTTAGACGCCACTGGATTTTTCCTCAAAGAAGGTATTCTATAGAAAGCACTGTCTTCTGTAACAGAAATGTAAGGGTTTTCTTCTGCCTCAGAGCTAAGCATTTGTTCCCAGTCGACAACAGCAATTACCTCTTTTTCTTTTCCGCATGCCCCTACTACTAAAACAACTAAATCTAAAGCAGCGAAACCAATTGGGGATCGTTTTAAAATAAATTTCTTGTTTGCCATTTCAAGCTAGTCACTAAAACTTCCTCCTTACCTAGATCTTTGTGACCCAGGGGAGAACTTGGCTTATTGAACTCCTAACTCATTTGCCCTGAGCCCCATGTCCCTTCGATTCTTTTCCCGTTCGTGCCAACGAAAGCTTTCAGGCAGTCCAATAGCACCAGATTCTTCTTTCACCCCTGAAAGGGATTCGTGAACAACTGCAGCGGAGATTCCACAAAGACTAGCTTATGCTCTACCATATAAAGAAGGGAAATTCAACCCCGAAACCCATTTGATCAAGAGTGAACAACTGAGAGTAATGGTATACTTCACTCTTCACTTTATCCCTTTATTAGGATTGAGACCCTGGGGCTGGGGTGATTGAATTTGCTTTCGAGCTAACTGTAGCGGATTCAATGGAAGCAGAGTCGTGAACAGGAAAAGTTTCGTTCTTTTAAGTTGCATCTGGGTAGCCTCTGATATTGTAAGCTATTAAGTCAGAGATGGGCCTTGAGACGGGATCTACTACAATTGGCCTATCGCTTCTATAGACTATTCATGGTGAGTTGCCTACCCGAGCCCGAACTCTCTTAAGTGAAAAAGAGCAAGCAACTGAAGACATCACATCGCTTTTTTTCTCCAAGACTATGCTACTATTAACTTAACATGCTAGCATAGCACGCCTAGAAACTTTCTACCGAAAAGACTAATCAGCCTTTTGCCCGTCCACTAGGAAAGAGAATTCTCATTCCCCAGTAAAAAAAAGTACTAATTACTTTGCAGCAGATTTAATAGATGCGGGTTCGTGAAAAGAGTCGTTCTGCTGAGGAATGGAAGAAGAACCCCTCCTTTTCCAATTCTGAAGGGAAGAGACGTTTTTGGAGCGATCTTTGAGAAGTATGCGCGCAGGAATCAGAATCGCCCACGCTGGGGCGGCCAAGTTTGACCGCCCTAGCGCCCTTGTACCGATTTGTAGGCGTTTTTACAGTAGGGCTCGCACTGGGGCGGCCAAACTTCACCGCCCTAGCGCCCCTGGACAAAAGTTTGAGTTAGAAGCTTGATTTTTTTGACTTACATGGATAAGGGTCGAGGGTTTGAACCATTTTCACCATTTCACTATCAAATCTATAGGAGAAACCAAGAGAGAAAAGAAGGGTTTGCCAAGTTCTTCCCTCAAGTGATCCTCCATCTTTTCTTCTTCCGCAAATTGAAGATATAATTGAACTCTTCACCACAAAAGCATCGTAGAGTTGTAAGTATTCAACTTTTTTTGTGGTTGTTATATATGTATAAGACCATATAGACATAGTGATTGGATGTTGATATATTTGACAGTATAGGAGCGAGAAACATCGTCTCAAACTAGTGTTCTTACGCTTGGACTGTAAGTTGGCATGTTCTTGAAGTAATATATGAGTAATATTATGATTTCAAATGCTTCTAATTGTTTAATTATATATGTACATTGTTAGTATGTTTATTGATGAAAACATACACCATATTCCATTGTTATGTATTAAATATTAAAGGAACCCATGAATATTGAAGATGGGTGCTATGTAATGAACATGAACATGAACATGAACATGAAAGGAAAAGGACTGATTTTACATGATATATAGCTTGTTGACATCATGGGTGGTTTTAAGTCCACCAAACCTATTGGCCAATATATGTTCATGGGGCGTGAGGTTGCCAAAAGTTGCTCCCTGATGTCCAACACAGTAGTAGCTTTATAATAAAGCAAGCAAAGTAGTACAGATCAACTAATGAGGCTCACGTACAAACATGAACATGAATATACGGTATTATATGACATGGTTTAAAGATTTGTTGTTGATCACGACTTGATATGTATGTTCTTTCTACGCATATTGATACGTACAAGTGTCAACTTATTGAGTTTTATAAACTCACGTACCTCATGTATTACAGGATCAGGTAAAGGGGAGACATAGTGTGGGGACCCGGACGCTAATTCATTTCTTAATTGTTTTTTGGAATAATTTAATCAATTAAGATAAACAGGTTCTAAAATATTTTTATTACAAATGCGGAAACGTATTGTAATCAATCTGATATACATATCAAAAGTAAAAGTACAGGTCTTGTACTAAATACATTCCTGTCAAGCTAGGATTCAATCACTAAATATCAAGTGCTGATCCTATTCTAGTTCTGGTCCGGATCTTCACACTAACTTGTCCTATCTTATCCTCTTCTTGACCCTGATCCTGTCCCACCTGTTGTCATGCGCACATACAAACAAGACAACAGCCGGATAACTCGTGTGAGAATTACATCCCAGTATAAACAATGTATACATGCAATCATATAAACAGCTATAAAAGCATGAAACAGATATCAATAACATGTATCAAATCAGGAAGACATGTATTATAACGCCCCAGATTCGACGACTGTCCTCACTGTATCAAGACGAGTCTTTCCAGCGTGCTTATGTCCTCACTCACACGCACCCTAGGAAACTTTCCAGCATGTCACTCATCCCAAAATTTCCCCAAGTCAAGCACGCTTAACTTTGGAATTCTTATGTGATGAGCTACCGAAAAGAAGATTCATCCTTCGTGATATGAGTAGTACAAATCAAATCTTTTAAACCCTCTTCACATGTACAATCCATTACATTTAACAGTCTCGGAATCCCTGTCATTCCCATGTGGGTTGGTTCATTCATGTTCCCTCCACCTAGAAGCCTGCCAGGAGCCGCTCATTGTCCGTGCAACTGATGGCACCGACGATCACCCCCGCCCTCTTCGGCCCCGGGCCTTCCATGCCCACCAGCTTCCGCTTGGTTCGTCCCCGAACCACACCGTACTAAGAGAGGTCAGCTCTGATACCAGCTATAATGGCCCAAAAATTCGTGTTTGAAAATTTGCGAAAAATATAAAAATTATCTTTTTAAAATAATTAAAATGCCTCATTCACAAAATAAACTGATAAATCAAGTTTAATGTTTAAAAATAGCATCGGAAGAAATTATTGCTCACCAAATAACAAGTAAAGTAATCCAACAACTGATAAAAATGTTTGAGCATAAAAATGGCAAGCGCTGTAAATGAGGTCCTCGGGTTCCACTACTGACGACCCAAGCTAGCTCACTGGTCCCCGCCCTCGGCCCCGACATCATCAGTACCTACAACAATCAAGTCTAGTGAGCCTAAAGACTCAGCATGCATATATCGTAAATAACGAGAAAATAATATAATAAAGTTGCATGGGAGTAAAAATATCATGGCATGAGGCATAATGTGAAAATAACTTGTCATGAGCAATTATAATACGTGCATAACTGACTGAAAATCATAAGTGAAATGTTTGCTCCATAGAGCCCTGTAATGAAATAGCATGTAATAATTTTCTGGTGAGATTATGGTCTACGCAAGTTGCCCCTGCACTGAACTGACCGGTAACTGGCGACCGGGTGAAATAATAATCGTTTGATCATACTAATGCCATAGTATACTGGGTGGATTTGAACTGAACTAACCTGTAACTGGCGACCGGGTGATACAATATCCCATGATAGTGAAATGACCACAAACAATATCGCATAAATCTCAAAAATGAATATTTTATATTTTTATGCACGTAATATAATTAAATGGCGTAATGAAATATCCTGTATTATTTTACCACATGGATTGGATCGTTCCCAGGCTCGCTGCGACCTAAATTTAACATGAAAAATATGTAAATGATTTTCTTGACCAAACTTTGTAATTGAATCCAAAAACGAGACAATTATGCCCAACGACTTCGTATTTAATCATGACTCCGTGCCAACCCAAAACAACACCGAACCATCATTTAGTCATGATTAAAATACACTAAAAATGATGAAATAATGCTCCTAAAATGATGCAAGTCGAAATTTTGGTGAATGGAGGCCAAAACATGAAATGCTCTTTCGAGAGTCAATTTGGCACATTGCACTGTAATTTCTTGTACGACCTCTAAAATGATCCGAATCACAAACGGCCAAAAACATGACCTTCCCAACTTGATGAGGCACTGTCCAGTCCAAGGCCATAAGCTAGAAGCCAACCAAGAAATCAAACGAGACTCTGAACCAACGCACCACTTGCTGTCCACAAAAATACAGCAGCCGTGCCTTTGCTTCCTTGTGTCTTTTTCGAGACTACCGGCCAATGGGGCTTGAACCACCAACCAGAGGCTCTTAACAACATCCTAAGGAATGATTTGAACCATGGCTAAGGGCCCTAGGCCAGCCACAATTCGAACCACGCCATGCAACCGACCGAAAAGTCCCACCCGAGCGCACCCTTGCGTGCGTGAGGTGTATTGCTTCGCTTGCTGTCTCGTGTCATTCCAGTGGCCATTTGATTGACCATGGCACGATCTAGAAATCAAGGGGTATGGTATGAACCATGGCTATGGGCCAGAGGCCAACCAAGATTCACACCACACCACCAAACTCGAAACCACACTTGCTGTAAAATGAGAAGGGCCGAAAGGGGAAGGGGCTGTTCTTATGTTTTGATTTAAAAACCAACTCCACCATGGACCAAGCCTCAAAATGGAAATTCGGTCATGTCTGGAAGTGTTCTAACCATGGCTATAGGCCCCTAGGGCAGCCAAGATCAGAAACTTCCTCTATGGACAGCAACTCAAAAATCGAGCACAAGATGACACTTAATGGGGTGTTGCTGTCATCTTTGGATTTTGGCTTGTGTGGGACTCGAACCAATGGACAAATGTGTTCCTAACATGTCCTAGTACATGCCTAGGGGCAGCCTTGGAAGCTTGGACACGAGCCAACACCTGAAACAATGAAAACAAGCCAACCCGTGAAGCATGAAATGGAATGAGCCGAAATCTGCATCTTTTATTTTGAAAAGTTCTTGATATATTTCGGTTATGCCTTGGAAATGATGATCATATAATGTTTTAAAAAAAATTTTAATATGACTTGATTGAAGAGCAAGGGGAATATACACATGCCTGGATATTTTCTGTTTCGAAGAAAACAAAAGAAACGCAACGACGCGGCGCGGAGGAGACGGAGCGCTTTTCTTTCTTTTTTTCTCTCTTGTTATTCTCTAGCTACCTCACGATTTTTTACACTGAATTTCCTCTGAATCACTTTCAGGTTTCGGTGAAGAGGGAGAGGGGGAGATGGTTAGGAGAGTGAGGGAAGTGGTTGCAATTTAAAAGGGATGGCAAGACCAAGTCTTGCTCTCTTTTGAATTTGAATTGGTTTGCTATCAAAATGATTTGTTGGAGAGGGAAATGTATGGGGTGACAGATTCTACATGTCCACCAAGGCTATGATAATGATCTAATATTAATTAATGGGGTTTAATAGATGAAAGGATTATCATGCCAAAAAATAATAAAAAAGGAGTCAAAGGCAGTGAGTTGTCAAAGAATTGTTGTGACACTAAGGGGTGGCCGAATTAATCTAATAAATGGAAGGGAAATATTGTTTAGTTAGTGTATTTTAAACCTTAAGAGCCTTACCTATCCTTTAAATAATTTAGGGACTTAACACCTTAATTATGGAACCTAAATGAACTTATTTCCTACTTACCTCAAGTTACTTAAATAATTCCTTAAACCTTCTTTTAACTTAAATTAACTTATTAGCTAGCTAAAATAAACTCTGAGAATGATTTCTTAAATCTTAAATTTTATCTCAAAACTCCAACTCAAGTCCGGCCTCACTGAATTAACTGAAATGAAATGCAAGGGGGTGGCCGAATTAATCTAATAAATGGAAGGGAAATATTGTTTAGTTAGTGTATTTTAAACCTTAAGAGCCTTACCTATCATTTAAATAATTTATGGACTTAACACCTTAATTATGGAACCTAAATGAACTTATTTCCTACTTACCTCAAGTTACTTAAATAATTCCTACTTACTTCAAGTTACTTAAATAATTCCTTAAACCTTCTTTTAACTTAAATTAACTTATTAGCTAGATAAAATAAACTCTGGGAATGATTTCCTAAATTTTAAATTTTATCTCAAAACTCCAACTCCAGTCCTGACTCACTGAATTAACTGAAAAGATAAAAATTTAAACTACTGAATAAAATAATTAACTTTAAAGAAAAACATTTAAATCCTCATGCAATAAAATCATTTTAATTTAAAATACTAGAATTATGCATGGCTTATACGTAGTCTAATTTACGGGTTCTACAACTCTCCCCCCCTTAAAAGAAATTTCGTCCTCGAAATTAAAACTTACCGAATAACTCGGGGTACCGAATCCTCATCTCTGGCTCAGACTCCCATGTAGCTTCCTCCTCTGAATGGTTGAGTCATTTGACTTTCACTCGCTTAACTAGCTTGTTCCGAAGCTTCTTCTCCTGTCTGTCTAAGATCTGCACTGGTCTTTCCTCATAAGACAGGTTCGGAGTAAGCTGCAATGGCTCAAAGTTCAAGACGTGCGAAGGATTCGCCATATACTTCCTCAGCATAGAGACGTGGAACACATTGTGTACTCCGGCCAGATTCGGCGAAAGAGCCACACGATAAGCTAGAGTCCCAACTCTGTCGAGGATCTCAATTGGTCCAATGAATCTCGGACTGAGCTTCCCTTTCTTTCCGAACCGCATGACACCCTTCATAGGTGCTACCTTCACAAAGACATGGTCGCCAACGGCAAACTCTAGGTCTCTCATCCTCTGATTTGCATAACTTTTCTGTCGACTCTGAGTAGTCCTCATCCTATCCCGGATCTTGACTACTACATCGGCAGCCTGCTGAATAACCTCCGGACCCAACTCTGATCTCTCCCCTACTTCGTCCCAATGAACAGGAGATCTGTACTTGCGGCCATATAGTGCTTCATACGGTACCATACCAATAGACGCCTGGAAGCTGTTGTTATACGTGAACTCCACTAATGGCAAGTTCGAATCCCAACTTGTAGAGGCCTAGAAATCCGTGTTTGAATATTTGCGGAAAAATTAAAAATTTTATTTTTTTAAAATAATTAAAATTGTCTCATTCATAAATGAACTGATAAATAAAGTTTGATGTTCAAAATGGCAGCGGAAGAAATTAACATTTTCAAAATAACAGTAAAATTTTATCCAACGATAATTAAAATGTTTGAGCAATCAAATAATAATAAATGCTGAACTGAGGTCCTCGGGTCCTACTACTGCCGACTCGAGCTGGCTCACTGGTCCCCGCCCTCGATCCCGACATCATCAGCACCTACAACAATCAAGCCTAGTGAGTCTAAAGACTCAACATGCATATATCGTAAATAACGAGTAAATAAATAGTAAAATTGCATGCAAGTGAAAATATTATGTCATTAGGCATATCGTAAAAATGTCATGTCACGATTAATTATAATACGTGCATCACTGAACTGGGAAATCATAAATGAAAATGGTTGCTCCTTGGAGCCCTGTCATGAAATAACTTGTAATAATTTTCTGGTGAGATTATGGTCTACGCAAGTGGTCCCTGAACTGAACTGAACTAAGCTGATCGGTAACTGGCGACCGAGTTTAATAATGTTTGTCTGATCAGACTAATGCCACAGTATACTGGGTGGTACAACTGAACTGACCGGTAACTGGCTACCGGGACCGGTAACTGGCGACCGGTGAAGTACTGATAGTAAAGTGACCACAAGCAATATCGCATAAATCTCAAAATGAATATTTTTGCACGTAATATAATTAATTAACATAATTAAATATCCTGTAATAATTTTATTGATTGGATTGGATCGTTCCAAGGCTCGCTGCAACCTAAATATGCCACGAAAAATATGCAATAGCTTTTACTTGACCAACTATGCAATTAAATCCAAAAACTGAGACAATTGCGCCTAATGACTTCGTATTTAATCATGACTCCGTGCCAACCCGAACCAACACCGAACCATCAAGTAGTCATGATTAAAATACGCCTAAAATGATGAAATAATGCTCCTAAAATAGTGAGGGCCGAAATCTAGGTGAATGGAGGCCAAAACATGAAACGCTCTTTCGAGAGTCAATTTGGTACATCGCACCGTAAATTCTCGTACGACCTCAAAAATGATCCGAATCACAAACCACCAAAAACATGACTTTCCTAACATGATGAGGCACTGTCCAGTCCAAGGCCATAGGCTAGAAGCCAACCGAGAACTCGAACGAGCCACTGAACCGTCACAGCAAGTTTCTGTCCACAAAATACAGCAGCTGTGCTTTGGTTTCATGCATCGTTTTCGAGACTACCGGCCATTGGGGATTGAACCACCGACCAGAGACTCTTACCAACATCCCAAAGAATGATTTGAACCATGGCTAAGGGCCCTAGGCCAGCCACAACTCATTCCAGTGGCCATTTGATTGACCATGGCACGATCTAGACATCTAGGGGTATGGTATGAACCCTGGCTAAGGGCCATAGGCCAACCAAGATCCACACCATTCCACCATTTTCGAAACACATTAGCTGTAAAAATGAGGAAGCCGAAGGAGGAGGGCTTTTCTTGTGTTTGTTTGTAAGAACCGATTCACCATGGACCAAGCCTCCAAAAGGGCGACTTAGTCACGTCTTAGACATGCTGGGGAAGTGTTCTAACCATGGCTATATGCCTTGGGGCAGCCATGATCAGTTTCATTTCCTTTATGGCAGCAAAACAGAATTTCGAATGCAATTGGGACATGTTTGGGGAGTTGCTGTCATCCCTTGATCTCGGCTAGCATGGGACTCAAACCAATGGACAAATGTGTTCTTAACATGTCCTAGTACATGCCTAGGAGCAGCCTTGGGAGCCTGGAATCAAACTAATACCTGAAACCCACAAAACAAAGCAACCCGTGAAGCTTGTCATATAAAGCCGAAATCTGCATGATTATTTTTCTGAAAATTCCTTGATGTGTTTCGGTTTTTGCATGGAAATGATGATCATGTAATGTTAAATAATGATAATAGGACTTGATTGAAGAGTCAAGGAAGAACATATGCATGCCTGGTTTCGTTTTGAAAGAAATACGAAAGAATAAGACGACTCGTCGCGGAAGGGTGGAGCGTTCTTGCTACCTTGTTTGCTACTGATTTTTCCTCCTGTTTCTAGCTATGAAACCCACGTTTTTTAACACTGAATTTGCTCTCGGATTTTGGTGGAGAGGGCAGGAGAATTATTGGTTAGGGGAGTGAGGAAATGGTTACAAATATAATGGGAAAATGCAAGACCAAGTCTCCTATTTTGAAATTTGAATTTTGGTTGATATCAAATATTTGTTGGGTTGTTTATTAGGGTGCATATGGCCAAATTCTACATGTCAACACAAGGTTAGGATAGTGATCTAGTATGAATTAATTAAGGTTGATTAATAATTAAAAAGGTTAGCATGCTAAAGTAACATAAAATGGGTCAAAGGTGAGTTGGCATATCATTGCTTAATCCACTAAGTGGTGGCCGAAAATTAGAAATAAAAATGAAGGGGAAATGTTGTTTATTTAGTAAATTTATAACCCTTAAAAACCTTACCTATCCTTTAAATAATTTAGTGAATTAACCCCTAAATTATGGAACTTAAATGAACTTATTTTCTACTCACATCAAGTTGTTTAAATAATTCCTTAAACCTCCTTTTAACTTAAATTAACTTATTAATTAGCTAAAATAAATTCTGGAAATGTTTTCTGAATCTTAAATTCTATCTTAAAACTCCAACTCTAGTCCGGCTTCACTGAATTAACTGAAATGATAAAAATTTAAACTGCTACAGAAAATAATTAAATTTAAATACTCAAGCAATAAAAATCACTTTAATTTAAATATTAGAATTATGCATGGCTTATACGTAGTCTAAGTTAAGGGTTCTACACAACTCCTAGAGAAATCAATAACACAAGCACGGAGAAGATCCTCCAAAATCTGAATAACTCGCTCCGAACTGCCCATCTGTCTGCGGATGGAAAGCTATGCTAAACAACAACTTCGTACCCATGGTTGAATGCAAACTCTTCCAAAATGAGGAAGTGAATCTGGGATCTCTGTCAGATACGATAGAAACTGGAATACCATGAAGTCGGACTATCTCCCGGATATACAACTCTGCATACTGAATCATGGTGAAAGTCGTCTTAATAGGCAAGAAGTGCGCTGATTTGGTAAGACGATCTACATCACCCAGATAGCATTTGATCCTCTGACTAACTTCGGCAATCCGGTCACGAAGTCCATGGTAACATTCTCCCACTTCCACTCGGGAATGAGAAGAGGCTTGAGCAAACCTGCTGGTCTCAGATGCTCCGCCTTCACTAACTGGCAAGTGAGACACTCGGATACAAATCGTCTGAAGTCTTTCTTCATCCCAGGCCACCAATACAATGACTGCAGATCTCGGTACATCTTCGTACTCCCTGGATGAATAGAGTACGGCTACATGTGGGCCTCTGATAGAGTATCTGCTCGAATAGAACCAGTGCTGGGAACCCACATCCTTTCTCGGTATCTCACAATACCGTCGCTGACTGAATACTAGACACTGCCCTTGGTCTCATCTCTCTGCTTCTACTTTGCTAACTGCTCATCTGCTGACTGACCACTGCGAATACGGTCAAGGAGAGAGGACTGAATAGTCAAGGTAGATAGACGGGGAACTCTACCTCGAGGATATGATTCTAGATCAAACCTCTGCATCTCAAGCTGAAGAGGTATCTGAATCGTAAAATGAGCCATCACTGCGACTTTTCTGCTCAATGAATCCGCAACTACATTAGCTTTTCCCGGGTGGTAGCTAATGTAACAGTCATAATCCTTCACAAGCTCCAACCAATGCCTCTGACGCATGTTCAGCTCCTTCTGCGTAAAGAAATACTTGAGGCTCTTGTGGTCGGTAAAGATCTGGCACTTCTCTCCATACAAATAATGCCTCCAAATCTTCAGGGCAAATACTACGGCAGCCAACTCTAGATCGTGGGTAGGGTAGTTCTTCTCATGGACTTTCGCATGTCGAGAAGCATACACTATCACCTTCCCATGCTGCATCAATACTGCGCCCAAACCAAGCTTCGAAGCATCGGTATACAAAACAAAATCTCCGGGCCTTGACGGCTTGGCCAAAACTGGTGCTGAGATAAGAGCTTGCTTCAAAGTATCGAATCTCTTCTGACACTCCTCGCTCCACACAAATTTAGCATTCTTCTTGGTCAATGATGTGAGTGGAACGGCAATAGAGGAGAATCCCTTAATGAACTTCCGATAATATTCTGCTAGCCCAAGAAAACTGCGGATCTGTGATACATTCTGCGGCACAACCCAATCTCTGACTGTGGCAACTTTCGTTGGGTCTACCTCAATACCACTGCTAGAAATAATGTGGCCTAAGAACGCCACATTCTCAAACCAAAATTCTCACTTACTGAACTTTGAGAATAACTTGTGATTCTGCAAGGTCTGCAGCACTGTGGTAAGATGTCTGCCGTGATCCTCCTGATTCTTCGAGTAGACGAGAATGTCGTCTATGAATACTATCACAAACTGGTCAAGATACGGCTGAAAGACGCGATTCATGAGATCCATGAAGATCGCTGGCGCATTCGTCAGACCGAACGGCATCACAAGGAATTCATAATGACCATAACGATTCCTAAAAGCAGCCTTGGAAACATCAGCATCTCTCACCCTCAACTGGTGATAACCGGAACGCAGATCTATCTTGGAGAATATCGAAGCTCCTGCAACTGGTCAAACAAATCCTCGATCCTCGGAAGTGGGTACTTGTTCTTCACTCTAACCCTGTTCAACTCCCGGTAGTCAATACAAAGCCTCATAGAACCATCCTTCTTCTTCACAAATAAGACTGGCGCGCCCCATGGTGAAAAACTCGGGCGAATGAACTCCTTGTCAAGAAGTTCCTGAATCTGCTTCTTAAGCTCTGCCAACTCTGTCGGTGCTAGTCAGTACGGTGCTTTGGAGATTGTGGCCGTACCTGGCATAATCTCAATAGAAAACTCCACCTCTCTCTCGGGTGGCATACCAGAAACGTCCTCAGAAAAAACGTCTAAGAAGTCTCTAACAATCGGAACATTTGCGGCTGACTGACTGGGTGCCTCGGGGACAGATATAAAAGTTGCTAAAAACGCCCGACCCCTCTATGCATGAGCTTCCTAGCCTTGACATAAGGAATAATGCGCGGTAAGGGAAAATACATGTCCGGCTCGAATAAGAACTGCGTCATTCCAGGCGGTCGGACTAAAACAGATCTCCGCAGGAAGTCAATCAACTCTGTTCCGCAATAGCCAGTCCATCCCTAGGATGATGTCAAACTCTGGCATCGGCAACACGATTAGATCCGCATAAACGAGGTTGCCATGGAGCTCAAGATCTATGTCTCGGATCACATTGGTAGCTGCCATCTCCTCACCAGAAGGCAATACTACTGAATAGGCTACATCTAGCCCAACGGTCTTGACCTTGAGGAAATTAGCAAAGACTTCCGAAATAAATGAGTGAGTGGATACCAACAATAACGACCCAGATTCGACGACTTTCCTCACTGTATCAAGACGAGTCTTTCCAGTGTGCTTATGTCCTCACTCACACGCACCCTATGAAACTTCCCAGAAGATCACCCATCCCAAAATTTCTCCAAGTCAAGCACGCTTAACTTTGGAGTTCTTATGTGATGAACTAGCGAAAAGAAGATGCACCTTTGTGATATGAGTAGTACAAATCAAATCTTTTAATCCCTCTTCAACTGTACAGTCCATTACATTGAACAGTCTCGGAATCCCTCTCATTCCCGTGTGGGTTGGTTCATTCATGTTCCCTCCACCTAGAAGCCTGCCACGAGCCGCTCATTGTCCGTGCAACTGATGGCACCGGCGATCACCCCCCGCCCTCTTCGGCCCCGGGCCTCACAGTTACAGCTCTCACACGTACGCCATGTTCATCTGAATTGAGTGCTTTCGTGAGAATATCCCTTTTTGTCCCTTTTATTTCATGTTTCCCCTCACGCTTTTGTTGTATGTAATCATCTTTTCATCCACTTGAAAATATTAATTACTTCAAAAGGTTTAATTAAAATAAAATAATTGATTTTTATGTATAGTTTGCTCACAATCTTTTCTACTGTTATTTGCAACTCCTGGCCATCAAAATACCCTTCTTTATTCACTCGCCCTTTTTTCCAAATAATAGCTCTGTTGATATCATCATCGTCACACAATTCACTTGCCTATATACAAGAACAATCAAATGATGTTTGTCAAATAAGTTAAATTTTGAAAAAAAAAACAGCAAATGCAATGATATATATCACATGCTAGGAAAAAAAACAGTCACCCAAGTTACAAGTATTCATGCGAAGGAAAGAAAAAGTCACTTCTTGGATGGCACAAATATTGAAATATACTTACTATTTCTTCAGTAAATCGTGCATATCCCTCACGAGCAAGGCGATGAGGGTATATGTTCTTCTTCCTTCTTTCCTTCTGTTGATCACTTAGTTCCTAGCCAAGTGAAGAATGACACATATCAAATTTTTTTTAAATCGTCAAATACTTCATGGTGGATTTATTTTCAAAAAACAAAAAAAGATACTTCCAATGAATTTATCAGACATGCAAGTCATGCCAAAAGAAATCTAGTCATCTCGTGCAAGACCATAGCCAGTAGGTGGTTGATCCAACTCCTCTGGTTTATCAACCTTATTCGAAATGAACGTTTGAGTGAGATGTGATTTAAATTGACGCCACTTATTATTTGCCGAACTTAAACATCCTTTTTTCCAGCTTGGGGGAACATCAAACTTCAACTGTAAAACATCAAAATTGGAAATACATTAAAAAGAATTACATAACATAAGATATATATAAACAATATGAATATTAATTGTGAAAAAACAATTGAACTTAAATTAACAGATTCCCATATCAATTCTTTCGCTTCACTTGGAACTTGCTTCCATGTCTTGTATGTTAAGAAACTTTTTCTCGAGCAAGCACACCAATATAACTCTGCATTTCAACAGTAGCTTCTCCTACTGGTTGTCCAAGTAGATTGAATCTTACCTCCTTTCGAATTCTCTGAACCCACTGCCTACAAAGCCTATCTAGATATGTACGACATCTAGCAGTGTCTGTAGATCCAAACATTTCCTTTCCATCAAAACTCTTGTCAATAGAAGTAGATGCAATTTTTCCTTTGCCATTCCCAATCAATGCAGGCTGTCCTAATCTCTTGCTCGATTCATAAATTGTATCATCATCATGAGACCCAGTTTTATTCTTTCTAAAGGATGTCATAGAGTCCAGATTTAACATATTCAACAAAAAAGTGAAAAAAACATATCAATATAGAAATAAATACACAATATATACAACAAAAAATAAGATAAGAAATTCATCTTCAATTGAAATCCAACAGATACAAAGATAAATAAAAGTATAACTTCAATATTGTCTACAAACTCCTATTCAAAAGCAAAATACATATCAATATTGTCTACCAAAAGTAAAATATCTTTGGTTAAACATTGTCGACCCAAGTCAAATCACAATCTTCACGAAGGCATGATGGTTCATTGTCATGTGCTCCGTCAACACCCATTGATGGTAACCCCCTGGTAAAAGATATATAGTGAATTAAAGTGTCTTCCAATTCATCACCATTAACGTGTTCAAATGACTCCCTAGTAGGAGTTGCAAGTACAATACTCCATTCAGGATGTTCAGGATCTTCAATGTAAAATACTTGCTTTGCTTGACTTCCCAAGATAAAAGAGTCGGATTTGAATCCAATTCTTCTAAAATTTACCAATGTAAAATGAAGATCATCTACTTTAATACCATTATTATTCTCCACCCAATTACATTTGAACATTGGAATTTGAAATTTGTGGTAATCGACTTCCCATATTTTCTCAATAACTCCATAAAAAACCATGTCTGAAACAATTGAGTTTTTATCCTTTGCACTGGCTACTTGCATTGTCTTTGCGACTAAGCTTACTCCAGAGTTTTGAGTAACTCGTATATCATCATGTTATTTTGTAGCATATGTAACCCCATCAATCAGATAACTAGAATACTTTAACACTTTGTTGCTAGGTCCACGTACCATCCACTTCAATCTTTCTGATATTTGATGGGTGGAATGGTTAACTAAAACTGCAACCTATATTTCACAATGCCAAAAATTTAGATTTTACATAAGATACCAAGAGTTGTATATATTTTAATATCAAGTATTTTGGAAGTTACAGTATCACGCAACCAGTTAGTAAACGTTCGGTTATGCTCATCTTGTAACAACTTTTTGGACTTGGCTTTATAAGGAAATCTTGATTTCAAATCCACCATGTGTTCCCTAATGAAATAATTTCTAATAGATAAACCAATAGAATGTATGCAAAGTGCATGAAAGAATTGATAGGTTGGAGATCTTACTAGACATAAGGATCAATCTCAACATCATTTGTCAATACATAACGATGTGCTTGTTGCAGCTCATCATGACTAGTGGAGTGCACAACTGCTCCCGATAAAGGCTTAGTAAGTTCTACTTCTCGATGCCTTGATGGTATCCCAATTGTGTGGACATTAGATAGATAATTTGAGCAAAATTCAACAGCCTCCTCAGCAATGTAACTGTAGAACCCGTAAATCAGTAGACGTATAAGCCATGCATAATTCTAGATTTTTTTTAAATTTAAATTTAATTGACTTCATTGCATGATTATTTTAAATGCATTTATTTGAAGTTAATTATTTATTATTTCAGTTCAGTAATATGATTTTTAGCATTTCAGCATTTTCAGTGAGGCCGGACTGGAGTTGGAGTTTTGAGATAGAATTTAAGATTTGAGAAATATTTCCAGAAGTTAATTTAGCTAGCAAGTAAGTTCATTTAAGTTAAAAAGAAGTTTAAGGAATTATTTAAGTTAGTTGAGGATTTTAATTTAATTATTGGAGGTGATTAAGAAATGAGCTCATTTAAGTTACTTAATTAAGGGGTTAGTTCACTAAATTAATTAAAGGAATAGTAAGGCTTTTAAGGGTTATTAAATTACTAGATAATCAATTTCCCCCCTACCATTTATCATGCATTTTCGGCCACACCCCTAGAAGAACAAACTAGGACTTGCCAACTCACCTTTGACCCATTCTTGGTTGATTAGCATGCTAATTCTTTTAGCTATTTTTCCACCTTAATTAATTAATACTAGACCACTATCCTAACCCTTGTTTGGCATGATAAAATCGGCCACTATAGTCTAGAACCACCCAAGAGATCATTTGATAGCAATTCAAAATTCAAAATTCAAATGCATGAAGACTTGGTCTTGATATGATCCTATTTTTGTGCACCCTTCTCCTCACCTTCATAACCATCACTCCCCCCTCCACCTCCACCGAAAATAAGACCCCTTTTCAGTAGAAAAAACGTGAATAACAGCTAGGGAGAAAGGGAGAAAAATCGAGAGCCAAGAAAGGTAGAGAAGCAAGCCACTCCGTCTCCTCCGCGCCCTCTCGTCTCTTCTTTTCGTTTTCTTTCGAAACGAAACCAGGCATGTCTAGATTTCTTTCAAACCTCAATCAAGTCATATTATCATTTATTTTTCAGTACATGATCATGTTTTAGCAAGCAAAAACCGAGATACATGTCAAAATATTTTGGAACACACATGCAGAATTTCGGCTCTTCATGGCAAGCTTCACGTTTTTCTGAGTTTTGATGGTTTCAGGTATTGGATCGACTCCAGGCTCCCAAGGCAACTTGTATACATGTAGTAGGATGCATTAGGACCATGTTGGTCCATTCAAACCAGCCCCATACTTGCTGGAAAACCGAAATGACAGCAAGTTCCCCATAAGTGCAGAAATGTGATTCGAAATTACAGTTTTGTGTCAAGGGTTGTGGATCTGATCTTGGCTGCCCCAAGGGCCTTTAGCCATGGTTGGATCACTTCCCTAGCATGTCTAAGACGTGAATAAGTCGCCCTTTTGGTGGCTTGGTCCATGGCTCATCGGTTTTTAAATAATCAACAAGAACAGCCCCTTTCCCCATTCGGCCCTTCCATTTTTCAGCATATGGTTCGTTTCTTTTGTGGCTTGGTGTGGATCTTGGTTGGCCTATGGCCCTTAGCCACGGTTCATATCATGCTCCTAGATGTCTAGATCGTGCCATGGTCAATCAAATGGCCACTGGAACGACGCAAGACATCGATCATAGCATAAACACTACACACGCATGCACGTTGCTCTCGGTTGGACCCTTCGGTTAAGATTTGGTGTGATGCGGATTGTGGCTGGCCTAGGGCCCTTAGCCATGGTTCAAATCATTCCTTGGGATGTTGGTAAGAGTCTCTGGTCGGTGGTTCACGCCCCTAATGGCCGATAGTCTCGAAACCAATGCAAGTCTTGTAGTGCGCAGCTGCTGTATTTTTTTGACAGCAAGTATGCTGCTGTTCAGAAGCGTCGTTTGAGTTCTTGGTTGGCTTTTAGCCCATGGCCTTGGACTAGACAGTGCCTCATTGAGTTAGGAAGGTCATGTTTTCGACCGTTTGTCATTTGGATCATTTTTGAGGTCGTTTGAGAATTTACGGTGCAATGTGCCAAATTGACTCTCGAAAGAGCGTTTCCTTTTTTGGCCTCCATTCCACCTAGATTTCGACCCTATCATTTTAGGAACGTTATTTTATGATTTTTCAGCGTATTTTAATCATGACTATACGTCGGTTCAGTGTCGGTTCAGGTTGGCTCGGAGTCATGATTAAATGCGAAGTTATTAGGCGTCATAGTCGCATCTTTTGAACGTAAATTGCATAGTTGGTCATGTTTAAGCTATTGCATATTTTTCATGGCACAGTTAGGTTGCAGCGAGCCTGGGAACGATCCAATCCAATCCAGTTGGTAAAATTACAGGAATTTTCATTACGCCAGTTAATTATTTTACGTGCATTAAATAGAAAATGATTATTTTTGAGATTTATGCGATATGGCTTGTGGTTCATTCACTATGTGGGAGTGTTATTTTATACGGTCGCCAGTGACCGATCAGTTCAGTATGGTACCATCCGGTCGCCAGTGACCGGCCAGCTCAGTTCAGTTTCAGCCTCCCCGGTAGCCAGTTACCGATCAGTTCAGCTTAGTGCAGTGGCCACAGGCGTAAAACATAATCTCAACAGAAAATTTTATCAGTTATTTCAGTACAGGCTCCAAGGAGCAAATATTTTTACAGTGATTTCCAGTTCAGTTATGCACGTATTATAATTGCTCAGTACAGATTATTTTCAGTATGCCTCAGGACAGGATATTTTATCACATGCATATTTTAAATTCAGATTTTTACTCGTTACCTGCGATTTATGCATGCTGAGTCTTTAGGCTCACTAGACTTGATTGTTGTAGGTACTGATGAGGCCAGGGCTGAGGGCGGGGACCAGTGAGCCAGCTTGGGTCGGCAGTAGTGGCACCCGAGGACCTCAGAGCAGCAGTTGTTATTTTCTTCGCAAACAATTTTTATCAGTTGTTGGATATTTTTAAATCGTTGTTGTTGGCAAAACTTTGATTTTCTTCCGCTGCAATATTTTGAAATATTGAACTTGATTCACCAGTGATTTTATGAATGAGGCCATTTAAGTTCTTTTAAAAAGAAAATTTTTAATTTTCCGCAAATTTTCAAGAAAGGAGTTTTAGGCCCTTCACAGTAACATTCGGCTATACACCCTGCAGGCCGATTACGATTGCGCACATAACCTTTCAAAATCTTCATGAATCCTTCAAATGGGTACATGTGCCCATACAAAACCGGTCCACACAATTTGACCTCCCGCACAAGATGAATAGTTAAATGAATCATTATGTCAAAAAATAAAGGGGGAAAGTAACAATCTCTTTTTGCAAGTCATCCAACTTTAAGACGTCTATCACTTTACTATATAACACATTGAAGAAGAAACACAGCCGGGTGATAGTATCTCTGACATGTTTTGGCTAGACACTGCGGATGGCCACTGGAAGCAATTGTTGCATTAAAGTGTGATAGTCGTGTGACTTCAGGCCAACAAGTTTCAAATCCTTCATCGACACAAGGTTTCTAACGTTGGATGAGTAACCTACAGGTACCTTTACTCACGAAAGAATTGCAAATACTTCTTTTCTCATTCTTACTTAGTGTGTAACATGCTGCTGGCAAAAACGTTTTCTTCTCCCCAATCCTTGGCGCCAATTCACCCCTTAAATACATTTCCAAAATATCTATTCTTGCTGCTACTCCATCCTTTGTTTTTTCTGGAACGTCAAGTAACGTGCCAATGAGACTTTCACAAACATTTTTTTCAATATGCATCACATCAAGAACATGTCGAACATGTAGATCTTTCCAATACTCAAGTTCAAAGAATATTGATTTCTTTTTCAGCATGTTATCCCGTCATCATTCTTTGACTGAAGCTTTCCGCTGAATTTTCCACAATGATAATTAATTCTTTGAACTCTTTCTAAAATTTCATTGCCACTCAATGGTTTTGGTGCGAGGTTAAATTCTTGCTTCCCATTAAATGCCTTCTTTTGTCTTCGATAAGGATGACTTAAAGGTAGAAACCTTCTATGGCCTGTATATGACATTTTTCTACAATGCTTCAACCTTGTCGAATATGTTTCTTCTGCACAAATAGGACATGCATGATATCCTTTCACAACACATCCTGACATGTTCCGATATGTAGGAAAATCATTGATTGTCCATAGTGGAACAGCTCTAAGAGAGAAATTTTCTTCTCGATATGCATCATATGCTTCAACACCTTTATCCCATAAGCATTTTAAGTCGTCAATAAGAGGTGCTAAGTAAACATCAATATCACTAACCGGCTGTTTAGGACCATATATAAACAAAGTGAGCATCACAAATTTTCTCTTCATACACAACCACGGTGAAAGATTGTATGTGATCATTAAAACAGGCCAACAACTATATGCAGAACTCATCAAACTATGAGGATTGATCCCGTCTGCTGATATAGCCAATCTAAGATTTTTTGGCTCATAAGCAAAATCTGGCCACATGCGATCAAATAATTTCAAAGAGGGCGAATCTGCTGGATGACACAAGTATCCATCACGAATTCTTTTATCAGCATGCCAAGTTAACTCCTTTGATATCGCCTTATTCCGAAACATTCTTTGAAATCTTGGAATATATGGGAAATACCACAAGACCTTTGCAGGAATTCCTTCCTTTACCTTCGATTTGTTGCCCAACTTCCACCTTGACGTCCCGCAAGTAGGGCAATTTGCAAAATCTTCGTGCTCCTTTCGGATTAAGATACAATCATTAGGACAAGCATGAATTTTCACATAGTCCATCCCTAATGTGCGTAAGCTTTTCTTTGCATCATACAAGGATGAAGGCAATTCATTGTGATCTGGAAGCATTTCTCCAAACAAAATAAGTAGATCAATGAAACTTTTATCACTCCAACTATATTTTTCCTTCAAGTTAAATAATTTCACAACCGCAGATAACTTTGTGAATTTAGCACATCCAGGATATAAAGGTTTATCTGCATCTTCATGTAGCTTATTGAATTGGCTTGGATTCTCAGCATAACTTTCATATACACAATGCACCATATCTATAGGTTCCTCACTAAATGATTTGTGTTCATCTTGTCCTACTCGATCATTATCATTCATTGATCTCTCTTTCGTAGATCTTTCCCCATGCCATATCCATGTATGATATGTCAAATCCATACCATTACAATACAAGTGTGCCCTGATAGTTTCAACATTTTTCTTCCTTATATTACCACATCTTGCACATGGACAAGGTATTGCATCAGAATGGGAAGCATTTTTTAGTTCAAACTGCAAGAAAGACTCTACTCCAACATCAAATTCATGTGATAGCCTATCTTTTGACATCCATTCTCTGTCCATTGTTGGTACAACTACTCAGCTAACAATGAGCCCAACCCTTCAAAACAATTTTAAATAATATAAAAAAAATCTTTTATTGAAAGCCTATCTTTTTAATATATATATATACACACACATGTATACATAAACAGAATTCATGTAGCTACTCCTTACCCAAAGTAGGCTAGTAAGACTCCTGCAAACTTCTCAGATCAGTATACACCTAAAGGCGCTGGAAGTAGTTCACATTCCTGCAAGACCTGCAACAGGTACATTTTCTCGCAATTGTAAAACATTCTCTGCATCTAATCTACATTACACAAAAGAACCACATTAATCATTTCTACTTCAAATACAAATCATTTTCTTTCAATGACAAGCAACAACCACAAATAAAATAAGGTGCACCGATGACAACATTTGTACTAACTTTACTTTAAGAAGTAAAAGGAAAATCACACACAGGTTCCCAACCATTCAAAACATTCAAGGAGGAACATAATTGATAATAAAATCAAGCATCAGCACTGAATTACCTCATGGAAGTCCTTGAATTCCCTAGAATCCCCAAATGGATAGGCACCAACAAGCATTACATATAATGTCACTCCGCTCATGTCGGCAAATAGACTAGACTAGACTACATTATTGACTTGACCATTCGGCCAACAAATGACATTTAATTCATTTACTTTGTTCAACTTTGAGCTCCTCGAACCCTTCTTTTCTTTTAGGATTAATTTATTAATTACTTTAGTTCATTTTTATTTTTACATAAGTTCATTTAATTGAAGAAATAAACAGACTACTAAAATATTTTTGTTAAAAATTATATTGTCTAGTTACATGAACTCCAACTAATATCTGAGATTTAGATCAGGTATTGATGGAACGAGAGGTTCAGTACTCTCATGGGCAGTAAGATTTAAAATAGCTTTTGGAATCGCTGATGTAATGACCCATTACAAGCCCAGTGGACCGCCCATACGGCCCACTGCCCCGATCGACCCAAGGCTATCCCGATCTTGGGCTCCCTAAAAGGGGCCTTTTCCCTCACGGGCTTTTCATAGGCGTCGTACGGGTTACTCATAGGACTCTCCACACCAGGTTGGTGGAGTGGTACCTCTCCAAGTCTCGAACTCATGACCTCCTGCCATAAGTACATAGTTCAAAGAGACTTGGTACCAGTTGGGCTAGTACTTATGCCAGGAGGTCATGGGTTCAAGACTTGGGGAGGTACCACTCCACCAACCTGGTGTGGAGAGTCCTATGAGTAACCCGTACGACGCCTATGAAAAGCCCGTGAGGGAAAAAACCCCTTTGAGGGAGCCCAAGATCGGGATAGCCTTGGGTCGATCGGGGCAGTGGGCCGTATGGGCGGTCCACTGGGCCTGTAATGGGTCGTTACAATAAAAGGCGCCTTTTATTGTAGCGACCCATTACAGGCCCAGTGGACCGCCCATACGTCCCACTGCCACGATCGACCCAAGGCTATCCCGATCTTGGGCTTAAGTCCCCCCACGGGCTTTCCATTGGCGTCGTACGGGTTACTCATAGGATCTCCCCCTCCCTACCAAGGGGTTTCTTTCGCCTCCCCAGAACTCGATCCCATGACCTATATGATAAGTACATTGATATCAAGAGTCCTGGTACCAATTGAGCTACTCTAAATGTAACACTTGTGACTAAAATGCATAATTAGTGCGGAAGCTTTAAAATATAATTTGGAGAAAATGTGTACTTTTAAAAAAATTTGGGCAGCATCTCCCCACAAATAGGACATGCCACCTGCCTCAAGCAACACATAAAATACATGCAAAAGATTTTCATATACATCAGATACCATTTAATATAGTATCCACACATATTTTTAATTCAAATACAAAAACAAGATTTTCATTATTTCCCAAAATAACCATAACCATAACATAACAAAAATAGCGTCCAATTGAAATCTCCAAAGTTTGGCATAATCCCTTCTCTTGCTTCGACAACTCAAGGATGATCAATCTTTCTTACCTGTGCCTGCATCATATGAACATAACTGAAATGAGTATAAAACTCAGCAAATGGAATCAATACTAACAAGATACATACATATAATTTTATTGTAAAACATAAAAGGATTAGCCTCAATTTCATTTTCTTGAAAATATTAACCATTTCATTTCATAAACGTCGAATACTCATTAATATCATCCGTCAAGAATCATAATACAACAATACATAAGGATGATATTCATTTCATAGATTAACTGAAGAATTGATAGTTCTTATAGGATAGGTCATTCATTGCTAACCCTCTTCGTAAAAACGAATCTTATAGGAGGGACACGTACCACTGCATAAAATGCATCTTATAAGAGAGCACATGTTTTCATCATTAATTGGCCAATTACATTGTGGATTTAGAATTGCCAGATGCAACACCGCTACTATCACTATCAATCCAATCATTCAATCATATAAAACTTCATTCAAGCATTTTATCGAACATCTTAGAGGCATCATATATAGTTTAACTCATTTCATTCAAAAATGCATATAATTGCACTACCATATATACATATTTACATATATATCATGAATGGAATTGAAAGGAGTTAGCATCATAAAATCATCAAAACACATGCATATAGGATCATGTGATGCATTGAAGAAATTATTCCACTTACAACACTTGGAGCACTTGGTTTCCTAAACCTTTATGGTGATCCTACAATAATAAACCCAATAACTAACCATCAACACTCAAATAACAACATTATATGACATTTAATGCAATACATCAATCACAACTATCATGTCCTAACTCCACCATCTTCAATAACTCAAGAACAAGAAGAAAAACCACTTACCTTTGTCCCTTTCACTAAAAAGATGAAGTTCCAACTCCGTATTGAAGATTAATTTGCTTGATTGAAAGAAAGGATGAGAAGAAAATGAAGAACCCTAGCTTGGAATCATAGGAGAAGAGAAAGGAGGAGAAGGGAAATAAGGAAAATGAGAGTCTCATTCGATTTTATACCTTAAAACACCCAAAACACTCTTTTGTACTATGCTGGGCGCTCGGGCGGTCATAAATTACCGCCCTAGCGCGGACGTTTCTGTCAAAAACCCAAAATTCCAGAAGCAGTGGCGCTCGGGCGGCCATTTCTTATCGCTCGGGCGCCGCTCTGCGCACAACCGCCTCAAAGATCGCCTCCGAAACGCCTCTTACCTTGATAATGTGGAAAAGTGGTAAACAGGAAAGTTGTAGCTCTATGTCATGGCTTGCATCTCCAATTGTCCTCATGTCATTTGAAGGTCTGAGTTAAAAGTTATGCTCAATCTCCCAACATGTGTCACTGGAGGAACGACGATACACACGACACATTTCGGGGCGCTTTTGGCTTGTCTTCCACAATGATTTGAACAAAACTCAATACATGAAAGTTTTAGGCTTATGTCTTATCTTTCTAATGAAAGTAGCCTCACATCATTTGGATGACAATACAAAACATTATGCTAAAAACCACAACTACTGCCCCATTTTCATACCGTTTTAGCACTTCCATTACCTATTTGGCTAAGGTTCAACCTTCTATCCTACCCATCCATTCTTTATTTCATTCTATATCATTCAATACCATTCATATCATATCTTGAAGTCCCAAACGATCATCATTACATCACATATCCCAAACGATCATCATCATAAACCATAAGAGTAATAATAAACATACTTAATCATAATCATTACCTTACATCAAATAAATACGGATGTCTGGGCGTTACAATTCTCCCCTTCTTAAGATATTTTGTCCCCGAAATTGCCATTACTGTGCGAATAACTCAAGATATCGCTGTTTCATTTCCTCCTCTGGTTCCCACGTTGCTTCTTCAACCAACTGATTACGCCAAAGAATCTTTATAATGCCGATCTCCTTATTCCTCAGTACTTTAACCTTGCGATCTAAAATCTGGATTGGTAATTCTTGATAAGTCAAGTTCGGCATCAGGTCCAATGGTTCATGTCTGAGAACATGGGAAGGGTTCGAGATGTACTTCCTGAGCATTGAGACGTGAAATACATTGTGGAATCTATCCAAGTCCGGCGGTAAAGCTAGACGATATGTTCTTTCTCCTATCCTATCCAAAATTTCAAATGGCCCGATAAATCTTGGGCTCAGCTTACCTTTCTTCCCGAATCTCATTACCCCTTTGAGAGGAGCAATTTTGATAAAAACATGATCTCCAACTTCAAACTCCAAAGGCCTTCTTCGGTTATCGGCATAACTTTTCTGTCTGGTTTGGGCCGTCTTCATTCTGTCCTGGATTAAAATAATCACATCAGTTGTCTGTTGGACCAATTCTTGTCCTAACAAATTTCTTTCACCGACTTCATCCCAATTCAATGGTGACCTACATTTTCTGCCATACAACGCCTCGTATGGTGCCATGCCAATCGTCGCCTGATAAATATTGTTATATGTAAATTCCGCAAGTGGCAATTTAGAATCCCAGCTGCCAGGAAAGTCAATCGTGCAGGCTCGTAGAATATCTTCAAGAATCTGAATTACCCTCTCTGACTGCCCGTCACTCTGAGGATGATAAGCTATGCTAACTGCCAACCTGGTGCCCAAGGCTCTGTGCAAGCTCTTCCAGAATTCAGAAGTAAACCTTGGGTCACGATCAGATACAATTGACACAGGGATACCATGAAGTCTCACAATCTCAGCTACATATACTTCAGCATACTGGTTCATTGTAAACGTCGTCTTGACCGGAAGAAAATGAGCCAACTTGGTTAACCTGTCAATAATCACCCAGATGGAGTTGTAACCCTTTCGTGTTCTTGGAAGTCCCGGTACAGAATCCATGGTGATGTGCTCCCACTTCCACTGAGGTATTGGTAAGGATTGCAAAGTTTCAGCAGGTCTTTGATGAAAAATTTTTACTTGCTGACATGTTAGACATTCAGATATAAACTTTGCAATATCACTTTTCATACCTGGCCACCAGTATAGACGTCGGAGATCCTGATACATCTTGGTGCTACCTGGATGTATCGAGTATGGCGCGGTATGAGCCTTTGTCAAAACATCCCATCGAATGTCATCACCACTAGGAACACATATCCGACCTCTCCACGTTAACAAATCATCAGTGTTCATTGCAAACTCTGTATTTCCTTTCTCATCGGCTTTGGATCGCAATTCCATCAATTGATTATCATTAGGCTGCTCCTGTTGTATCCTATCTGACAACGTAGGTCGAATAACTAAAGCTAAAAGTCTAGCTATGGTCCCTTTCTCTACCATAGCAATCTCGCTCCTCTGAAGATCCGATAACAACGGCTTCTGAATCAATGAACTCAAAGAAGAAACAGACTTACGGCTCAAAGCATCTGCAACAACGTTTGCTTTACCTTGGTGGTAGCTAATGGTCACATCATAATATTTAACAAGTTCTAACCACCTCCTCTGCCGCATATTGAGTTCCTTCTGAGAAAATAGATATTTCAAGCTCTTATGGTCTGTGAAAACTTCACATTTCTCGCCATACAGATAATGCCTCCATATTTTCAATGCGAAGACCACTGCAGCCAACTCAAGATCGTGGGTGGGATAATTCCTCTCGTAATCCTTCAATTGACGAGAAGCATAAGCGATTACCTTCCCACGCTGCATTAGTACAGCTCCAAGTCCCATCTTTGACGCATCAGTGTAAACAATAAAATCTTCAGTACCGCACGGAAGTACTAGGATAGGGGCTGATGTCAACTTGTCTTTCAACACTTGAAATCCATGTTGGCACTCGTTTGTCCACTCAAACTTCACTGCTTTCCTCGTAAGATTGGTTAATGGCAGGGCTATTTTGGAAAAATTGGCAATAAAACACTCGATAATAACCTGCCAAACCAAGAAAACTACGCACCTCGGAGACTGTCGTTGGAATAGGTCATTGTTTAATCGCTTCAATCTTGATGGGATCCACAGCAATGCCGTCTCTCGAAACGATATGGCCCAAAAATGATACTTGCTCTAACCAGAATTCACACTTTTCAACTTTGCGTATAACTGTTTTTCCTTTAATAACTGCAATACAGTTCTGAGATGCTCGGCATGGAGTTCCCGAGTCTTGGAATAAATCAATATATCATCAATTAAAACAATAACGAAGCTATCCAGATATGGCTTGAAGACCTGGTTCATTAGATCCATGAAGACAGACGGATCGTTCGTCAACCCGAATTACATGACTAAGAACTCATAATGGTCATACCTTGTTCTGAATGCAGTTTTAGGCATGTCGGCTTCCCTAACTTTTAGCTGATAATAACCAGAACGCAGATCGATCTTTGAAAACACTGTCGCTCCCTATAGTTGATCAAAGAGATCGTCAATCATCGGCAATGGATATTTATTCTTGATCGTGGCTTTGTTGATCTCTCTGTAATCAATGCACAATCGCAAAGATCAATCTTTCTTTTTGACAAATAAAATTGGAGCTCCCCACGGAGAAGAACTCGGACGAATAAAGCCTTTGTCTAATAGATCCTGCAACTGATTCTTCGGTTCCTTCATTTCAGTCGGGGCCATACGGTAAGGAGCTTTCGAAATTGGAGCAGTACCTGGAACCACGTCAATCACAAACTCAACTTCACGGTCAGGTGGCAATCCAGGCACATCATCTGCAAATACGTCAGGAAAATCCCGAGCTACCTCAATCTCATTCAATTTCATTGTCATATCGGTATTTACATCTATCACAGCAGCTAAAAACCCCTGACACCCCTTAGATAACATTTCCTGAGCTTTGAGACAAGAAATATAAGGAGTGCAAAGCGAAATACCTGAACTCTGGAAAATTCCGCTATCATCATCTTCTGTAGGAAATCGCACTGTCTTAGCCAAGCAATCAATAACGGCACGATATGACGATAGCCAGTCCATTCCCAAAATAACATCAAACGCCACCATGGGAATAATAATAAGATCAACAAAATATATTTTCTCATTTACTTGCACAGTAAAACCTTTAAGAATACTGGAAGGCCATAATTCGTCTCCCGATGGCAACAAAATGCTATAGTGGAGGGGTTCAAAAGATGGAACAACATTCAATGAGTGCAAGAAAATTTCAGACATAAAGGAATGCGTAGCACCAGTGTCAATCAATGTAATAGCGGCCTTGCCTGAAATTAAGATAGTACCTGATATAATAGAAGAATCAGGATTTGCGCCTTCTTTGGTCATTGTGAAGATTCTGCCTTGAACTCTATCCTTCCCTTTCTCACCCTTCACTGGACAATTTTTGATAACATGACCAACACCTCCACAACGAAAGCATCGATTACTTCCAACCAAGCACTCACCTGTATGCATTTTGCCACATTTTGGACATACAGGTCGATCATATGTAGGCGGTGGAATAGGAGCTTTGGGTCGATGCTCCTCTTTTTCTTTGCCTCTGAACTTGCCCTTACCTTTCCATCCGGATCCTTGGCTTTTAGTAGAAAAATCTTGGCGCTTCAACGGTCTTTCTCTTTCAATTTCCTTCTCGTTCTGCTCGGCCATCCTTGCTTTTTCAACAATCTCTTTATATGAAGCAGCTTTAGACATTCGAACGTCTCTTTTAATTTCAGCTCGGACACCTCTAAGAAAATGCTCGCCCTTTTCGATGTCATTGCTGGCCAGATATGGGGCAAACTGACACCCCTCTTCGAATTAGAGAATATACTCTTGCATTGACATATTTCCTTGCTTCAGTTCTAGAAATTCCTTCACTTTCTGACTTCGAACATCTCGAGGAAAATATTTGTCGTAGAATAAATCTTTAAACTTCTGCCACTTGAGTGCCGAGACATTAACTGATATCTTAGTGGCGTCCCACCAAGTCCTCGCCGTCTTGGTTAGTAGAAAAATGGCACATCTGACTCAATCATTATCTTCAAACTTAAGGTAATCATAAATAGCCTCCACAGCTTTGACCCATTCCAAGGCGACCATGGGATCACTGCTACCATCAAATTCTGGTGGCTTCATCTTGCGAAATCTTTCGTATGCGCCTTCACTACCGGGCTCGGGCCTCACTTCCTCTCTCTCTCTCCCTCGCCCTGCATGCTGCATCCGTAAGAGCTGTTGAATCTGCTCGCCATGTACCTTGGCCTGTTCTTTCAGTAACTTGCTAAATTCACCAACCACTCAAGATGATGAACTATCCTCCCCTTCTGGTGCTTTACGCTTAGGCAGCATGATCCTATGATACATATTAGTTTAAAACCATTTCCATACATAACATATCATAATTATTAAGGCTACACATCCATATTAGATCAAATGATGCAGGTACATACATACCGAATTGTCGACAGCAGAGGAAGTCATATGCCAAATCATTGGTCCGAAAATCTCGGCTCTGATACCACTAAATGTAACACTTGTGACTAAAATGCATAATTAGTGCGGAAGCTTTAAAATATAATTTGGAAAAAATGTGTACTTTTAAAAAAATTTGGGCAGCATCTCCCCACAAATAGGACATGCCACCTGCCTCAAGCAACACATAAAATACATGCAAAAGATTTTCATATACATTAGATAACATTTAATATAGTATCTACACATATTTTTAATTCAAATACCAAAACAAGATTTTCAGTGTTTCCCAAAATAACCATAACCATAGCATAACAAAAATAGCGTCCAATTGAAATCTTCAAAGTTTGGCATAATCCCTTCTCTTGCTTCGACAACTCAAAGATGATCAGCCTTTCTTACCTGTGCCTGCATCACATGAACATAACTGGAATGAGTATAAAACTCAGCAAATGGAATCAATACTAACAAGATACACATATATAATTTTATTGTAAAACATAAAAGGATTAGCCTCAATTTCATTTTCTTGAAAACATTAACCATTTCATTTCATAAACGTCGAATCATCATTAATATCATCCGTCAAGAATCATAATACAACAATACATAAGGATGATATTCATTTCATTGATTAACTGAAGAATTGATAGTTCTTATAGGATAGTTCATTCATTGCTAACCCTCTTCGTAAAAACGAATCTTATAGGAGGGACACGTACCTCTGCATAAAATGCATCTTATAAGAGAGCACATGTTTTCATCGTTAATTGGCCAATTACATTGCGGATTTAGAATTGCCAGAGGCAACACCGCTACTATCACTATCAATCCAATCATTCAATCATATAAAACTTCATTCAAGCATTTTATAAAACATCTTAGAGGCATCATTTATATTTTAACTCCTTTCATTCAAAAATGCATATAATTGCACTACCATATATACATATTTACATATATATATCATGAATGGAATTGAAAGGAGTTAGCATCATAAAATCATCAAAACACATACATATAGGATCATGTGATGCATTGAAGAAATTATTCCACTTACAACACTTGGAGCACTTGGTTTCCTAAACCTTTATGGTGATCCTACAATAATATACCCAATAACTAACCATCAACACTAAAATAACAACATTATATGACAATTTAGTGCAATACATCAATCACAACTATCATGCCCTAACTCCACCATCTTCAATAACTCAAGAACAAGAAGAAAAACCACTTACCTTTGTCCCTTTCACTAAAAAGATGAAGTTCCAACTCCGTATTGAAGATTAATTTGCTTGATTTAAAGAAAGGATGAGAAAAAAATGAAGAACCCTAGCTTGGAATCATAGGAGAAGAGAAAGAAGGAGAAGGGAAATGAAGAAAATGAGAGTCTCATTCGATTTTATACCTTAAAACACCCAAAAACACGCTTTTGTACTGTGCTGGGCGCTCGGGTGGTCATAAATTACCGCCCTAGCACGGACGTTTCTGTCCAAAACCCAAAATTCCAGAAGCAGTGGTGCTCGGGCGGCCACTTCTTACCGCTCGGGCGCCGCTCTGCGCACAACCGCCTCAAAGATCGCCTCCGAAACGCCTCTTCCCATCATAATGTGAAAAATTGGTAAACAGGAAAGTTGTAGCTCTATGTCTTGGCTTGCATCTTCAATTGGCCTCATGTCATTTGAAGGTCTGAGTAAAAAGTTATGCTCAATCTCCCAACATGTGTCACTGGAGGAACGACGATACACACGACACACTTCGGGGCGCTTTTGGCTTGTCTTCCACAATGATTTGAACAAAACTCAAAACCTGAAAGTTATAGGCTTATGTCTTATCTTTCTAATGAAAGTAGCCTCACATCATTTGGATCACAATACAAAACATTATGCTAAAAACCACAACTACTGCCACATTTTTATACCGTTTTAGCACTTCCATTACCTATTTGGCTAAGGATCAACCTTCTATCCTACCCATCCATTCTTTGTTTCATTCTATATCATTCAATACCATTCATATCATATCTTGAAGCCATAAACCATCACCATTACATCACATATCCCAAACGATCATCATCATAAACCATAAGAGTAATAATAAACATACTTAATCATAATCATTACCTTACATCATATAAATACGGATGTCTGGGCGTTACAGCTGAAGCACTAAATTACTTGCACAACGAATGTCAAAGTCCCGTTATTCATAGAGATGTTAAATCATCAAATATTCTTCTCACCGAAGAATTAGAACCACAGGTACTCCAGCATAACTTGGTGTGGAAAAATTTTTATTTTTACAAGTAATTAAAAAGTTAATTAGTGTCAATGAGATTTTTTACCGAAATTTTTTACACCGGCATAACTTGGTGTAGATGTCTTACTGAAATTTTCTGTGTTTTTAAGTTTTTCTGAGCATTATACTGTACTGCTTTTTCGCTTTTAGGCAAAACCCAAACTAAAAAATGGCGATTTCAACAGCATATTGGACCCAAATTTGGATGGCAATATCAATGAGATTCAAATGCAAAGAATGGCTCTGGCAGCAACCTTATGCCTAACTCAAGCAGCACTAATTAGTTTCTTAATCATCTTTGAGAATAATTGAATCAATTAAGATAAACAGGGTCTAAATTTTTTTTTAAAATACAAGAGTGCGCAACATATGAAATAAATCTTATTTCATTTACAAGATCAGTATCCAGATCTAAGTACAAAAGTAAATCATATCGAACTACTGTTAATTCACTACATTTCAGGTAATGAAACAGATCTACTTCTAAGCCCGGATCTCCACGCTAATCTTGAATCTCTCATCCTCTTCTTGACTGTGATCATGTCCCACCTGTTTCATGCACACATACAAACACAACAACAGCCGGATAATTCCGGTGAGAATATAATCCAAGTATAAACAACGCATACATGCAATCATATAAACAGATATAAAAGCATCCAACAGATATCAATAATATGTATCAAATCTGAAAGACATGAATCGATATAACGCGGTAAATAACTCTGGACTCGTCATCTAAGACTCGACTAATTTCTAATCTAGGGATCCCGATTCCTGGACATTGGCACAATATACCGAATCTCAGCAATAGAAGCTGATCAGCTCCTACACAACATCGATATAAACTAAATATCCAGTGTCTTGGAATATTCCCCAAAGACTTGGCATATCCGCCAATAACTAGGCATCTCCGCCCATGACTCAATACACGCTTTGCTATAACTCAATAGACTAAGCATATCAATCTCATAAATTGCAAATATCAATGCAATAAATAAAGTTTGTGATTTTTGGGAAACTCAAGTCCAATCTGACTCGAGTCGATCTCCCGGTTAACATTGATTTATACCTTTCTCTGTCGATCTGACGAAGTCTCAGTCTCGAATTCGAAGCCTGTCAATACTCAATCTGGCAATGAAAATATCGAGGAGTACAATATCAATATACCACTCAAATCAATACTGGATATAATCAGAATTCAATCTAATTCTGTTTCAACGGTATAACTTCACAATCTCAATATACCCAGAAATACCAATCAACAGATATCAATTCCCACAACTCATAATCGATAATAATACAAATCTGATATCAAATCTCAATCAATTCCATTCTGAAATCATAACAATTTCATACGGTATCTGTTCTTCAATCCGGTTTCGATTATACGATGTCTAATATCGCAAGAACACCATATATGAATCATATCTGATTCCTTCAATATCATATTTTCAAATCATAACAAAACGTAGTAAAACTTACGTACAGTTTAAGTCTTTGTCGATAGGAACACAGTACCGAAGTCGGATTGAAATTCTGACGGGCGGATCTTGCACAAATCTTTTCACCTATCTTTCTCTGAAGCTTTTCTCAATTCTTGTCGGTTCATCTGAAGGAAGGTACCCATATATATATGAATGCATGGTGAGGGGAAAGTGGCTTCATCCTTGTGCTGCACGTCTCACGCATATGTGTGACCTCCCTCGGCGCATATGCGCGAGACCTACGGGTCTCAGCTCGTGTCTCTCGGCAGCTCGTGCATATGCGCGCCCTCACCCGGCGCATATGCACGAGGTTTTCTGCCAATCTCGCGCATATGCGCAGGTCCAGTCGCGCATATGCGCGAGGTTCTCTGCCTACCTCGCGCATATGCGCCCGGCTGGGTCGCGTATATGCGCGAGGGCTCATCCTCGCACATAATTCCAATCTTCTTTCCAGCTTTTCCGGTCCGATCCATTTCGTCTATAATCACATTAATTTATCAATAATCATTTTAGATTACCATAATCAAAGTTCTCGGGCATTAAAATTTTATTCAGAAAACTGAACGATTATTCAGAAAATTAATATGAACGGGCTAAAACTTTATGAATCAACATATATGTGTATTTACTGTGAATGTATATACAATAACACAATTTAACGAAAAAAATTGATATTTTAAGTGACTATGTTAATCCTGGGAGAAGAGCAAGGACGTGTGAGAAAGCTCATACAATGTACAAAATTCATAAGCTTCAGGAAGAGCATATTACCGATAAAATAAAATTTTTAAAAGCATACTCATAACATAAATTCACACTCTTTGCCCTGTTCTTATCCAGTGCCAGATCCAACAGCTACTTAAAACTAATATAATACATCTCAAACAACCTCAAATGACCCAAATAATCGAGTGAAATTTTTATCCAAACGGATGACAAATGGCGCGCAGAATAGGACTAAGATTCACGACCTTTCCTTGCTCAGAACTCTCGATTAAAGTTGCAATCAAGGTCGACCGGACCTGGGCTACCTTCGCGGGTCCTCGGTGACGGCGAACGGACAGGCGGCGGCATTGATTCCGCTAGGAAAAAGGAGGGCGCGCGACGGGAGAGGGTTTGGTGTGTGTGTGTTGTCGCGAATTTTATATATATATTGATCTGTTTTTATTATTAAGTGTAAATTTAAAGTGTGTGATATTGCGAGAAGTACTGTGTGGGGGATAAGTTAATTGGGGTAATTGGTTTTTTTAACAACGGTTTTTTAAACACTGTTGTTGAATGATTTAAAGTGTTGCTTTGAAAGTTATTTTTTTTAGTAATACAACAACGGTTTTTTTTAAACCGTTGTCTTAGGCCCAAAAAATGTACATAGACAACGATTTTATTAACCATTGTCGTAGTTACTAAAAAAACAGTTGTCTTTCACTGACGTTAATATACAACGGTTTTTAACACCGTTGTCGTAGCTACATAAAAACGTGATCATAGACAACGGTTATTAAAAACTGTTGTCGTAGCTACTAAAAAACCCGCTCATAGATAACGGTATAAAAAACCGTTGTCTTTATACCCAAAAATCACGCTCATAGACAACGGTTTGTTAAAACCGTTGTTGTTTACCCATAAAAGAACGGTTTTAAAAAAATTGTTGTCTTTGACAAAGAAAAATTTCACAAAGGCAACGGTTTTCGTTAAAACCGTTGTTAAAAAGAAAAGGCCAACAGTTTCTGATAAAACCGTTGTCTTTTGAGTGTTGTAAAATGTTGAATTTCTTGTAGTGTATGCTTTATTTTGAAGTTAGTTTGATCATGTTAATGGTAGAAGTCGAATTTTAGTAATTGACGATTTTAGGATTTTTATGCATTTGAGATTTAAATTGTTATATTGTATTGATTTATGGAAATGTTAAGTTATATATTGTAAGGTCCAAAAATTTAGACAACGTAATTCAACTGCATGCAAATCTGGGAAATATGAAAAAAAAAAGTAATTAATTTAATATAATTGCTTAATTGATTATGTCACATGCATGATTATATGTTAAATAGGATTTTATTGTCATTATGCATAAAACTGTATTTTAGGGATTATTCGAGTTGCGAACGAGGAACAGAGACCGAGGGCTGAAAAATATAAAAAAAATTTATTAAATAATTGATTTTTAATTTTTTAAAATACGAATGATGCTTTTTAATATTTTTTAAAATAAGGTGTTTTGAGGTGATTTTATACGTCGGGACGTAATTTTATCGGTATTGATTTTTCAACAAAAATATATACGTTTTAGTTACTCGGCTAATAAATTCACAAACTTAGTTTACCAAAACTATTTTTAATATTAAATTAATTACTAATGGGCCTAATTTGTATGCTTAATGGGCCTAAGCTTAATTAAAGAATAATTAACTATATAATATGTTAAACCCTACCCTAAATTCTTCACAATTCACGCCTCTTTTCTGATTTTCTCTCCCAAAAATTCCTTCAAGTACACGACACACACCTACAATATTTTTGGAAGAAAAGTCGAGAGTTGCAATGGAGTTTCAAGCCTATGATCTTGTCCCCGTTCTTTGCAATCGTCAACGTATATTTGTGCGTAAAATACGCAAAGACACGTATATTTCTTTCCCTTAAAACATCATCACACCATAATATGTTTTTATGCATGAAAATTATGGAAAACAAGTGTCAGTTTGAATTATTTTCGCTTTTATGGCATATGTCAAACTTTTGGCTTGTATTTTCCTTCAAAAATCATGTTTTGTATGTGTTAAAGGGCTGTCATGATTTAGGTTATGATCAAGAATTGTTTTACATGGGTTTGGAGTCCTAGAACATCACCTAAATCGCTGCACACACGGAACATGCAAGCTGGAACAAATTCTGGCGTAGGTTAATCACATGGTTCGGTGTTCATGGGATAATGGCTTAGCCTGGTTTCGGTTGGGGCCAGGACCGAGATAAGACCATGAGTGAGTCAGGGGTGGAGTCCTAGCCATGCTAGGACTCGAGTCATGGGATAGGTAGGACTCCCACCCGAGAAGTTCTGAAAAGTGAGCATGGTTCGGTGGCTTGTGCAGGGAACATGGCTCGATCTGGGGACTTTGGGCTTTGCTATGGTGCGTCCTTAAGGTCCTAGGTAGGTGCAAAACATGTTGGTTCAAGGGTGGATCGATTGGCTAGAGTCCTAAGCACCAAAACATCGAGTCCATGCACTTGGGGTTCACGGCCAGCTGATGTGCTTGGTTGGGGAACTTCGGTTCGAGCCTAGGAGTTCTGTCCATGAGTTCCAAGGTTCCTGTAGGTTGCCTCAGGGGGTTAGTCAGGGTTTGGTCTAGTATGGTTTGAGGGTGGCTCGAGAAAATCGAACCATGGCTTGGGGGCGAACTATATAGGTCAAGTTAGGGTTCCTAATGAACAAACTAATGGAAACACAGCTCATGGGGGTCAAGTCATGGTTCACGAGGGCTAAAATAATATAAAAAGTCTAAGTTTTAAATTTAAGAATTTTATATTAAAGTTAGGAATTTTTCGGGATTAAAACGCTTTTAAAACAACTAATTACGAACTAATTAAAAAATCAAGTTTTTAGGCTAAATAAAATTATGGGAATTTTAATGTAATCTTAAATAATTGTTTGGGACATGTTGGAGTCAATGAAGTTATGAAAACGTCAAAAACTTGAAATTTTACGTCTGGGGTAAAACAGTCATTTTACACCCGGAAATTAGAAAACGTCCTGGCAGTGCTCTAATTGATGTTTTATATGTCAATATGATTATTTTAAATTTTCATTGATATTTATATGTTAAAATGTTATTTTTTTAAACGTTCATGGATTTTTATGATTTAATTATGGACATTTAAAAGATATGTTGCATGCTTGATTTAAAAGAAAAACGATATTATTATGCATGTTCTTATTAAGTGATGGAAATACGACACGTTGAAGGACGTGAAGAAATTGTGACTAAATACGATGATATGTTGAAAATATCGTGAGGGTTATGGTCCCAGTAGGAGCTCGACGATCGTGTTTTCATCGATACGAATACTAATACGTGATACGAATACGAATACGTTGATTTGTTGATATGTTGGCCATGGACTTAGTTGACCGGTGAGAGTGTTGCTGATGTCTCCACCACCCAGTACTGTGGTTTTATGTATATGGATTCATCGTCCAATACGATTAAGAATACGAGTCACAATAACGATCTGAATTCAACAAACACGAATATGAATATGAATATGTTGATTAATATGAATATGTTGATACGAATATGAATATGTTAATATGAATATGAATATGTTGTTATGAAAATGTTCATGAAAATGTTTATGTTTAAAGTTTATGCCTTATCATGGAAATGTTATTTTAAGTACGAATATTTTTCACTGTTGCTTATGGTTTTAAACGTATTATTCGTTATCAAGAATATGATGTGTTGAGTATTTAGACTCACTAGGTGTGATTGATGCAAGTGATATAAATAATTATGATATGGGAAAGTCTTGAGGGTTGACCTGACTGGACTGAAGGTGCACACAACCCGAGGACCAGCGCTTCTACTTTCTGCATTTAAGTTTAGGACTTACGTTAAAGATTTTGCGACTATTTATTTATGCTTTTGAGAAATTTTTCAGAGATTTAGTATGAGCTATACTTTTCGTATTTATTTCTTTTTAGGTGTGTAAAACATTGACGATTTTACGATTTAAAATATTTTTCTTTGATTTTGAAATGTTAGTTGATTGTTTATTTTTAAAAATGGTACAAGGTATTTTCAAAATATATATATATATGTATAAAAAAATATTCTATCACATTTTAAGCAAAACGAATAAGCAGACGTTTCAGTTGGTATTAGAGCAAAATTCCTGTAAAGGGTTGTGCCACCATCAACGCCGGAAAGATTAGTCGTCAAGCCTTAGTATGTAAATTTTACATGCTTTATATGATTTGTTATGATGTTACCTGCATGATGACATGAATAATATGTTTATGCTACATGTTTACTAACTTTTTGAGTATATATGCTTTGCATGCTTAAATTGTTAAATAAATTAGGATATGTCACTAGATTATAAAACTTAGATTTAAATGCATGTTGGTCACGTTAGAATTTGGAAAACGTCTAGATAAAATGCCTCCTAGACGTGCCTCTGTCAATGAAAACCAAGAAGAGAACAGTGTGAATCGCCAAGGGAATTCACACCCTCCACCTCCTCCAGGGGATGCTACTACTCGTGCTTTATAAGGGATGGCTTGTCTCTTCGAGCAGCAATTACAGCAGCAGTTACAGCAGGCACCTAGGCCACCACAGGATGCATATGATCAGTTCCAGAGGCTAGGCCGAAAGAATTCTCTAGCACCACCAATCCCAGTGTTACTGAGAGTTGGATTCGTTCACTAGAGGTACACTTTTGTTATCTGAACATGGGGGATGCTGACCGTGGGAGGTGTGCCGCTTACATGTTTAGGGATGATGGTTCTTTATGGTGGGAAGGAGCCGAGCATGGGATTGAAATTGCTACACTTACTTGGACTCGGTTTAAAGAAATATTCGATAAAAAATAATTTACTGTTGATGTTAGAGGGCGACTGATGAGGGAGTTTATGAGCCTCCGTCAGGGAGACTCTACTGTTGCTGAGTTTGTGAAGAAGTTTGATAGGGATTGTCATTTTGTACCCCTTATTGCGAGGGATCCTGCAATGAAGCTTAGACATTTCATGGATGGTCTACGGCCTACCATACGCAATAATGTTATTATGATGGGTCCATTGGATTATGCTACTGCAACCACTTATGCATTTCAGTCTGAGCTTTCTTTGAGGGACATTGATTTTGAGATACAGCGCAAGATGTAGCACCATCAGAATAATAATCATCCAAACAAGAATCCATATACGGGTCCTCCTAGAACTCAAGGGCTTCAAAAGCCCCAAGGTCAAGCCAAGAAACAGGGACAGCATAAGCCGCCACGAGTGCAGCACCAAAACCTGCAGAGGCACCACCATGCAAGAAGTGAAACCGACTACATTATGGACAGTGCGTGTGGGGTACTACTAAGTGCTTCATATGCAAGGAAGACGGACACAAAGGTACTGATTGCCCAAAGAAGAATGCACCTACTGTTGGGCGAGCTTATGTTATGAATGTAGAGGTAGCTGAAGGGGAGCCATACACGACACTTATCACGGGTAACCTAGTCATTTAACATTTTTATATTTCTCTTTATTGCTTGAAATGTTAAATTGGTTATTAGAATTGAATTGGGATCAAGATTAACCTAGTGGAAATTAGGTTGCATGCTCTACCTTAGTTGGAAATTAAGATATGATTCTAGAAACCATAGAAATTGATATTGATTTTGAGCCTTATTTTATGTAAAGGATTTAATAATTCCCAATACAAATTTTTAGGGCCAAAATTAAAGAAAATCAAAATTTATGGGTTGCTAAGGGTTTCGAAATTTACTAAGGGGTCTAAATGCTCGAAAAGTTTAGGGACCAAGAAGAAATTTCCGAATTCTGAAGGACCAAAATGAAAATTTGATAAAATCCAAGGGCAAAAATGCAATTTTTCCAGGAATGCTTAAGTTCAATGCACAATCTTCATATAACCTTGGGAATTAAAAGATAGAAATTTCTTAAGCTTGAACACGAAAAGATTTAAAAGACATTTTCGCCGTAGGGAGGATTATCATTCAAGGGGTAGCTACCTATGCACTGCTAGATTCAGGAGCTACACATTCATTCATATCTGAAACTTTCATCAAAAGACTGAATATTACTCCTCAAGATATGGGTTTGGTTTTCAAAATTTCTATTTCTTTCGTTGATCAAAAGCTCACGTCTAAAATTGTCAACAATTTGGAGCTTTGATTATTCAAAGATGTGATTCGGGCAGACCTTATTGTACTTCATATGCCCGAATATGATATTATACTTCGGATGGATTGGTTATCAGCAAATGGAGCTTTGATTGATATTTGCCAACGATCAGTGTCTGTTCGACCACCTAGTGGCAAATCTTTTGTCTTTGAGACGGCGATAAACAAGCAAATGCCGCACATTATCTCTTGTCTATGTGCGAGGAAGCTTATTAAACGTGGATGCCAAACTTTTCTAGCATGTGTCACTACCGAACCTGCTACTATTAGTCAGAAGATAGAAGATATCCATATTGTCAAAGGTTTTCCTAGCGTTTTTCCCGAGGACATTTCTGGTATTCCACCCGATCGTGAAGTAGAATTCTCTATTGATCTAATGTCGGGCACTGTTCCTATATCTAAAGCACCTTATCGTCTAGCACCTGCTGAAATGAAGGAATTAAAAGATCAAATCCATGAATTGCTAGACAAGGGTTTTATTCTCCCTAGTCATTCGCCATGGGGCGCACCGGTATTATTATTGAAGAAGGATGATGGTAGTATGTGACTTTACATTGATTATCGAGAGCTTAATAGGGTCACTATCAAGAATAAGTACACATTTCCAAGAATTGAAGATTTATTTGATAAGTTGCAAGGAGCATCGATATTTACTCATATTGATCTGCGTTCTGGGTACCATCAATTGAAAGTAAATGAGTAAAATGTTCACAAGACAGCATTTCGTACTAGATATGGGCATTACAAGTTTATGGTCATGCCATTTGGGTTAACCAATGCGCCAGCGATCTTCATGGATCTCATGAATCGCGTATTTCATCTGTATTTAGATCAATTCATCATAGTCTTCATTGATGATTTTTTTTCTACTCTAAGAGCAAAGAGGAGCATAGGATAGCACTGCAAGTACTACAAGATAGAAAGTTATATGCAAAGTTCAGCAAGTGTGAGTTTTGGCTTGATAGAATGGCATTCTTGGGCCACACCATTTCTAGTGATGGCATTGAAGTTGATCCAAGTAAAGTTGAGGCAGTGAAAAAGTGGCCAGTACCAAAGAGTGTTACCGAGATTCGCAGTTTCTTAGGACTAGCTGGCTTTTATCGCAAGTTCATCAAGGGATTCTCATCTATTGCAAGTACCTTTGACATCCTTGACTAAGAAGAATGCAAATTTGTTTGGGGATCCTAGTGTCAAGAGAGTTTTGAGAAGTTGAAGCAAGACTTGATTATAGCGCTAGTATTATCTATGTCATCGGGGCAAGGAGAGTATGTTCTTTATAACGACGCTTCTAAACTTGGTTTGGGCGCAGTGTTGATGCAAAATGTAGTACCCGAACAACCAATATGCGTATATATGTGCATAATTTCTATTATTTAATTTTAAATTGTTACTATTTTAAGAAATTGTTGATTTAATTGCATTTAAATCATTTACGTTATTTTTAAGGATTTTAAATCGCATATTTCAAATTTTAGGTTTTTAGATATATACGCGAGACCGGACCGGAGATAGGAAATCGGAGATGAATTTTATGATCCAAATATATTCCTAAATTTATACCGAGCTAAAAAATAATTTATTTTGATGAAATCAAATGGATTTAAGTCTACTTTAATTAATTAATCACCAATTTAATTGTATCCTTCTTAATTCATCAAGATTATGCTTAATTAACTTTTAATCAAGCTTATCTAACCTAGGATTCTACTTTGCAAAACTTAAACAAATCCTACAACAATTTGGGAAGACAAGTCTCGGTCCTCTCCACTCCACACAATCCCCAACTTGACACCATTTAACTCCCCCATCAAGAAAAAAAAAGGCCACCCATTCTGCACAAATAGGACATGCATGATATCCTTTCACAACACATCCTGACATGTTCCGATATGTAGGAAAATCATTGATTGTCCATAGTGGAACAGCTCTAAGAGAGAAATTTTCTTCTCGATATGCATCATATGCTTCAACACCTTTATCCCATAAGCATTTTAAGTCGTCAATAAGAGGTGCTAAGTAAACATCAATATCACTAACCGGCTGTTTAGGACCATATATAAACAAAGTGAGCATCACAAATTTTCTCTTCATACACAACCATGGTGGAAGATTGTATGTGATCATTAAAACAGGCCAACAACTATATGCAGAACTCATCAAACTATGAGGATTGATCCCGTCTGCTGATATAGCCAATCTAAGATTTTTTGGCTCATAAGCAAAATCTGGCCACATGCGATCAAATAATTTCAAAGAGGGCGAATCTGCTGGATGACACAAGTATCCATCACGAATTCTTTTATCAGCATGCCAAGTTAACTCCTTTGATATCGCCTTATTCCGAAACATTCTTTGAAATCTTGGAATATATGGGAAATACCACAAGACCTTTGCAGGAATTCCTTCCTTTACCTTCGATTTGTTGCCCAACTTCCACCTTGACGTCCCGCAAGTAGGGCAATTTGCAAAATCTTCGTGCTCCTTTCGGATTAAGATACAATCATTAGGACAAGCATGAATTTTCACATAGTCCATCCCTAATGTGCGTAAGCTTTTCTTTGCATCATACAAGGATGAAGGCAATTCATTGTGATCTGGAAGCATTTCTCCAAACAAAATAAGTAGATCAATGAAACTTTTATCACTCCAACTATATTTTTCCTTCAAGTTAAATAATTTCACAACCGCAGATAACTTTGTGAATTTAGCACATCCAGGATATAAAGGTTTATCTGCATCTTCATGTAGCTTATTGAATTGGCTTGGATTCTCAGCATAACTTTCATATACACAATGCACCATATCTATAGGTTCCTCACTAAATGATTTGTGTTCATCTTGTCCTACTCGATCATTATCATTCATTGATCTCTCTTTCGTAGATCTTTCCCCATGCCATATCCATGTATGATATGTCAAATCCATACCATTACAATACAAGTGTGCCCTGATAGTTTCAACATTTTTCTTCCTTATATTACCACATCTTGCACATGGACAAGGTATTGCATCAGAATGGGAAGCATTTTTTAGTTCAAACTGCAAGAAAGACTCTACTCCAACATCAAATTCATGTGATAGCCTATCTTTTGACATTCCATTCTCTGTCCATTGTTGGTACAACTACTCAGCTAACAATGAGCCCAACCCTTCAAAACAATTTTAAATAATATAAAAAAAATCTTTTATTGAAAGCCTATCTTTTTAATATATATATATACACACACATGTATACATAAACAGAATTCATGTAGCTACTCCTTACCCAAAGTAGGCTAGTAAGACTCCTGCAAACTTCTCAGATCAGTATACACCTAAAGGCGCTGGAAGTAGTTCACATTCCTGCAAGACCTGCAACAGGTACATTTTCTCGCAATTGTAAAATATTCTCTGCATCTAATCTACATTACACAAAAGAACCACATTAATCATTTCTACTTCAAATACAAATCATTTTCTTTCAATGACAAGCAACAACCACAAATAAAATAAGGTGCACCGATGACAACATTTGTACTAACTTTACTTTAAGAAGTAAAAGGAAAATCACACATAGGTTCCCAACCATTCAAAACATTCAAGGAGGAACATAATTGATAATAAAATCAAGCATCAGCACTGAATTACCTCATGGAAGTCCTTGAATTCCCTAGAATCCCCAAATGGATAGGCACCAACAAGCATTACATATAATGTCACTCCGCTCATGTCGGCAAATAGACTAGACTAGACTACATTATTGACTTGACCATTCGGCCAACAAATGTGTAGAACCCGTAAATCAGTAGACGTATAAGCCATGCATAATTCTAGATTTTTTTTTTAAATTTAATTGACTTCATTGCATGATTATTTTAAATGCATTTATTTGAAGTTAATTATTTATTATTTCAGTTCAGTAATATGATTTTTAGCATTTCAGTATTTTCAGTGAGGCCGGACCGGAGTTGGAGTTTTGAGATAGAATTTAAGATTCGAGAAATATTTCCAGAAGTTAATTTAGCTAGTAACTAAGTTCATTTAAGTTAGAAAGGGAGGTTTGAAGATTTAATTTAATTATTTGAGGTGATTAAGAAATGAATTCATTTAAGTTATTAAATTAAGGGGTTAGCTCACTAAATTATTTAAAGGATTAGTAAGGCTTTCAAGGATTATTAGTTGACTAGATAATCAACATTTCCCTTTATTTTATCATGCATTTTTCGGCCACCCTTAGTGCTAGAAGATTCATTTTCTAACTCATCAACTTTGACCAATTCTTTGCATGTAATTAGTAGGATAATTCTACGATTTTGGGAGCACAATTTAATTAAATAAATGGACATATCCTAGTCTAGAATCAAGATAAATTTCGGCCACCACCTCCTAGAAGCATCCACCAACTCATTTGATATCAAACCATAATTCAAAATTCAAATTCAAAGGGAGTGGACTTGGTCTTGATCCTTCCTTATATCTTGCACCCACTTCCCTCACCCTCCTAACTATTTTTCCCCCTCTCCTTTCTTTCGAAATCTGAGTGAAAATAAGACCCTTTTCAGAGGTAAAAATCGTGAGCCATAGCTAGGGAGAAAGGCAAGAAAATCGAGTTCAAGGAAGGTAGACAAGAAGCGCTCCACCTCCTCCGTGCCGCGTCGTCGTTGTTTCGTTCGTTTTCTTTCGAAACGAAACCAGGCATGTCTAGATTTCTTTCAAACCTCAATCAAGTCATATTATCATTTATTTTTCAGTACATGATCATGTTGTAGCAAGCAAAAATCGAGATCCATGTCAAAATATTTTGGAACACACATGCAGAATTTTCGACTTCCCTTGACAAGCTTCACGTTTTTCTGAGTTTTGATGGTTTCAGGTATTGGATCGACTCCAGGCTCCCAAGGCGGCTTGTATACATGTAGTAGGATGCATTAGGACCATGTTGGTCCATTCAAACCAGCCCCATACTTGCTGGAAAACCGAAATGACAGCAAGTTCCCCATAAGTGCAGAAATGTGATTCGAAAATTCAGTTTGGATGTCAAGGAGGAAGGATCTGATCTTGGCTGCCCCAAAGGCCTTTAGCCATGGTTGGATCACTTCCCTAGCATGTCTAAGACGTGACTAAGTTGCCCTTTTGGTGGCTTGGTCCATGGCCCTTCGCTTTTTAATCAAAACGTGAAAACAGGCCCCTCCCCTCTCGGCCCCTTTGGTTTTGACAGCACATGTACTTCGAGTTGGTTGGCTTGGTGTGGATCTTGGTTGGCCTATGGCCCTTAGCCACGGTTCATATCATGCTCCTAGATGTCTAGATCGTGCCATGGTCAATCAAATGGCCACTGGAACGACGCAAGACATCGATCATAGCATAAACACTACACACGCACGCATGAGGGCCCTCGGTGAGAACTTTCGGGTGGTTGCTGGAATGAGGCGAATTGTGGCTGGCCTAGGGCCCTTAGCCATGGTTCAAATCATTCCTTGGGACGTTGTGGAGAGGCTTTGGTCGGTGGTTCAAGCCCCAATGGCCAAAAGTCTCGCAAACGACGCGATGCAAGCTAGGTCGCAGCTGCTGGAAATTACAGCAAGTTGCTGTTTCGGTTCAGAGGCTCGTTCGAGTTCTTGGTTGGCTTTTAGCCCATGGCCTTGGACTGGACAGTGCCTCATTGAGTTAGGAAGGTCATATTTTTGACCGTTCGTCATTTGGATCATTTTTGAGGTCGTACGAGAATTTACGGTGCAATGTGCCAAATTGACTCTCGAAAGAGCGTTTCGTGTTTTGGCCTCCATTCCACCTAGATTTCGACCCTATCATTTTAGGAACATTATTTTATGATTTTTCAGCGTATTTTAATCATGACTATACGTCAGTTCAGTGTCGGTTCAGGTTGGCTCGGAGTCATGATTAAATGCGAAGTCATTAGGCGTCATAGTCGCATCTTTTGAACGTAAATTGCATAGTTGGTCAAGTTTAAGCTATTGCATATTTTTCATGGCACAGTTAGGTTGCAGCGAGCCTGGGAACGATCCAATCCAATCCAGTTGGTAATTACAGGATTTTTTCATTATGCCAGTTAATTATTTTACGTGCATTAAACAGAAAATGATTATTTTTGAGATTTATGCGATATGGCTTGTGGTTCATTCACTATGTGGGAGTGTTATTTTTTTACGGTCGCCAGTGACCGATCCGTTCAGTATGGTACCACCCGGTCGCCAGTGACCGGCCAGCTCAGTTCAGTTTCAGCCTCCCCGGTAGCCAGTTACCGATCAGTTCAGCTTAGTGCAGTGGCCACAGGCGTAAAACATAATCTCAACAGAAAATTTTACCAGATATTTCAGTACAGGCTCCAAAGAGCAAATATTTTTACAGTGATTTCCAGTTCAGTTATGCACGTATTATAATTGCTCAGTACAGATTATTTTCAGTATGCCTTAGGACAGGATATTTTAACACATGCATATTTTAAATTCAGATTTTTACTCGTTACCTGCGATTTATGCATGCTGAGTCTTTAGGCTCACTAGACTTGATTGTTGTAGGTACTGATGAGGCCAGGGCCGAGGGCGGGGACCAGTGAGCCAGCTTGGGTCGGCAGTAGTGGCACCCGAGGACCTCAGTGCAGCAGTTGTTAGGTTTTTCCGCAAACAATTTTTATCAGTTGATGGATATTTTTAAATTGTGATTTTTGGAAAACTTTATTTTCTTCCGCTGCAATTATTTTGAAATATTGAACTTGTTTCACCAGTGATTTTATGAGCGAGGCCATTAAGTTCTAAAAAAAAAAAAAAAAAAAAATTTAAATTTTCCGCAAATTTTCAAGCAAGTAGTTCGAGGGCCTTTGCAGTTGGTATCAGAGCAAGTGGTTCTGTATAGGGTTTCACTACTACTGACCGTGAGAAGCTCACGAAGCCACGCCTTTGGTCTGTAAGTTTTTCAGTTAAGCATTTTGTTCAGCATTTCAGTTATAGCATGAATTATTTTGTCAGCATGCTTCCAGATTTTGAGTATTTCAGTAATAAATTATGGAATTATGCATGTTAGTTACGTATGGGTTATGTTGGAACAGTATGCCCCCTAGACGCATTTTAGAGCGCAACAGAGAGGTGGAGCCTCGCCGAGAGGACAGAGAGGAGCATAGACCGGAGGGAGACCTACCACCTCCTCCACCGCCCCCACCGGACATGAGTGCCCAGATGTTAGCTGGGATGGCACAGTTCTTCGCACAGTTTGCGGGGGGCAATGCCGCAGCCAGGCCGACAGGGCCCGAGGCTGTGTATGAGCGATTCATGAAGATGCGCCCGAAGGAGTTCTTTGGGGCATCTGACCCCATGGTTGCCGAGGGATGGATCAAATCCCTCGAGGTTATCTTCGAGTTCATGGAGCTGGGAGACGCAGACCGAATCCGGTGTGCCACCTACCTGTTCACTGGAGACGCCCGCTTATGGTGGGAAGGAGCTTCGGTAGCCCTGACATTGGCTACACTTTCTTGTACCCGCTTTACGGAGGTTTTCTACTCCAAGTATTTTGCTGAGGAGGTTCGCACCAGGCTGACCACCGAGTTCATGAGTCTGAGACAGGGGGATATGTCGGTTACAGGAGTTTATCCGTAAGTTCGAGAGGGGCTGTCACTTTGTGCCCCTGATAGCGAATGATGCCAAAGCCAAGCTGATGCACTTCCTGGTGGGTTTACGGCCGATCTTGCGCCGGGATGTTAGGGTATCTGACCCTGCTACTTATGAGATTGCCGTCTCCAAGGCCTTAGCCGCAGAGCAGGATCTGCGGGATATCGAGAGGGATCGCCAGGGCAAGCGCCCAGTCCAGGCACCGCACCGCCCTCCTCCTCATCAGCATCAGCAGCAGAATAAGAGGCCTTTTCATGGACCGCCCAGGAACAGAAGCCCGCAGCACCAGCAGCAGCAGCAGCGGGGACGCCCAGCACCGAGGACTCAGGAGCACCCAGTCTGTCCCAGGTGCTCACGTCGCCATCCTGGAGCATGTATGGCTGGCTCAGGAAAGTGTTTTAAGTGTGGCAGTCCAGACCACATGTTGCTGCAGTGTCCTCAGAGGAATCTGCCTACCCAAGGCAGAGTTTTTGCTCTCCATGCCGCGGAAACCAACCCGGAGACTATGTTGTTGACAGGTACCTTTAAACTTTAAGTTATTATTTGAATTTCCGTGTTTTGGGAATCGGGATTTAGATTTTGAACTTAGAACTGTTATAGGATTGCATGCTCTACTCAGATTTATTTCAGAGGAAATTAAGCTAGAGGAACCTTTACCTTTGCATGTCTATAAGTTTAGACCTTGTAGTGGGATTCAACTTAGAGCTCCGCTCTTTCAGGGAGAATTTTTATATCTGGTTCCGCTACCAAGGCCTTGATAGATTCAGGGGCCACTCACTCATTTATTTCGGAGATCTTTGCAAACTTTCTCAAGATCCAGACCATTGGGCTAGATACAGCCTTTTCAGTAGTGTTGCCTTCAGGCGAGGAGATGGCAGCTACCAATGTTATCCGAGATATAGACCTTGAGCTGCACGGTAATCTTTTTTATGCGGATCTGATCGTGTTACCGATGCCGGAATTTGACATCATCCTAGGGATGGACTGGCTATTGAGGAACAGAGTGTTGATAGACTTCCAGCGGAGATCCGTTCTTGTCCGACCGCCTGGAATGGAGCAGTTCATATTTGAGCCGGACAGGTACTTTTCTTTACCGCGCATTATTCCTTATGTTCAGGCTAGGAAGCTCACGCATAGAGGGTGTCGGGCATTTCTAGCAACCTTTTTATCTGTCCCCGAGGAACCCAGCCAGTCAGCCTCAGATGTTCCGATTGTCAGAGATTTCTTAGACGTTTTTCCCGAAGACGTCTCTTGTATGCCACCCGAGAGAGAGGTGGAGTTTTCCATTGAGCTTATGCCAGGTACGGCTCCGATATCCAAAGCGCCGTACCGACTAGCACCGACAGAGATGGCAGAGCTTAAGAAGCAGATCCAGGAACTTCTCGACAAGGAGTTCATTCGCCCGAGCTTTTCTCCATAGGGGGCGCCGGTCTTATTCGTGAAAAAGAAGGATGGCTCGATGAGGCTTTGCATTGACTACCGGGAGTTGAACAGGGTTACAGTGAAGAATAAATACCCACTGCCGAGGATTGAGGATCTGTTTGACCAGTTGCAGGGAGCTTCGATTTTCTCCAAGATAGATCTGCGTTCTGGTTATCACCAGTTGAGGGTGAGAGGTGCTGATGTTTCGAAGACAGCTTTCAGGACTCGTTATGGTCACTACGAGTTCCTTGTGATGCCGTTCGGTCTGACGAATGCGCCAGCGATCTTCATGGATCTCATGAATCGCGTATTTCAGCCGTACCTCGACCAGTTTGTGATAGTGTTCATAGATGACATTCTCGTCTACTCCAAGAATCGGGAGGAGCACAGCAGGCATCTGACCACAGTGTTGCAGACATTGCAGAAGCACAAATTATTCGCAAAGTTCAGTAAGTGCGAATTCTGGTTAGAGAAGGTGGCGTTCTTGGGCCACATTGTTTCTAGCAGTGGTATTGAGGTAGACCCCGCAAAAGTTGTAGCAGTCAGAGATTGGGTTGTGCCTCAGAATGCATCCGAGATCCGCAGTTTCCTTGGGCTAGCAGGATATTACAGAAAATTCATCCAGGGATTCTCCTCTATCGCCGTTCCACTCACAGCACTGACAAAGAAAAATGTGAAGTTTGTGTGGAGCGAGGAGTGTCAGAAGAGCTTCGATACTTTGAAGCAAGCTCTTATTTCAGCACCAGTTTTGGCCATGCCATCAGGGCCCGGTGAGTTTGTCCTTTATACTGATGCTTCGACGCTTGGTTTAGGTGCAGTTTTGATGCAGCATGGGAGAGTGATAGCGTATGCTTCTCGATAGCTGAAAATCCATGAGAAGAATTACCCTACCCATGATCTGGAGTTAGCGGCCGTAGTGTTTTCTTTGAAGATTTGGAGGCACTATCTATATGGAGAGAAGTGTCAGATCTTTACCGACCACAAGAGCCTCAAGTATTTCTTTACGCAGAAGGAGCTGAACATGCGTCAGAGGCGTTGGTTGGAGCTTGTGAAAGACTACGATTGTGACATTGGCTACCACCCGGGTAAAGCTAATGTAGTTGCGGATGCTTTGAGCAGGAAAGTCGCAGTGATGGCTCATTTGACGATGCAGAAACCTCTTCAGATCGAGATGCAGAGGTTTGATCTTGAGACTTACCCTCGAGGTAGAGTTCCTCGTTTATCTACCTTGACTATCCAGTCCTCTCTTATTGACCGTATTCGCAGCGGTCAGGCAGCAGATGAGCAGTTGGCACAGTGGAAGAAGAGAGATGAAGCTAAGGGCAGTGTTTTGTATACAGTCAGCGACGGTATTGTGAGATACCGAGATAGGATATGGGTTCCTAGCAGTGATTCTATCCAAGCAGACATCTTATCAGAGGCCCATACGTCCCCGTACTCCATTCACCCTGGGAGTACGAAGATGTACAAAGATCTGCAGCTATTGTATTGGTGGCCAGGGATGAAGAAGGACATCAGGCGTTTTGTATCCGAGTGCCTGACTTGCCAGTTAGTGAAGGCCGAGCATCAGAGACCAGCAGGTTTGCTCAAGCCTCTTCCTATTCCCGAGTGGAAGTGGGAGAACATTACCATGGACTTTGTGACCGGATTGCCGAGGTCAGCCAGAGGATCGAATGCTATCTGGGTGATTGTAGATCGTCTTACCAAATCAGCGCACTTCTTGCCTATTAAGACGACTTTCACCATGGTTCAGTATGCAGAGCTGTATATCCGAGAGATAGTCCGACTCCATGGTATTCCAGTTTCTATCGTATCCGACAGAGATCCCAGATTCACTTCCTCATTTTGGAAGAGTTTGCATTCGACTTTGGGTACGAAGTTGCTGTTTAGCACAGCTTTCCATCCGCAGACAGATGGACAGTCGGAGCGAGTTATTCAGATCTTAGAGGATCTTCTCCGTGCTTGCGCCATTGATTTCTCTGGGAGTTGGGAGTCGAACTTACCATTGGTAGAGTTAACCTATAACAACAGTTTCCAGTCGTCTATAGGTATGGCTCCGTATGAGGCGCTGTATGGTCGCAAGTGTAGATCTCCTGTTCATTGGGATGAAGTAGGAGAGAGAGCAGAGTTGGGTCCAGAGATTGTTCAGCAGGAAGCAGATGTAGTAGTCAAGATCCGTGATAGGATGAGGACTGCTCAGAGCCGACAGAAGAGTTATGCCGATCAGCGGAGGAGAGAGTTAGAGTTTGCAGTGGACGATCATGTCTTCGTGAAAGTGGCACCTATGAAGGGTGTCATGAGATTTGGCAAGAAAGGGAAGCTCAGTCCGAGATTCATTGGACCGTTTGAGATCCTCGACAGAGTTGGGACGCTAGCGTATCGTGTGGCTCTTCCGCCGAATCTGGCCGGAGTACACAATGTCTTTCACGTCTCCATGCTGAGGAAGTATATGGCAAATCCTTCGCATGTGCTGAATTTAGAGCCGTTGCAGCTTACTCCGAACTTATCTTATGAGGAGAGACCCGTGCAGATCCTAGACAGACAGGAGAAGAAACTTCGGAACAAGTTGGTTGAGCGAGTCAAAGTCAAATGGCTCAACCATTCAGAGGAGGAAGCTACGTGGGAGTCTGAGTCGGAGATGAGGAGTCGATACCCTGAGTTATTCGGTGAGTTCTAATTTCGAGGACGAAATTTATTTAAGGGGGGAAGGATTGTAGAACCCGTAAATCAGTAGACGTATAAGCCATGCATAATTCTAGATTTTTTTAAATTTAATTGACTTCATTGCATGATTATTTTAAATTCATTTATTTGAAGTTAATTATTTATTATTTCAGTTCAGTAATATGATTTTTAGCATTTCAGTATTTTCAGTGAGGCCGGACCGGAGTTGGAGTTTTGAGATAGAATTTAAGATTCGAGAAATATTTCCAGAAGTTAATTTAGCTAGTAACTAAGTTCATTTAAGTTAGAAAGGGAGGTTTGAAGATTTAATTTAATTATTTGAGGTGATTAAGAAATGAATTCATTTAAGTTATTAAATTAAGGGGTTAGCTCACTAAATTATTTAAAGGATTAGTAAGGCTTTCAAGGATTATTAGTTGACTAGATAATCAACATTTCCCTTTATTTTATCATGCATTTTTCGGCCACCCTTAGTGCTAGAAGATTCATTTTCTAACTCATCAACTTTGACCAATTCTTTGCATGTAATTAGTAGGATAATTCTAGGATTTTGGGAGCACAATTTAATTAAATAAATGGACATATCCTAGTCTAGAATCAAGATAAATTTCGGCCACCACCTCCTAGAAGCATCCACCAACTCATTTGATATCAAACCATAATTCAAAATTCAAATTCAAAGGGAGTGGACTTGGTCTTGATCCTTCCTTATATCTTGCACCCACTTCCCTCACCCTCCTAACCATTTTTCCCCTTCTCCTTTCTTTCAAAACCTGAGTGAAAATAAGACCCTTTTCAGAGGTAAAAATCGTGAGCCATAGCTAGGGAGAAAGGCAAGAAAATCGAGTTCAAGGAAGGTAGACAAGGAGCGCTCCACCTCCTCCGTGCCGCGTCGTCGTTGTTTCGTTCGTTTTCTTTCGAAACGAAACCAGGCATGTCTAGATTTCTTTCAAACCTCAATCAAGTCATATTATCATTTATTTTTCAGTACATGATCATGTTGTAGCAAGCAAAAATCGAGATCCATGTCAAAATATTTTGGAACACACATGCAGAATTTTCGACTTCCCTTGACAAGCTTCACGTTTTTCTGAGTTTTGATGGTTTCAGGTATTGGATCGACTCCAGGCTCCCAAGGCGGCTTGTATACATGTAGTAGGATGCATTAGGACCATGTTGGTCCATTCAAACCAGCCCCATACTTGCTGGAAAACCGAAATGACAGCAAGTTCCCCATAAGTGCAGAAATGTGATTCGAAAATTCAGTTTGGATGTCAAGGAGGAAGGATCTGATCTTGGCTGCCCCAAGGGCCTTTAGCCATGGTTGGATCACTTCCCTAGCATGTCTAAGACGTGACTAAGTTGCCCTTTTTGGTGGCTTGGTCCATGGCCCCTCGCTTTTTAATCAAAACGTGAAAACAGCCCCCTCCCCTCTCGGCCCCTTTGGTTTTGACAGCACATGTACTTCGAGTTGGTTGGCTTGGTGTGGATCTTGGTTGGCCTATGGCCCTTAGCCACGGTTCATATCATGCTCCTAGATGTCTAGATCGTGCCATGGTCAATCAAATGGCCACTGGAACGATGCAAGACATCGATCATAGCATAAACACTACACACGCACGCATGAGGGCCCTCGGTGAGAACTTTCGGGTGGTTGCTGGAATGAGGCGAATTGTGGCTGGCCTAGGGCCCTTAGCCATGGTTCAAATCATTCCTTGGGACGTTGTGGAGAGGCTTTTGTTGGTGGTTCAAGCCCCAATGGCCAAAAGTCTCGCAAACGACGCGATGCAAGCTAGGTCGCAGCTGCTGGAAATTACAGCAAGTTGCTGTTTCGGTTCAGAGGCTCGTTCGAGTTCTTGGTTGGCTTTTAGCCCATGGCCTTGGACTGGACAGTGCCTCATTGAGTTAGGAAGGTCATGTTTTTGACCGTTCGTCATTTGGATCATTTTTGAGGTCGTACGAGAATTTACGGTGCAATGTGCCAAATTGACTCTCGAAAGAGCGTTTCGTGTTTTGGCCTCCATTCCACCTAGATTTCGACCCTATCATTTTAGGAACATTATTTTATGATTTTTCAGCGTATTTTAATCATGACTATACGTCATTTCAGTGTCGGTTCAGGTTGGCTCGGAGTCATGATTAAATGCGAAGTCATTAGGCGTCATAGTCGCATCTTTTGAACGTAAATTGCATAGTTGGTCAAGTTTAAGCTATTGCATATTTTTCATGGCACAGTTAGGTTGCAGCGAGCCTGGGAACGATCCAATCCAATCCAGTTGGTAATTACAGGATTTTTTCATTATGCCAGTTAATTATTTTACGTGCATTAAACAGAAAATGATTATTTTTGAGATTTATGCGATATGGCTTGTGGTTCATTCACTATGTGGGAGTGTTATTTTTATACGGTCGCCAGTGACCGATCAGTTCAGTATGGTACCACCCGGTCGCCAGTGACCGGCCAGCTCAGTTCAGTTTCAGCCTCCCCGGTAGCCAGTTACCGATCAGTTCAGCTTAGTGCAGTGGCCACAGGCGTAAAACATAATCTCAACAGAAAATTTTACCAGATATTTCAGTACAGGCTCCAAGGAGCAAATATTTTTACAGTGATTTCCAGTTCAGTTATGCACGTATTATAATTGCTCAGTACAGATTATTTTCAGTATGCCTCAGGACAGGATATTTTATCACATGCATATTTTAAATTCAGATTTTTACTCGTTACCTGCGATTTATGCATGCTGAGTCTTTAGGCTCACTAGACTTGATTGTTGTAGGTACTGATGAGGCCAGGGCCGAGGGCGGGGACCAGTGAGCCAGCTTGGGTCGGCAGTAGTGGCACCCGAGGACCTCAGTGCAGCAGTTGTTAGGTTTTTCCGCAAACAATTTTTATCAGTTGATGGATATTTTTAAATTGTGATTTTTGGAAAACTTTATTTTCTTCCGCTGCAATTATTTTGAAATATTGAACTTGTTTCACCAGTGATTTTATGAGCGAGGCCATTAAGTTCTAAAAAAAAAAAAAAAAAAAAAATTTTAAATTTTCCGCAAATTTTCAAGCAAGTAGTTCGAGGGTCTTTGCAAAATGACATTTAATTCATTTACTTTGTTCAACTTTGAGCTCCTCGAACCCTTCTTTTCTTTTAGGATTAATTTATTAATTACTTTAGTTCATTTTTATTTTTACATAAGTTCATTTAATTGAAGAAATAAACAGACTACTAAAATATTTTTGTTAAAAATTATATTGTCTAGTTACATGAACTCCAACTAATATCTGAGATTTAGATCAGGTATTGATGGAACGAGAGGTTGAGTACTCTCATGGGCAGTAAGATTTAAAATAGCTTTTGGAATCGCTGATGTAATGACCCATTACAGGCCCAGTGGACCGCCCATACGGCCCACTGCCCCGATCGACCCAAGGCTATCCCGATCTTGGGCTCCCTAAAAGGGGCCTTTTCCCTCACGGGCTTTTCATAGGCGTCGTACGGGTTACTCATAGGACTCTCCACACCAGGTTGGTGGAGTGGTACCTCTCCAAGTCTCGAACTCATGACCTCCTGGCATAAGTACATAGTTCAAAGAGACTTGGTACCAGTTGGGCTAGTACTTATGCGAGGAGGTCATGGGTTCAAGACTTGGGGAGGTACCACTCCACCAACCTGGTGTGGAGAGTCCTATGAGTAACCCGTACGACGCCTATGAAAAGCCCGTGAGGGAAAAAACCCCTTTGAGGGAGCCCAAGATCGGGATAGCCTTGGGTCGATCGGGGCAGTGGGCCGTATGGGCGGTCCACTAAGCCTGTAATGGGTTGTTACAATAAAAGGCGCCTTTTATTGTAGCGACCCATTACAGGCCCAGTGGACCGCCCATACGTCCCACTGCCACGATCGACCCAAGGCTATCCCGATCTTGGGCTTAAGTCCCCTCACGGGCTTTCCATTGGCGTCGTACGGGTTACTCATAGGATCTCCCCCTCCCTACCAAGGGGTTTCTTTCGCCTCCCTAGAACTCGATCCCATGACCTATAGGATAAGTACATTGATATCAAGAGTCCTGGTACCAATTGAGCTACTCTAAATGTAACACTTGTGTCTAAAATGCATAATTAGTGCGGAAGCTTTAAAATATAATTTGGAGAAAATGTGTACTTTTAAAAAAATTTGGGCAGCATCTCCCCACAAATAGGACATGCCACCTGTCTCAAGCAACACATAAAATACATGCAAAAGATTTTCATATACATCAGATACCATTTAATATAGTATCCACACATATTTTTAATTCAAATACCAAAACAAGATTTTCATTATTTCCCAAAATAACCATAACCATAACATAACAAAAATAGCGTCCAATTGAAATCTCCAAAGTTTGGCATAATCCCTTCTCTTGCTTCGACAACTCAAGGATGATCAATCTTTCTTATCTGTGCCTGCATCATATGAACATAACTGAAATGAGTATAAAACTCAGCAAATGGAATCAATACTAACAAGATACATATATACAATTTTATTGTAAAACATAAAAGGATTAGCCTCAATTTCATTTTCTTGAAAATATTAACCATTTCATTTCATAAACGTCGAATCATCATTAATATCATCCGTCAAGAATCATAATACAACAATACATAAGGATGATATTCATTTCATAGATTAACTGAAGAATTGATAGTTCTTATAGGATAGGTCATTCATTGCCAACCCTCTTCGTAAAAACGAATCTTATAGGAGGGACACGTACCACTGCATAAAATGCATCTTATAAGAGAGCACATGTTTTCATCATTAATTGGCCAATTACATTGTGGATTTAGAATTGCCAGATGCAACACCGCTACTATCACTATCAATCCAATCATTCAATCATATAAAACTTCATTCAAGCATTTTATCGAACATCTTAGAGGCATCATATATAGTTTAACTCATTTCATTCAAAAATGCATATAATTGCACTACCATATATACATATTTACATATATATATCATGAATGGAATTGAAAGGAGTTAGCATCATAAAATCATCAAAACACATGCATATAGGATCATGTGATGCATTGAAGAAATTATTCCACTTACAACACTTGGAGCACTTGGTTTCCTAAACCTTTATGGTGATCCTACAATAATAAACCCAATAACTAACCATCAACACTCAAATAACAACATTATATGACATTTAATGCAATACATCAATCACAACTGTCATGTCCTAACTCCACCATCTTCAATAACTCAAGAACAAGAAGAAAAACCACTTACCTTTGTCCCTTTCACTAAAAAGATGAAGTTCCAACTCCGTATTGAAGATTAATTTGCTTGATTGAAAGAAAGGATGAGAAGAAAATGAAGAACCCTAGCTTGGAATCATAGGAGAAGAGAAAGGAGGAGAAGGGAAATAAGGAAAATGAGAGTCTCATTCGATTTTATACCTTAAAACACCCAAAACACTCTTTTGTACTATGCTGGGCGCTCGGGACGGTCATAAATTACCGCCCTAGCGCGGACGTTTTGTCAAAACCCCAAAATTCCAGAAGAAGTGGCGCTCGGGCGGCCATTTCTTATCGCTCGGGCGCCGCTCTGCGCACAACCGCCTCAAAGATCGCCTCCGAAACGCCTCTTACCTTGATAACGTGGAAAAGTGGTAAACAAGAAAGTTGTAGCTCTATGTCATGGCTTGCATCTCCAATTGTCCTCATGTCATTTGAAGGTCTGAGTAAAAAGTTATGCTCAATCTCCCAGCATGTGTCACTGGAGGAACGACGATACACACGACACATTTCGGGGCGCTTTTGGCTTGTCTTCCACAATGATTTGAACAAAACTCAATACATGAAAGTTATAGGCTTATGTCTTATCTTTCTAATGAAAGTAGACTCACATCATTTGGATGACAATACAAAACATTATGCTAAAAACCACAACTACTGCCCCATTTTCATACCGTTTTAGCACTTCCATTACCTATTTGGCTAAGGTTCAACCTTCTATCCTACCCATCCATTCTTTATTTCATTCTATATCATTCAATACCATTCATATCATATCTTGAAGTCCCAAACGATCATCATTACATCACATATCCCAAACGATCATCATCATAAACCATAAGAGTAATAATAAACATACTTAATCATAATCATTACCTTACATCAAATAAATACGGATGTCTGGGCGTTACAATTCTCCCCTCCTTAAGAAATTTTGTCCCCGAAATTGCCATTACTGTGCGAATAACTCAAGATATCGCTGCTTCATTTCCTCCTCTGGTTCCCACGTTGCTTCTTCAACCAACTGATTACGCCAAAGAATCTTGATAATGCCGATCTCCTTATTCCTCAGTACTTTAACCTTGCGATCTAAAATCTGGATTGGTAATTCTTGATAAGTCAAGTTCGGCATCAGGTCCAATGGTTCATGTCTGAGAACATGGGAAGGGTTCGAGATGTACTTCCTGAGCATTGAGACGTGAAATACATTGTGGAATCTATCCAAGTCCGGCGGTAAAGCTAGACGATATGTTCTTTCTCCTATCCTATCCAGAATTTCAAATGGCCCGATAAATCTTGGGCTCAGCTTACCTTTCTTCCCGAATCTCATTACCCCTTTGAGAGGAGCAATTTTGATAAAAACATGATCTCCAACTTCAAACTCCAAAGGCCTCCTTCGGTTATCGGCATAACTTTTCTGTCTGGTTTGGGCCGTCTTCATTCTGTCCTGGATTAAAATAATCACATCAGTTGTCTGTTGGACCAATTCTTGTCCTAACAACTTTCTTTCACCGACTTCATCCCAGTTCAATGGTGACCTACATTTTCTGCCATACAATGCCTCGTATGGTGCCATGCCAATCGTCGCCTGATAAATATTGTTATATGTAAATTCCGCAAGTGGCAATTTAGAATCCCAGCTGCCAGGAAAGTCAATCGTGCAGGCTCGTAGAATATCTTCAAGAATCTGAATTACCCTCTCTGACTGCCCGTCACTCTGAGGATGATAAGCTATGCTAACTGCCAACCTGGTGCCCAAGGCTCTGTGCAAGCTCTTCCAGAATTCAGAAGTAAACCTTGGGTCACGATCAGATACAATTGACACAGGGATACCATGAAGTCTCACAATCTCAGCTACATATACTTCAGCATACTGGTTCATTGTAAACGTCGTCTTGACCGGAAGAAAATGAGCCGACTTGGTTAACCTGTCAATAATCACCCAAATGGAGTTGTAACCCTTTCGTGTTCTTGGAAGTCCCGGTACAGAATCCATGGTGATGTGCTCCCACTTCCACTGAGGTATTGGTAGGGATTGCAAAGTTTCAGCAGGTCTTTGATGCAAAATCTTTACTTGCTGACATGTTAGATATTCAGATATAAACTTTGCAATATCACTTTTCATACCTGGCCACCAGTATAGACGTCGGAGATCCTGATACATCTTGGTGCTACCTGGATGTATCGAGTATGGCGCGGTATGAGCCTTTGTCAAAACATCCCGTCGAATGTCATCACCACTAGGAACACATATCCGTCCTCTCCACGTTAACAAATCATCAGTGTTCATTGCAAACTCTGTATTTCCTTTCTCATCGGCTTTGGATCGCAATTCCATCAATTGATTATCATTAGGCTGCTCCTGTCGTATCCTATCTGACAACGTAGGTCGAATAACTAAAGCTAAAAGTCTAGCTATGGTCCCTTTCTCTACCATAGCAATCTCGCTCCTCTGAAGATCCGATAACAACGGCTTCTGAATCAATGAACTCAAAGAAGAAACAGACTTACGGCTCAAAGCATCTGCAACAACGTTTGCTTTACCTTGGTGGTAGCTAATGGTCACATCATAATATTTAACAAGTTCTAACCACCTCCTCTGCCGCATATTGAGTTCCTTCTGAGAAAATATATATTTCAAGCTCTTATGGTCTGTGAAAACTTCACATTTCTCGCCATACAGATAATGCCTCCATATTTTCAATGCGAAGACCACTGCAGCCAACTCAAGATCGTGGGTGGGATAATTCTTCTCGTAATCCTTCAATTGACGAGAAGCATAAGCGATTACCTTCCCACGCTGCATTAGTACAGCTCCAAGTCCCATCTTTGACGCATCAGTGTAAACAATAAAATCTTCAGTACCGCACGGAAGTACTAGGATAGGGGCTGATGTCAACTTGTCTTTCAACACTTGAAATCCATGTTGGCACTCGTTTGTCCACTCAAACTTCACTGCTTTCCTCGTAAGATTGGTTAATGGCAGGGCTATTTTGGAAAAATTGGCAATAAAACGTCGATAATAACCTGCCAAACCAAGAAAACTACGCACCTCGGAGACTGTCGTTGGAATAGGTCATTGTTTAATCGCTTCAATCTTGATGGGATCCACAGCAATGCCGTCTCTCGAAACGATATGGCCCAAAAATGATACTTGCTCTAACCAGAATTCACACTTTTCAACTTTGCGTATAACTGTTTTTCCTTTAATAACTGCAATACAGTTCTGAGATGCTCGGCATGGAGTTCCCGAGTCTTGGAATAAATCCATATATCATCAATTAAAACAATAACGAAGCTATCCAGATATGGCTTGAAGACCTGGTTCATTAGATCCATGAAGACAGATGGAGCGTTCGTCAACCCGAATGACATGACTAAGAACTCATAATGGTCATACCTGGTTCTGAATGCAGTTTTAGGCATGTCGGCTTCCCTAACTTTTAGCTGATAATAACCAGAACGCAGATCGATCTTTGAAAACACTGTCGCTCCCTATAGTTGATCAAAGAGATCGTCAATCATCGGCAATGGATATTTATTCTTGATCGTGGCTTTGTTGATCTCTCTGTAATCAATGCACAATCGCAAAGATCCATCTTTCTTTTTGACAAATAAAACTGGAGCTCCCCACGGAGAAGAACTCGGACGAATAAAGCCTTTGTCTAATAGATCCTGCAACTGATTCTTCGGTTCCTTCATTTCAGTCGGGGCCATACGGTAAGGAGCTTTCGAAATTGGAGCAGTACCTGGAACCACGTCAATCACAAACTCAACTTCACGGTCAGGTGGCAATCCAGGCACATCATCTGCAAATACGTCAGGAAAATCCCGAGCTACCTCAATCTCATTCAATTTCATTGTCATATCGGTATTTACATCTATCACAGCAGCTAAAAACCCCTGACACCCCTTAGATAACATTTCCTGAGCTTTGAGACAAGAAATATAAGGAGTGCAAAGCGAAATACCTGAACTCTGGAAAATTCCGCTATCATCATCTTCTGTAGGAAATCGCACTGTGTTAGCCAAGCAATCAATAACGGCACGATATGACGATAGCCAGTCCATTCCCAAAATAACATCAAACGCCACCATGGGAATAATAATAAGATCAACAAAATAGATTTTCTCATTTACTTGCACTGTACAACCTTTAAGAATACTGGAAGGCCATAATTCGTCTCCCGATGGCAACAAAATGCTATAGTGGAGGGGTTCAAAAGATGGAACAACATTCAATGAGTGCAAGAAAATTTCAGACATAAAGGAATGCGTAGCACCAGTGTCAATCAATGTAATAGCGGCCTTGCCTGAAATTAAGATAGTACCTGATATAATAGAAGAATCAGGATTTGCGCCTTCTTTGGTCATTGTGAAGATTCTGCCTTGAACTCTATCCTTCCCTTTCTCACCCTTCACTGGACAATTTTTGATAACATGACCAACACCTCCACAACGAAAGCATCGATTACTTCCAACCAAGCACTCACCTGTATGCATTTTGCCACATTTTGGACATACAGGTCGATCATATGTAGGCGGTGGAATAGGAGCTTTGGGTCGATGCTCCTCTTTTTCTTTGCCTCTGAACTTGCCCTTACCTTTCCATCCGGATCCTTGGCTTTTAGTAGAAAAATCTTGGCGCTTCAACGGTCTTTCTCTTTCAATTTCCTTCTCGTTCTGCTCGGCCATCCTTGCTTTTTCAACAATCTCTTTATATGAAGCAGCTTTAGACATTCGAACGTCTCTTTTAATTTCAGCTCGGACACCTCTAAGAAAATGCTCGCCCTTTTCGATGTCATTGCTAGCCAGATATGGGGCAAACTGACACCCCTCTTCGAATTTGAGAATATACTCTTGCATTGACATATTTCCTTGCTTCAGTTCTAGAAATTCCTTCACTTTCTGACTTCGAACATCTCGAGGAAAATATTTGTCGTAGAATAAATCTTTAAACTTCTGCCACTTGAGTGCCGAGACATTAACTGATATCTTAGTGGCGTCTTACCAAGTCCTCGCCGTCTTGGTTAGTAGAAAAATGGCACATCTGACTCAATCATTATCTTCAAACTTAAGGTAATCATAAATAGCCTCCACAGCTTTGACCCATTCCAAGGCGACCATGGGATCACTGCTACCATCAAATTCTGGTGGCTTCATCTTGCGAAATCTTTCGTATGCGCCTTCACTACCGGGCTCGGGCCTCACTTCCTCTCTCTCTCTCCCTCGCCCTGCATGCTGCATCCGTAAGAGCTGTTGAATCTGCTCGCCATGTACCTTGGCCTGTTCTTCCAGTAACTTGCTAAATTCACCAACCACTCTAGATGATGAACTATCCTCCCCTTCTGGTGCTTTACGCTTAGGCAGCATGATCCTATGATACATATTAGTTTAAAACCATTTCCATACATAACATATCATAATTATTAAGGCTACACATCCATATTAGATCAAATGATGCAGGTACATACATACCGAATTGTCGACAGAAGAGGAAGTCATATGCCAAATCATTGGTCCGAAAATCTCGGCTCTGATACCACTAAATGTAACACTTGTGACTAAAATGCATAATTAGTGCGGAAGCTTTAAAATATAATTTGGAAAAAATGTGTACTTTTAAAAAAATTTGGGCAGCATCTCCCCACAAATAGGACATGCCACCTGCCTCAAGCAACACATAAAATACATGCAAAAGATTTTCATATACATCAGATAACATTTAATATAGTATCTACACATATTTTTAATTCAAATACCAAAACAAGATTTTCAGTGTTTCCCAAAATATCCATAACCATAGCATAACAAAAATAGCGTCCAATTGAAATCTCCAAAGTTTGGCATAATCCCTTCTCTAGCTTCGACAACTCAAAGATGATCAGCCTTTCTTACCTGTGCCTGCATCACATGAACATAACTGGAATGAGTATAAAACTCAGCAAATGGAATCAATACTAACAAGATACACATATATAATTTTATTGTAAAACATAAAAGGATTAGCCTCAATTTCATTTTCTTGAAAACATTAACCATTTCATTTCATAAACGTCGAATCATCATTAATATCATCCGTCAAGAATCATAATACAACAATACATAAGGATGATATTCATTTCATTGATTAACTGAAGAATTGATAGTTCTTATAGGATAGTTCATTCATTGCTAACCCTCTTCGTAAAAACGAATCTTATAGGAGGGACACGTACCTCTGCATAAAATGCATCTTATAAGAGAGCACATGTTTTCATCGTTAATTGGCCAATTACATTGCGGATTTAGAATTGCCAGAGGCAACACCGCTACTATCACTATCAATCCAATCATTCAATCATATAAAACTTCATTCAAGCATTTTATAAAACATCTTAGAGGCATCATTTATATTTTAACTCCTTTCATTCAAAAATGCATATAATTGCACTACCATATATACATATTTACATATATATATCATGAATGGAATTGAAAGGAGTTAGCATCATAAAATCATCAAAACACATACATATAGGATCATGTGATGCATTGAAGAAATTATTCCACTTACAACACTTGGAGCACTTGGTTTCCTAAACCTTTATGGTGATCCTACAATAATATACCCAATAACTAACCATCAACACTAAAATAACAACATTATATGACAATTTAGTGCAATACATCAATCACAACTATCATGCCCTAACTCCACCATCTTCAATAACTCAAGAACAAGAAGAAAAACCACTTACCTTTGTCCCTTTCACTAAAAAGATGAAGTTCCAACTCCGTATTGAAGATTAATTTGCTTGATTGAAAGAAAGGATGAGAACAAAATGAAGAACCCTAGCTTGGAATCGTAGGAGAAGAGAAAGAAGGAGAAGGGAAATGAAGAAAATGAGAGTCTCATTCGATTTTATACCTTAAAACACCCAAAAACACGCTTTTGTACTGTGCTGGGCGCTCGGGCGGTCATAAATTACCGCCCTAGCACGGACGTTTCTGTCCAAAACCCAAAATTCCAGAAGCAGTGGTGCTCGGGCGGCCACTTCTTACCGCTCGGGCGCCGCTCTGCGCACAGCCGCCTCAAAGATCGCCTCCGAAACGCCTCTTCCCATCATAATGTGAAAAATTGGTAAATAGGAAAGTTGTAGCTCTATGTCTTGGCTTGCATCTTCAATTGGCCTCATGTCATTTGAAGGTCTGAGTAAAAAGTTATGCTCAATCTCCCAACATGTGTCACTGGAGGAACGACGATACACACGACACACTTCGGGGCGCTTTTGGCTTGTCTTCCACAATGATTTGAACAAAACTCAAAACCTGAAAGTTATAGGCTTATGTCTTATCTTTCTAATGAAAGTAGCCTCACATCATTTGGATCACAATACAAAACATTATGCTAAAAACCACAACTACTGCCACATTTTTATACCGTTTTAGCACTTCCATTACCTATTTGGCTAAGGATCAACCTTCTATCCTACCCATCCATTCTTTGTTTCATTCTATATCATTCAATACCATTCATATCATATCTTGAAGCCATAAACCATCACCATTACATCACATATCTCAAACGATCATCATCATAAACCATAAGAGTAATAATAAACATACTTAATCATAATCATTACCTTACATCATATAAATACGGATGTCTGGGCGTTACAGCTGAAGCACTAAATTACTTGCACAACGAATGTCAAAGTCCCGTTATTCATAGAGATGTTAAATCATCAAATATTCTTCTCACCGAAGAATTAGAACCACAGGTACTCCAGCATAACTTGGTGTGGAAAAATTTTTATTTTTACAAGTAATTAAAAAGTTAATTAGTGTCAATGAGATTTTTTACCGAAATTTTTTACACCGGCATAACTTGGTGTAGATGTCTTACTGAAATTTTCTGTGTTTTTAAGTTTTTCTGAGCATTATACTGTACTGCTTTTTCGCTTTTAGGCAAAACCCAAACTAGAAAATGGCGATTTCAACAGCATATTGGACCCAAATTTGGATGGCAATATCAATGAGATTCAAATGCAAAGAATGGCTCTGGCAGCAACCTTATGCCTAACTCAAGCAGCACAATTTTTGTGGGACCCGGACGCTAATTAGTTTCTTAATCATCTTTGAGAATAATTGAATCAATTAAGATAAACAGGGTCTAAATTTTTTTTTAAAATACAAGAGTGCGCAACATATGAAATAAATCTTATTTCATTTACAAGATCAATATCCAGATCTAAGTACAAAAGTAAATCATATCGAACTACTGTTAATTCACTACATTTCAGGTAATGAAACAGATCTACTTCTAAGCCCGGATCTCCACGCTAATCTTGAATCTCTCATCCTCTTCTTGACTGTGATCATGTCCCACCTGTTTCATGCACACATACAAACACAACAACAGCCGGATAACTCCGGTGAGAATATAATCCAAGTATAAACAACGCATACATGCAATCATATAAACAGATATAAAAGCATCCAACAGATATCAATAATATGTATCAAATCTGAAAGATATGAATCGATATAACGCGGTAAATAACTCTGGACTCGTCATCTAAGACTCGACTAATTTCTAATCTAGGGATCCCGATTCCTGGACATTGGCACAATATACCGAATCTCAGCAATAGAAGCTGATCAGCTCCTACACAACATCGATATAAACAAAATATCCAGTGTCTAGGAATATTCCCCAAAGACTTGGCATATCCGCCAATAACTAGGCATCTCCGCCCATGACTCAATACACGCTTTGCTATAACTCAATAGACTAAGCATATCAATCTCATAAATTGCAAATATCAATGCAATAAATAAAGTTTGTGATTTTTGGGAAACTCAAGTCCAATCTGACTCGAGTCGATCTCCCGGTTAACATTGATTTATACCTTTCTCTGTCGATCTGACGAAGTCTCAGTCTCGAATTCGAAGCCTGTCAATACTCAATCTGGCAATGAAAATATCGAGGAGTACAATATCAATATACCACTCAAATCAATACTGGATATAATCAGAATTCAATCTAATTCTGTTTCAACGGTATAACTTCACAATCTCAATATACCCAGAAATACCAATCACCAGATATCAATTCCCACAACTCATAATCGATAATAATACAAATCTGATATCAAATCTCAATCAATTCCATTCTGAAATCATAACAATTTCATACGGTATCTGTTCTTCAATCCGGTTTCGATTATACGATGTCTAATATCGCAAGAACACCATATATGAATCATATCTGATTCCTTCAATATCATATTTTCAAATCATAACAAAACGTAGTAAAACTTACGTCCAGTTGAAGTCTTTGTCGATAGGAACACAGTACCGAAGTCGGATTGAAATTCTGACGGGCGGATCTTGCACAAATCTTTTCACCTATCTTTCTCTGAAGCTTTTCTCAATTCTTGTCGGTTCATCTGAAGGAAGGTACTCATATATATATGAATGCATGGTGAGGGGAAAGTGGCTTCATCCTTGTGCTGCACGTCTCACGCATATGCGTGACCTCCCTCGGCGCATATGCGCGAGACCTACGGGTCTCAGCTCGTGTCTCTCGGCAGCTCGTGCATATGCGCGCCCTCACCCGGCGCATATGCGCGAGGTTTTCTGCCAATCTCGCGCATATGCGCAGGTCTAGTCGCGCATATGCGCGAGGTTCTCTGCCTACCTCGCGCATATGCGCCCGGCTGGGTCCCGTATATGCGCGAGGGCTCATCCTCGCACATAATTCCAATCTTCTTTCCAGCTTTTCCGGTCCAATCCATTTCGTCTATAATCACATTAATTTATCAATAATCATTTTAGATTACCATAATCAAAGTTCTCGGGCATTAAAATTTTATTCAGAAAACTGAACGATTATTCAGAAAATTAATATGAACGGGCTAAAACTTTATGAATCAACATATATGTGTATTTACTGTGAATGTATATACAATAACACAATTTAACGAAAAAAATTGATATTTTAAGTGACTATGTTAACCCTGGGAGAAGAGCAAGGACGTGTGAGAAAGCTCATACAATGTACAAAATTCATACGCTTCAGGAAGAGCATATTACCGATAAAATAAAATTTTTAAAAGCATACTCATAACATAAATTCACACTCTTTGCCCTGTTCTTATCCAGTGCCAGATCCAACAGCTACTTAAAACTAATATAATACATCTCAAACAACCTCAAATGACCCAAATAATCGAGTGAAATTTTTATCCAAACGGATGACAAATGGCGCGCAGAATAGGACTAAGATTCACGACCTTTCCTTGCTCAGAACTCCCGATTAAAGTTGCAATCAAGGTCGACCGGACCTGGGCTACCTTCGCGGGTCCTCGGTGACGGCGAACGGACAGGCGGCGGCATTGATTCCGCTAGGAAAAAGGAGGGCGCGCGACGGGAGAGGGTTTGGTGTGTGTGTGTTGTCGCGAATTTGATATATATATTGATATGTTTTTATTATTAAGTGTAAATTTAAAGTGTGTGATATTGCGAGAAGTACTGTGTGGGGGATAAGTTAATTGGGGTAATTGGTTTTTTTAACAACGGTTTTTTAAACACTGTTGTTGAATGATTTAAAGTGTTGCTTTGAAAGTTATTTTTTTTAGTAATACAACAACGGTTTTTTTTAAACCGTTGTCTTAGGCCCAAAAAATGTACATAGACAACGATTTTATTAACCATTGTCGTAGTTACTAAAAAAACAGTTGTCTTTCACTGACGTTAATATACAACGGTTTTTAACACCGTTGTCGTAGCTACATAAAAACGTGATCATAGACAACGGTTATTAAAAATTGTTGTCGTAGCTACTAAAAAACCCGCTCATAGATAACGGTATAAAAAACCGTTGTCTTTATACCCAAAAATCACGCTCATAGACAACGGTTTGCTAAAACCGTTGTTGTTTACCCATAAAAGAACGGTTTTAAAAAAATTGTTTTCTTTGACAAAGAAAAATTTCACAAAGGCAACGATTTTCGTTAAAACCGTTGTTAAAAAGAAAAGGCCAACAGTTTATGATAAAACCGTTGTCTTTTGAGTGTTGTAAAATGTTGAATTTCTTGTAGTGTATGCTTTATTTTGAAGTTAGTTTGATCATGTTAATGGTAGAAGTCGAATTTTAGTAATTGACGATTTTAGGATTTTTATGCATTTGAGATTTAAATTGTTATATTGTATTGATTTATGGAAATGTTAAGTTATATATTGTAAGGTCCAAAAATTTAGACGACGTAATTCAACTGCATGCAAATCTGGGAAATATGAACAAAAAAAAGTAATTAATTTATTTTAATTGCTTAATTGATTATGTCACATGCATGATTATATGTTAAATAGGATTTTATTGTCATTATGCATAAAACTGTATTTTAGGGATTATTCGAGTTGCGAACGAGGAACAGAGACCGAGGGCTGAAAAATATAAAAAAAATTTATTAAATAATTGATTTTTAAATTTTTAAAATACGAATGATGCTTTTTAATATTTTTTAAAATAAGGTGTTTTGAGCTGATTTTATACGTCGGGACGTAATTTTATCGGTATTGATTTTTCAACAAAAATATATACGTTTTAGTTACTCGGCTAATAAATTCACAAACTTAGTTTACCAAAACTATTTTTAATATTAAATTAAGCACTAATGGGCCTAATTTGTATGCTTAATGGGCCTAAGCTTAATTAAAGAATAATTAACTATATAATATGTTAAATCCTACCCTAAATTCTTCACAATTCACGCCTCTTTTCTGATTTTCTCTCCCAAAAATTCCTTCAAGTACACGACACACACCTACAATATTTTTGGAAGAAAAGTCGAGAGTTGCAATGGAGTTTCAAGCCTATGATCTTGTCCCCGTTCTTTGCAATCGTCAACGTATATTCGTGCGTAAAATACGCAAAGACACGTATATTTCTTTCCCTTAAAACATCATCACACCATAATATGTTTTTATGCATGAAAATTATGGAAAACAAGTGTCAGTTTGAATTATTTTCGCTTTTATGGCATATGTCAAACTTTTGGCTTGTATTTTCCTTCAAAAATCATGTTTTGTATGTGTTAAAGGGCTGTCATGATTTAGGTTATGATCAAGAATTGTTTTACATGGGTTTGGAGTCCTAGAACATCACCTAAATCGCTGCACACACGGAACATGCAAGCTGGAACAAATTCTGGCGTAGGTTAATCACATGGTTCGGTGTTCATGGGATAATGGCTTAGCCTGGTTTCGGTTGGGGCCAGGACCGAGATAAGACCATGAGTGAGTCAGGGGTGGAGTCCTAGCCATGCTAGGACTCGAGTCATGGGATAGGTAGGACTCCCACCCGAGAAGTTCTGAAAAGTGAGCATGGTTCGGTGGCTTGTGCAGGGAACATGGCTCGATCTGGGGACTTTGGGCTTTGCTATGGTGCGTCCTTAAGGTCCTAGGTAGGTGCAAAACATGTTGGTTCAAGGGTGGATCGATTGGCTAGAGTCCTAAGCACCAAAACATCGATTTCATGCACTTGGGGTTCACGGCCAGCTGATGTGCTTGGTTGGGGAACTTCGGTTCGAGCCTAGGAGTTCTGTCCATGAGTTCCAAGGTTCCTGTAGGTTGCCTCAGGGGGTTAGTCAGGGTTTGGTCTAGTATGGTTTGAGGGTGGCTCGAGAAAATCGAACCATGGCTTGGGGGCGAACTATATAGGTCAAGTTAGGGTTCCTAATGAACAAACTAATGGAAACACAGCTCATGGGGGTCGAGTCATGGTTCACGAGGGCTAAAATAATATAAAAAGTCTAAGTTTTAAATTTAAGAATTTTATATTAAAGTTAGGAATTTTTCGGGATTAAAACGCTTTTAAAACAACTAATTACGAACTAATTAAAAAATCAAGTTTTTAGGCTAAATAAAATTATGGGAATTTTAATGTAATCTTAAACAATTGTTTGGGACATGTTAGAGTCAATGAAGTTATGAAAACGTCAAAAACTTGAAATTTTACGTCTGGGGTAAAACAGTCATTTTACACCCGGAAATTAGAAAACGTCCTGGCAGTGCTCTAATTGATGTTTTATATGTCAATATGATTATTTTAAATTTTCATTGATATTTATATGTTAAAATGTTATTTTTTTAAACGTTCATGGATTTTTATGATTTAATTATGGACATTTAAAAGATATGTTGCATGCTTGATTTAAAAGAAAAACGATATTATTATGCATGTTCTTATTAAGTGATGGAAATACGACACGTTGAAGGAAGTGAAGAAATTGTGACTAAATACGATGATATGTTGAAAATATCGTGAGGGTTATGGTCCCAGTAGGAGCTCGACGATCGTGTTTTCATCGATACGAATACTAATACGTGATACGAATACGAATACGTTGATTTGTTGATATGTTGGCCATGGACTTAGTTGACCGGTGAGAGTGTTGCTGATGTCTCCACCACCCAGTACTATGGTTTTATGTATATGGATTCATCGTCCAATACGATTAAGAATACGAGTCACAATAACGATCTGAATTCAACAAACACGAATATGAATATGAATATGTTGATGAATATGAATATGTTGATACGAATATGAATATGTTAATATGAATATGAATATGTTGTTATGAAAATGTTCATGAAAATGTTTATGTTTAAAGTTTATGCCTTATCATGGAAATGTTATTTTAAGTACGAATATTTTTCACTGTTGCTTATGGTTTTAAACGTATTATTCGTTATCAAGAATATGATGTGTTGAGTATTTAGACTCACTAGGTGTGATTGATGCAAGTGATATAAATAATTATGATATGGGAAAGTCTTGAGGGTTGACCTGACTGGACTGAAGGTGCACACAACCCGAGGACCAGCGCTTCTACTTTCTGCATTTAAGTTTAGGACTTACGTTAAAGATTTTGCGACTATTTATTTATGCTTTTGAGAAATTTTTCAGAGATTTAGTATGAGCTATACTTTTCGTATTTATTTCTCTTTAGGTGTGTAAAACATTGACGATTTTACGATTTAAAATATTTTTCTTTGATTTTGAAATGTTAGTTGATTGTTTATTTTTAAAAATGGTACAAGGTATTTTCAAAATATATATATATATGTATAAAAAAATATTCTATCACATTTTAAGCAAAACGAATAAGTAGACGTTTCAGTTGGTATTAGAGCAAAATTCCTGTAAAGGGTTGTGCCACCATCAACGCCGGAAAGATTAGTCGTCAAGCCTTAGTATGTAAATTTTACATGCTTTATATGATTTGTTATGATGTTACCTGCATGATGACATGAATAATATGTTTATGCTACATGTTTACTAACGTTTTGAGTATATATGCTTTGCATGCTTAAATTGCTAAATAAATTAGGATATGTCACTTGATTATAAAACTTAGATTTAAATGCATGTTGGTCACGTTAGAATTTGGAAAACGTCTAGATAAAATGCCTCCTAGACGTGCCTCTGTCAATGAAAACCAAGAAGAGAACAGTGTGAATCGCCAAGGGAATTCACACCCTCCACCTCCTCCAGGGGATGCTACTACTCGTGCTTTATAAGGGATGGCTTGTCTCTTCGAGCAGCAATTACAGCAGCAGTTACAGCAGGCACCTAGGCCACCACAGGATGCATATGATCAGTTCCAGAGGCTAGGCCGAAAGAATTCTCTAGCACCACCAATCCCAGTGTTACTGAGAGTTGGATTCGTTCACTAGAGGTACACTTTTGTTATCTGAACATGGGGGATGCTGACCGTGGGAGGTGTGCCGCTTACATGTTTAGGGATGATGGTTCTTTATGGTGGGAAGGAGCCGAGCATGGGATTGAAATTGCTACACTTACTTGGACTCGGTTTAAAGAAATATTCGATAAAAAATAATTTACTTTTGATGTTAGAGGGCGACTGATGAGGGAGTTTATGAGCCTCCGTCAGGGAGACTCTACTGTTGCTGAGTTTGTGAAGAAGTTTGATAGGGATTGTCATTTTGTACCCCTTATTGCGAGGGATCCTGCAATGAAGCTTAGACATTTCATGGATGGTCTACGGCCTACCATACGCAATAATGTTATGATGATGGGTCCATTGGATTATGCTACTGCAACCACTTATGCCTTTCAGTCTGAGCTTTCTTTGAGGGACATTGATTTTAGATACAGCGCAAGATGTATCACCATCAGAATAATAATCATCCAAACAAGAATCCATATACGGGTCCTCCTAGAACTCAAGGGCTTCAAAAGCCCCAAGGTCAAGCCAAGAAACAAGGACAGCATAAGCCGCCACTGCGTGCAGCACCAAAACCTGCAGAGGCACCACCATGCAAGAAGTGAAACCGACTACATTATGGACAGTGCGTGTGGGGTACTACTAAGTGCTTCATATGCAAGGAAGAGGGACACAAAGGTACTGATTGCCCAAAGAAGAATGCACCTACTGTTGGGCGAGCTTATGTTATGAATGTAGAGGTAGCTGAAGGGGAGCCATACACGACACTTATCACGGGTAACCTAGTCATTTAACATTTTTATATTTCTCTTTATTGCTTGAAATGTTAAATTGGTTATTAGAATTGAATTGGGATCAAGATTAACCTAGTGGAAATTAGGTTGCATGCTCTACCTTAGTTGGAAATTAAGATATGATTCTAGAAACCATAGAAATTGATATTGATTTTGAGCCTTATTTTATGTTAAGGATTTAATAATTCCCAATACAAATTTTTAGGGCCAAAATTAAAGAAAATCAAAATTTAAGGGTTGCTAAGGGTTTCGAAATTTACTAAGGGGTCTAAATGCTCGAAAAGTTTAGGGACCAAGAAGAAATTTCCGAATTCTGAAGGACCAAAATGAAAATTTGATAAAATCCAAGGGCAAAAATGCAATTTTTCCAGGAATGCTTAAGTTCAATGCACAATCTTCATATAACCTTGGGAATTAAAAGATAGAAATTTCTTAAGCTTCAACACGAAAAGATTTAAAAGACATTTTCGCCGTAGGGAGGATTATCATTCAAGGGGTAGCTACCTATGCACTGCTAGATTCAGGAGCTACACATTCATTCATATCTGAAACTTTCATCAAAAGACTGAATATTACTCCTCAAGATATGGGTTTGGTTTTCAAAATTTCTATTTCTTTCGTTGATCAAAAGCTCACGTCTAAAATTGTCAACAATTTGGAGCTTTGATTATTCAAAGATGTAATTCGGGCAGACCTTATTGTACTTCATATGCCCGAATATGATATTATACTTCGGATGGATTGGTTATCAGCAAATGGAGCTTTGATTGATATTTGCCAACGATCAGTGTCTGTTCGACCACCTAGTGGCAAATCTTTTGTCTTTGAGACGGCGATAAACAAGCAAATGCCGCACATTATCTCTTGTCTATGTGCGAGGAAGCTTATTAAACGTGGATGCCAAACTTTTCTAGCATGTGTCACTACCGAACCTGCTACTATTAGTCAGAAGATAGAAGATATCCATATTGTCAGAGGTTTTCCTAGCGTTTTTCCCGAGGACATTTCTGGTATTCCACCCGATCGTGAAGTAGAATTCTCTATTGATCTAATGCCGGGCACTGTTCCTATATCTAAAGCACCTTATCGTCTAGCACCTGCTGAAATGAAGGAATTAAAAGATCAAATCCATGAATTGCTAGACAAGGGTTTTATTCTCCCTAGTCATTCGCCATGGGGCGCACCGGTATTATTATTGAAGAAGGATGATGGTAGTATGTGACTTTACATTGATTATCGAGAGCTTAATAGGGTCACTATCAAGAATAAGTACACATTTCCAAGAATTGAAGATTTATTTGATAAGTTGCAAGGAGCATCGATATTTACTCATATTGATCTGCGTTCTGGGTACCATCAATTGAAAGTAAATGAGTAAAATGTTCACAAGACAGCATTTCGTACTAGATATGGGAATTACAAGTTTATGGTCATGCCATTTGGGTTAACCAATGCGCCAGCGATCTTCATGGATCTCATGAATCGCGTATTTCATCTGTATTTAGATCAATTCATCATAGTCTTCATTGATGATTTTTTTTCTATTCTAAGAGCAAAGAGGAGCATAGGATAGCACTGCAAGTACTACAAGATAGAAAGTTATATGCAAAGTTCAGCAAGTGTGAGTTTTGGCTTGATAGAATGGCATTCTTGGGCCACACCATTTCTAGTGATGGCATTGAAGTTGATCCAAGTAAAGTTGAGGAAGTGAAAAATTGGCCAGTACCAAAGATTGTTACCGAGATTCGCAGTTTCTTAGGACTAGCTGGCTTTTATCGCAAGTTCATCAAGGGATTCTCATCTATTGCAAGTACCTTTGACATCCTTGACTAAGAAGAATGCAAATTTGTTTGGGGATCCTAGTGTCAAGAGAGTTTTGAGAAGTTGAAGCAAGACTTGATTATTGCGCTAGTATTATCTATGTCATCGGGGCAAGGAGAGTATGTTCTTTATAACGACGCTTCTAAACTTGGTTTGGGCGCAGTGTTGATGCAAAATGTAGTACCCGAACAACCAATATGCGTATATATGTGCATAATTTCTATTATTTAATTTTAAATTGTTACTATTTTAAGAAATTGTTGATTTAATTGCATTTAAATCATTTACGTTATTTTTAAGGATTTTAAATCGCATATTTCAAATTTTAGGTTTTTAGATATATACGCGAGACCGGACCGGAGATAGGAAATCGGAGATGAATTTTATGATCCAAATATATTCCTAAATTTATACCGAGCTAAAAAATAATTTATTTTGATGAAATCAAATGGATTTAAGTCTACTTTAATTAATTAATCACCAATTTAATTGTAGGCTTCTTAATTCATCAAGATTATGCTTAATTAACTTTTAATCAAGCTTATCTAACCTAGGATTCTACTTTGCAAAACTTAAACAAATCCTACAACAATTTGGGAAGACAAGTCTCGGTCCTCTCCACTCCACACAATCCCCAACTTGACACCATTTAACTCCCCCATCAAGAAAAAAAAAGGCCACCCATTCATCATGCATGTTCCCCCCCCCCCCCCCAACTTGGCATCATTTACTCCCTCATGCACCACATTATTTAACCACAAGCCTTCACCACCTTCTCCACTATCCCTAGCACAAAATTAGGAGATTTGGCAGCTCCCATTCTTGGCCAAGGCAGCAACAATAGCAAGGTATCTTCATTTCCGTTGCCGTGTTTCCCGATCCGACGTATTGTGTTGTTTATTGTAAAAAAAACAACTTAAGGCATGTATATACGTTTCTTTTCTCTTCAATTAAGCCATATAAGTAATTTAAATCATAATATGATCATGTTTCATGTAGCATAAACCGAAATTGTACAGCAAGTGTTATAAAAATTCTGCATAGATTTATGGCCCTCCCACTTGTGCTTCACGTTTTTGTTGGTTTTGTGGTTTCAGGAGGTTGGCTCGATTCCAGGCACCCAAGGTTGCATCTAGACATGTACTAGGGCATGTCAGGGTCATGTTAGTCCATTGGTACCAGCCCCTACATGCTGGAGGAAGAGATTTGACAGCAACTCTTCTTATGGCAATTTATGAGTTTCGATTTGTTTGTGTTGCTTGTCTAAGGCAAGTGTTCTGATCTTGTACTGCCCTAGGGGCTGTATCCATGGTTAGAACCTTTCCTTGAAATGTCTAGGACATGAATAAGATGCCCTTTCATTGCTTGGTTCATGGTCCCATCGGTTTTCAAAATAAACAAGAACAGCCCTCTTCGGTTTTAAAATTCTGGTTTTTTTTGAGTGTGTTGAGTTTCGGTTTTTAGGTGTCAAGTGGGTTGTGGTTGGCTTCTAGCCCTTAACCATGACTCATACAACAACTTAGCATGTCTAGCATGGACCATGGTTAACCTCATAGCCATTGGATCCCTCATTTGACAGTAAAACAAGCAACGCCCCCACGCGTGCAATGTATGTGTTCTCGGGTGAAGCTTGTATTGTCGTAGGTCTTGGCAGGAATTTTGGTTGGCCTAGGGCCCTTAGCCATGGTTAGAATCATACCTTAGGATGTTGGTAAGTGGCTCTGGTCGGTGTTTCAAGCCCCAATGGCCATTAGCCTTGAAAATGACGCAAGGAAGCGCAACAGCTGCTGCTGTAATTTTCTGGACAGCAACTTTGCCTTTGGTTCAGAGGTGTGTTTCGAGTTCCTGGTTGGCTTTTAGCCTATGGACTTGGACTGGACAATGCCTTATTGAATTAGGAAGGTCATGTTTTTTGCGGTTTGTGATTTGGTCAAGTTTATAGGTCGTAAGAGAATTTACGGTGCAATGTGCCAAAGTGACTCTCGAAAGAGCGTTTCATGATTTTGGCCTCCATGCACAATTTTCGTGTATTACAGCCCTTGGTAATTATTTTCAAGTATTTTATGTGTATTTTAATCATGACTAAATGATGATTTGATGTTGGTTCAGGTTGGTACAGAGTCATGGTTAAATATTAAGTTTGTTGGGAGTAATAGTCTCGTTTTTAGTTCGATTTTAAAGCGTTGGTCAAGATAAGTTATTTGCATGGTCAAGTCAAGTTATGTGCATGTTTTTCATGTTAGAATTAGGTCGCAGCGAGCCTGAGAACGATCCAACCCAAATTTGTAAAATAACTCCGGAATTTAATTATATAACGTGCATAAATATAAAGGTTTATTTTTGAGATTTATGCGATATGTCTTGTGGCCACTTCACGCTTATGGGATTATTACTTCACCCGGTGACCTACGACCGGTTTATGTTTATGTACGGGTACGGATATCCAGTCCAAGGGCTGTGATGATCTCTATCGCCCAGTATACTGTGGTTTAGTCTGATCAAACGTGCATGTTATGTTATGTTACGTTATGGTCCACTTGCGTAGAACATTATCTCAACAGAAAAATTATGATATGCTATTTTATGACAGGGCTCTATCGAGCAAATATTTTACGTACGATTATCAGTTATGCACGTATTTATAATTATTCATGGCACGATTTTTACGTTACGCTTTACGATACTGACATTTTTACGTTACGCCAAATTTTATGATATATTTACTTGTTATTCACGATATATGCATGCTGGGTCTTTAGACTCACTAGACTTGATTGTTGTAGGTACTGACGATGCAGAGGGTGAGGGCGGGGACCAGTGAGTTAGCTCGGATCAGCGGTAGTACGGACCCAAGGACCTCACATTTAATTATTCAGTTTTATGTTCAAACTCTTGTTATAACTTTTATATATTTTAATTTATTGTTTAAAAGATTATTCAGTTTCCGCTGCTATGTTTATGTTAAACCGTTGGGTTATTTTACGAAAGTTTTTTTTTTTTAACGTTGCAAGTTTATTTATTTAAACAGAAAATTTTTAATAATTCCGAAAAATTATGAATACGAAATACGGGCCCTCACAGTTGGTATCAAAGCGATGTTTATTGTAAAGGGTTGTACTTACTACTGATCTCGAGAAGTTCACGAAGTCACGTCTTCTGTTTGTAAGTCCTACTTTAACGTATTACATTTTTTGAGCATGAAATAATTTACCAGCATGTTCTCATGAAATATTTCATCAGCATGTTCTCATGAAAAATATTTTATGTTAAGATTATGTTTTAGCAAATATATATTTAAATTTCAAGAAAAATAGTAGAAATATTGCATGTTGGTTACGTAAGGATTTTACATGGTACAGTATGCCTCCTAGACGAGTTATTGACCGCCCGAGGGGTGCTGAGAGCGAGGCTGATGAGACTCAGAGCTGTTATGAGGATAGAGGTCCACCGCCACCTCCTCCACCACCTGATATGCATACCCAGATGATGGCGGGTATGACTCAATTCTTCGCACAGTTCGCGGGGAACAATGCTGCAGCGGTAGCTAGGCCGCCTAGACCCGAGGCTATATGTGAGCGGTTCATGAGGATGAACCCGAAGGAGTTCACTGGGACGTCTGATCCCATGGTTGCTGAAGATGGATTAAGTCCCTAGAGGTTATTTTCAAATTTATGGAGTTGGAGGATGTTGATAGGGTCAGCTGTGCGACCTATCTTTTTGGAGGAGACGCTCGTCTATGGTGGGAAGGCGCATCTGTAGCTCTGGATCTAGCTACTCTCAGTTGGACGCGATTTAGAGAGGTATTCTTCTCTAAGTATTTTACAGATGACGTGCGTTCGATATTGACCAGGGAGTTTATGACCCTGAGATAGGGTGACATGACTGTTACGGAGATTATCCGTAAGTTCGAGAGGGGTTGTCACTTTGTACCACTAATCGCGAACGACGAGGGTGCCAGGCTTAGGCACTTCATGGATGGATTGCGGTCGATCTTGCGCCGTGATGTTAGGGTTGCTGGCCCTACGACATATGAGGTCGCCGTCTCTGGAGCTCTTAGTGAAGAGCAGGATCAGAGAGATATCGAGAATGACCGTCAGGGTAAGCGGCCATTTCAGGCGCCCCACCGCCCTCCTCAGCAACAGCAGCAACAGCATAAGAGGCCTTTCCATGGCCCATCGAGGAGCAGAGAGCAGCAGCAGGGACGTGTGGTTCCGAGGAGGCAGGAGTACCCGGTCTGTGCCAAGTGCACACGCCGCCATACCGGAACTTGCATGTATGGCTCTGGGAAGTGTTTCAAGTGTGGCGGTACTGGCCATTTGCTAAAGGATTGTCCTCAGGGGACATTGCCTACTCAGGGCAGAGTGTTTGCACTCCATGCAGCGGAGGCGAACCCAGGGACTATGCTCTTGACAGGTATCTTAAATCTTTAAGTTTATAATTGGGAAAATTTTAGCATATTTAATTCAGCATTTTGGGATTAATTGCTTTATATTATTGGGTTATAACATTTGAACTTAGAAATTGTGATAAGATTGCATGTTCTATTCGGGTCGTTTTGGGAATCTAAGTTAGAAGAACTTTTACCTTTGCATATCTATAGGATTAATTCTGGTAAATTATTGGATTTAGATAGATGTTCCAACCTTGCAGGTAGAATATTTATAGGCGGAGCTTCTACGAACTGCCTTGATTGATTCAGGGGCCACTCATTCATTCATATCTGAGACCTTTGCAAATTCCATCGAGGTCAAGACGATTGGATTGGATGTGGCGTATTCTGTGGTTGTTCCATCTAGCGAGGAGATGGCAGCGACTAGCGTAGTACGAGACATACACCTCGAGCTTCATGGAAATATTGTTTATGCGGACTTGATCGTGCTGCCAATGCCAGAGTTCGATATTATCCTTGGGATGGATTGGCTGCACAAGAACAGAGTACTTATTGATTTCAGCGGAGATCTGTTCTAGTCCGACCGCTTGGAAGGGAGCAGTTCCTATTTGAGCCTGATAGGTACTTTAATTTGCCTATCATGATATCTTGTACTCGGGCTAGGAAGCTCATGCATAGGGGTTGTTGAGCATTCATTGCGACCATTATATCTGTTCCCGAGATCCCCAGCCAGTCAGTTGCAGATGTCCCAGTTGTCAGGGAATTTTCAGACGTTTTTCCCGATGACGTCTCTGGTAGACCACCGGTACGAGAAGTTGAGTTTTCGATCGATCTTATGCCAGGTACCGCGCTTATCTCTAAGGCGCCATACAGATTAGCACCATCAGAGATGGTTGAGCTCAAGAAACAGATTCAGGAGCTTCTTGACAAGGAGTTTATTCGCCCGAGTTTCTCTCCATGGGGCGCGCCTGTCTTATTCGTGAAGAAGAAAGACGGATCTATGAGGCTTTGCATTGACTACCGAGAGTTGAACAGGGTTACAGTGAAGAATAAATACCCATTTCCGAGGATCGAGGATTTTTTTGATCAATTGCAGGGAGCCTCAGTATTCTCCAAGATAGATCTGCGTTCCGGATATCACCAGTTGAGGGTGAAAGACGCCGATACTTTTAAGACTGCTTTTAGGACTCGTTATGGGCACTTCGAGTTCCTTGTGATGCCGTTCGGTCTGACGAATGCGCCGCCGATCTTCATGAATCTCATGAATCGTGTATTTCAACCGTATCTTGATCAGTTCGTTATTGTATTCATAGACGACATTCTCGTCTACTCAAAGAGTCAAGAGGATCACAACAGGCATCTGACCGCAGTATTGCAGACGTTGCAGAGGCACAAGCTGTTCGCTAAGTTCAGCAAGTGCGAGTTCTGGTTAGAGAAAGTGGCGTCCCTAGCCACATCATATCTAGCAGTGGCATTGAGGTAGACCCAGCGAAGGTTGCGACAGTCAGAGATTGGGAGGTGCCGCGGAGTGCATCAGAGATCCGTAGTTTCCTTGGTCTAGCAGGATACTATCGGAAGTTTATTCATGGTTTCTACTCTATCGCAGTTCCACTCACGTCATTGACTAAGAAGAATGCTAAGTACGTGTGGAGCAATGAATGCCAGAAGAGCTTCGATTCTTTGAAGCAAGCTCTTATTTCAGCGCCGATCTTGGCCATGCCTTCAGGGCCCGGAGATTTTGTATTGTGTACCGATGCTTCGAATCTCGGTCTAGGCGCAGTGTTGATGCAGCATGGGAAAGTAATAGCGTATGCTTCTCGTCAGTTGAAGATCCACGAGAAGTACTACCCTACTCATGACCTTGAGTTAGCTGCTGTAGTATTTGCCTTGAAGATTTGGAGGTATTATCTATACGGAGAGAAGTGTCAGATCTTTACCGACCACAAAAGCCTCAAGTACTTCTTTACGCAAAAATAGTTGAATATGCGTCAAAGGCGTTGGTTGGAGTTAGTCAAGGATTATGACTGTGACATTAGCTACCATCCTGGTAAAGCTAATGTAGTAGCGGATGCTTTGAGCCAGAAAATCGCAGTGATGGCTCATTTGACAGTTCAGACGCCTCTTCAAAGTGAGATTCAGAGGTTTGATCTAGAGATTTATAATCGAGGTAGACTTCCCCGTCTATCTACCTTGACGATTAAGTCTTCTTTATTAGACCGTATTCGCAGTGGTCAGTCATCTGATGAGCAGTTGGCGAAGTGGAGGCAGAGAGATGAGGTGAAGGGCAGTGAATTGTACACAGTGAGTGATGGCATTGTTCGTTATCGAGATAGGATATGTGTTCCTAGCAGCGATTCTATTCGAGCAGACATATTAGCCGAGGCCCACATGTCCCCGTACTCTATTCATCTTGGGAGTACGAAGATGTACAAGGATCTGCAGATGTTATATTGGTGTCCCGGTATGAAGAGAGAGATCCGGAGATTTGTATCCGAGTGTTTGACTTGTCAACTTGTGAAAGCGGAACATCAGAAACCAGCCGGCTTACTCAAGCCACTTCCCATTCCCGAGTGGAAGTGGGAAAACATTAACATGGATTTCGTGGTTGGTTTACCGAAGTCGGCTAAAGGTTCGAATGCTATATGGGTGATTGTTGATCGTGTTACCAATTCAGCGCATTTCTTGCCTATTAAGACGACTTTCTCCATGATTCAGTATGCCGAGTTATACATCTGTGAGATAGTCCGATTGCACGGTATCCCAGTCTCTATTGTTTCTGACAGAGATCCGAGATTCACTTCCTCATTTTGGAAGAGTCTGTATTCAGCGATAGGGTACGAAGTTGTTGTTTAGCACAGCTTTTCACCCTCAGACAGATGGTCAATCAGAGAGAGTTATTCAGATCTTTGAGGATCTTCTCCGTGCTTGTGTCATCGATTTCTCAGGGAGCTGGGAATCGAAGTTGCCATTAGTGGAGTTTACCTATAATAACAGCTTTCAGTCGTCTATAGGTATGGCTCCTTATGAAGCCCTGTACGGAAGGAAGTGTAGATCGCCTATTCATTGGGATGAAGTAGGCGAGAGATCAGAGTTAGGACCAGAGATTGTTCAGCAGACTGCTGATCTAGTAGTCGTAATTCGTGACAGGATGAGGACTGCTCAGAGTCGACAGAAGAGTTATGCCGACCGGAGGAGGAGAGATCTAGAGTTTGCCGTTGGCAACCATGTTTTCGTGAGGATAGCACCGATGAAGGGTGTCATGAGATTCGGAAAGAAGGGGAAGCTTAGTCCGAGGTTCATCGGACCATTTAAGATCCTCGACAGAGTAGGGACATTAGCATATCGTATTGCTCTTCCGCCGAATCTGGCCGGAGTACACAATGTGTTCCATGTGTCGATGTTGAGAAAGTATTTAGCGAACCCTTCTCATGTGTTGAACTTTGAGCCGTTGCAGTTTTCTCCGAACTTGTCTTATGAAGAGAGACCAGTGCAGATCTTAGACAGTAAGGAGAAGAAGCTTCGGAAGAAGGTCATCAAATTAGTGAAGGTCAAGTGGCTTAATCATTCCGATGAGGAAGCTACTTGGAAGTCAGAGTCAAAAATGCGGAGTCCCTTTCCAGATTTTTTCGGTGAGTTCTAATTTCGAGGACGAAATTTTATTTAAGGGGGGGAGTGTTGTAGTACCCGAACAACCAATATGCGTATATATGTGCATAATTTCTATTATTTAATTTTAAATGGTTATTATTTTAAGAAATTGTTGATTTAATTGCATTTAAATCATTTACGTTATGTTTAAGGATTTTAAATCGCATATTTCAAATTTTATTTTTTCATATATATACGCGAGACCGTACCGGAGATAGGAAATCAGAGATGAATTTTATGATCCAAATATATTCCTAAATTTATACCGAGTTAAGAAATAATTTATTTTGATGAAATCAAGTGGATTTAAGTCTACTTTAAATAATTAATCACCAATTTAATTGTATGCTTCTTAATTCATCAAGATTATGCTTAATTAACTTTTAATCAAGCTTATCTAACCTAGGATTCTACTTAGCAAAACTTAAACAAATCCTACACCAATTTGGGAAGACAAGTCTCAGGTCCTCTCCACTCCACACAATCCCCAACTTGACACCATTTAACAACCCCAACAAGAAAACAAAGGCCACCCATTCATCATGCATGTTCCCCCCCCAACCCCTCCCCAACTTGGCATCATTTACTCCCCCATGCACAACCTTATTTGACCACAAGCCTTCACCACCTTCTCCACTCTCCCTAGCAAGGTGTCTTCATTTCCGTTTGCCGTGTCTCCCGATCCGACGTATTGTGTTGTTTATTGTAAAAAAACAACTTAAGGCATGTATATACGTTTCTTTTCTCTTCAATCAAGCCATATAAGTAATTTAAATCATAATATGATCATGTTTCATGGAGCATAAACCGAAATTGTACAGCAAGTGTTATAAAAATTCTGCACAGATTTTTGGCCCTCCCACTTGTGCTTCACTTTTTTGTTGGTTTTGTGGTTTCAGGAGGTTGGCTCGATTCCAGTCACCCAAGGCTGCATCTAGACATGTACTAGGGCATGTTAGGGTCGTGTTAGTCCATTGGTACCAGCCCCTACACTGCTGGAGGAAGAGATTTGACAGCAACTCTTCTTATGGCAATTTATGAGATTCGATTTGTTTGTGTTGCTTGTCTAAGGCAAGTGTTCTGATCTTGGCTGCCCTAGGGGCGGTAGCCATGGTTAGAACCTTTCTTTAAAATGTCTATGACGTGACCAAGATGCCCTTTCATGGCTTGGTTCATGGTCCCATCGGTTTTCAAAATAAACAAGAACAGCCCCCATCGGTTTTAAAATTCTGGTTTTTGTTGAGTGTGTTGAGTTTCGGTTTTTAGGTGTCAAGTGGGTTGTGGTGTGCTTCTAGCCCTTAACCATGACTCATACAACACCTTAGCTTGTCTAGCATGGACCATGGTTAACCTCATAGCCATTGGATCCTTCATTGACAGTAAAACAAGCAACGCCCCCACGCGTGCAATGTGTGTGTTCTCGGGTGAAGCTTGTATTGTCGTAGGTGTTGGCAGGGAATTGTGGTTGGCCTAGGGCCCTTAGCCATGGTTCAAACCATACCTTAGGATGTTGGTAAGAGGCTCTAGTCGGTGGTTCAAGCCCCAATGGCCATTAGCCTTGAAAACGACGCAAGGAAGCGCAACAGCTGCTGCTGTAATTTTCTGGACAGCAACTTTGCCTTCGGTTCAGAGGTATGTTTCGAGTTCTCGGTTGGCTTTTAACCTATGGCCTTAGACTGGACAGTTCATTATTGATTTAGGAAGGTCATGTTTTTGGCAGTTCGTGATTTGGTCAAGTTTAGAGGTCGTACGAGAATTTACGGTGAAATGTGCCAAAGGGACTCTCGAAAGAGCGTTTCATGATTTTGGCCTCCATGCACAATTTTCGTGTATTACAGCCCTTGGTAATTATTTTCCCATATTTTAGGTGTATTTTAATCATGACTAAATGATGATTTGATGTTGGTTCGGGTTGGTACAGAGTCATGGTTAAATATTAATTATGTTGGGCGTAATAGTCTCGTTTTTTGTTCGATTTTGAAGCGTTGGTCAAAATAAGTTATTTGCATGGTAAAGTCAAGTTATGTGCATGTTTTTCATGTTAGAATTAGGTCGCAGCGAGCCTGGGAACGATCCAACCCAAATTTGTAAAATAACTCAGGAATTTAATTATAATATGTGCATAAATATAAAAGTTTATTTTTGAGATTTATGCGATATGTCTTGTGGCCACTTCACGCTTATGGGATTACAGCTTATGGGATTATTACTTCACCCGGTGACCTACGACCGGTTTATGTTTATGTATGGGTACGGATATCCAGTCCAAGGGCTGTGATGATCTCTACCGCCCAGTATACTATGGTTTAGTCTGATCAGACGTGCATGTTATATTACGTTATGGGCCACTTGCGTAGAACATTATCTCAACAGAAAAATTATGATATGCTATTTTATGACAGGGCTCTATCGAGCAAATATTTTACGTACGATTATCAGTTATGCACGTATTTGTAATTATTCATGGCACGATTTTTACGTTACGCTATACGATACGACATTTTTACGTTACGCCAAATTTTATGATATATTTACTTGTTATTCACGATATATGCATGCTGGGTCTTTAGACTCGCTAGAATTGATTGATGTAGGTACTGACGATGCAGAGGGTGAGGGCGGGGACTAGTGAGTTAGCTCGGATCAGCGGTAGTACGGACCCGAGGACCTCACGTTTAATTATTCAGTTTTATGTTCAAACTCTTGTTATAACTTTTATATATTTTAAGTTATTGTTTAAAACATTATTCAGTTTCCGCTGCTATGTTTATGTTAAACCGTTGGGTTATTTTACGAAAGTTTTTTTTTAACGTTGCAAGTTTATTTATTTAAAGAGAAAATTTTTAATAATTCCGAAAAATTATGAATACGAAATACGGGCCCTCACACAAAATGATCGAGTTATAGCCTATGCGTCGAGATAGTTGAAAATTCATGAGAAAAACTACACTACTCATGATCTTGACCTTGCAGCAGTAGTTTTTGCATTGAATATTTGGAGACATTACCTGTATGTGGATAAGTGCAAAATATTCACCGATCATAAAATCTGAAATACTTCTTTAACCAAAAGTAATTGAATATGAGACAGCGAAGATGGTTTGAATTGGTAAAAGACTACGACTGTGAGATTAGCTATCATCCGGGAAAAGATAATGTTGTGGCAGATGCATTGAGTAGGAAAGCAACAGTTATCACTCAATTATCACATCAAAAACCGTTGCAGTCTTAGATACAGCAGTTTGAGCTTACAGTCCATGCTAGGTGCGAGGAACTAATCTTGCCACATTATCAGTACAGTCGACTTTGTGGGATAGAATTCGTGATGGACAGTCTACCGATGAGGAATTGCAAAAGTGGAGAGCTAGAGATGAAGCCAAGGTCGAAAGTTATATTCTGAGGTGGATGGTATAGTTCGATATTGAGATCGTTTATGGGTTCCTAGTGATGATTCTTGGCGAGATCTCATTATAATGGAAGTTCAAGACACACCATATTTCATTCATCTGGGAAGCACGAAAATGTACAAAGATTTGCAGTTGTTGTATTGGTGGCCAAGCATGAAGAGGGAGATTCTGAGATTTGTATCTGAGTCTTTGACTTTTAAGCAAGTTAAAGCAGAGCATCAAAGACCAGCGGGGAAACTTAAGCCACTTCCTATTCCGAGTAAAAATGCGAAAATATTACTATGGACTTTGTTGTGGGATTGCCGAAGACTATTAAGAGATTTAATGCTATATGGGTGATAGTTGATCATCTTACAAAATCAGCACATTTTCTTCAAACTAAAACGACCTTCACCATGATTCAGTATGCCGAGCTGTATATTCGATAATTAGTTCGTCTGCATGGGATTCCTGTATCTATTGTTTCAGACAGAGATCCGAGATTTACGTCATCTTTTTGGAAGAGTCTGCATGCAGCGATGGGGAACAAGTTATTGTTCAGTACTGCATTCCATCCTCAAACCGATGGTCAGTCCGAAAGAGTAATTCAAATTTTAGAAGATCTACTATGATCTTGTGTTATTGACTTCCAAGGCAGTTGGCCACCAAAATTACCTCTAGTGGAGTTCACCTACAATAATAGCTTTCAATCATCGGTGGCTCGTTTTGAGGCACTTTATGGAAGAAAATGTAGATCTCCTATACATTGGGACAAGGATGGGGAAAGAAGATAAATTGGTCCAGATATGATCGAAGAGACTACCGAGCTTATAGTCAAAATCCGTGAGAGAATGAGAACTGCACAAAGTCAACAGAAAAGCTGTGGGGACCCGATCTCTAACTCCAATCTTTTTGGGATAATTGGATCTTTGTTAGAACATGTGGGTCAAAATTTTTCTTTTAACATTAAATCAAATGTATAAATAAAGCCAAATGACTCTACTTTATTTCAACAACCATAAGTACAAACATGTCTTATTTCAACACTTATATACAAACTAGTGTTCAATCCCAACCATAATCAAAATATAATACATGTCTAGTAAAAGAAACCACTAGTAATCTGCTACGCCCGAAGTCACCACGCTATCTCGATCTCTCATCTCTGTCGTGACCCTGATCCTGCCCCACCTGTTGTTATGCACACATACAGACATAACAACAGCCGGAAACTCCGGTGAGAACAAATCTCAGTATAAAACATGATATACATGCATATACAAAATATAAATCATGAAGCATACTGTCATGAGTAAAGTCAAAAGTAATAGTTTCCATAGTCTATGAAACCAAATCAATATAAGCATACAATCCAAATCAAATCATGTCTTGACTCGACTCGACTCTAGCTCTAGGGATCCCGGTGTGAATAAGACGCCACTGTCTGCCACCTACCCTCCCAATCGGGGTGACGGTACATCTTATTCCTAGACTTCGGTCATGTCTGTATCGAATGTCTACAATCGGAGAAAGTCTGCTCCTATGCGTCGATACACCGAATATCTAGAAGTTTGGAAAATCTGCCAATGACTCTCCTATCTTAGATGCACGAATATAAATCTATGAATGCATAATCATATCAAAAGATTTGAATATAAATCTATAAACAAATCATAATCATATCAAAAGATAAACAACTATTCTAGTATGTGATTTTTGTTGGGAAACTCAAATTGAATCTTATTTGAGTTATATCTCCCCAAAGTCACATGAATTATACCTTCTTGTCGTCGAAATAAATCGATGTCTCGCAGTAGGGATATCGAACCTGTCAATCCAAATCTGAAATGACAATGTTGAGATGCACAATATCAAATCACAACTCGAACTAATACTAGTACGGTTCAATATCAAATCTTGATACAATTCGACGGTATAACGGCATAGTTTCTCGATACCGGTCCATTCAAATCTCAACATATCTCAACAAATCCTAATCCTCAACTCATAATCAGCACAATCTATGTATCATATCTCAAAATCTGCATAAGCTCATACATATATATGCTAGCAATTCATAACAATTGCATATGCCCTCATTTTCTCGATCCGTTTACGTTTCTACGATGTCCATGATTTCAAGAACATATGATTATAAGCATAACAGAATTACCCCAACACGTAAACTTCAAAACATGCTGAAACATAACCAAACTTACATCCTTTGATAGCCCTTGAAGAGAGGAGCTCAAAACCGAAATCGGATTAAAGTTTGGATGTGTGAATCTTTCAAAATCACAAGCTTAAGAGCACAAGAAAAGTTGAAACTTTCTCCCCTGAATCACTCAATTCTATCTGCTGAAGAAGGAAAGGAACAAGGACAACTCATTATATTGCATGGTTAAGGGCAAGTGTTTAATTCTTCATCAAACACGTATGACCGCGGGTGCGGTAGCTCATATACCGCGGCTGCGCTCAAGCTTCGGCAGGCCATCCAAAAATTCAGAAAAATCGACCGCAGGTGCGGTCACTTTGGCACCGCGGGTGCGGTGTTGCTACTGTAAAAATAGCCAACTTTCTGTCCATCAACCGCGGGTGCACTCTTTCTTGGACTGCGGGTGCGGTGACCCTACTGTAAAAATAGCCAACTTTCTGTCCATCAACCGCGGGTGCGGTCTTGTTCATAACGCGGGTGTGGTCTAGACTTCATGCAACCCTTCATAATCTCATTTAATGCCTCTCATTACCTGTCATGCATTCTCATATCTTCGAATATCACATCAATGAAGACTAATGAATCTCAAGCCTTACATTTCTCCCCCTCTAAGAAATGATTTCGTCCTCGAAATCGCATGCCATCAATCATATCATAAATGAAAACAATATAATCAAAAGTTGAATAAATACTCACATCATGTAAACAACTCGGGATACTTCTGTCTCATATCTGCTTCTGTCTCCCAAGTCGCTTCTTCAGTGCCATGACGACTCCACTGGACTTTCACTAGTGGAATAGTCTTCGTTCTGAGCTATTTTTCTTTCCGATCGAGAATCTATATCGGTTGCTCAGTATAACTCAAAGTCTGATCAAGCTCAGCTTCGTTAGTCTGAATGAAATGAGAAGCATCAGGCATATATCTACGCAGCATTGATACATGAAATACGTCATGTATTCAAGATAGAGAAGGAGGAAGAACTAGTCGATAGGCTGGATCGCCAATCTTTTCAATTATCTCATAAGGACCGATGTATCTAGGAGACAATTTCTCGCGTTTGCCAAATCTGACAACGCCTCTGAAAGGAGAAATCTTCAAAAACACTCTGTCTCCTTGTTCAAATACTACCGGTCTACGTCTAATATTGGCATATTTGGCTTGCCTATCCTGTGCTGTCTTCATTTTCTTCTGAATTATCTTTACTTTCTCAGTCATTTCACGAATCATATCAGGCCCAAGTTCTGGTACCTCAGATATATCATCCCAGTATAGAGGAGATCTGCACTTCTTGCCATATAATGCTTCAAACGATGCCATCTCTATGCTCGTTTGATAACTGTTGTTGTACGAGAATTCACACAACGGTAGTGAATCTTGTCAACTAGTGCCGAAATCTAGCACTACAGCTCTCAACATGTCCTCTAAAGTCTGGATAGTCCGCTCTGACTGTCCGTCGGTCTGAGGATGATAAGCAGTACTCAGGTGTAATGTCGTACCTAAGGCCTGCTGCAAACTGTGCCAAAAGTGTGAACTGAATCGTGGATCACGATTTGATAGGATAGAATTCGGCACACCATGCAATCTGACTACTTCTCTGATATAGGTCTCGGCCATCTGATCGTGTCTGTATGTCATTCTGTATGGAATAAAACAAGCCGATTTGGTCAATCTGTCAATAATGACCCAAATCGCGTCACAGCCCCGGGATGATCGAGGTAACTTTGTCACGAAATCCATGGAAATGTGATCCCATTTCCACTCTGGAATAGACAAACTCTGAAGTAGACCTCCGGGCTTCTTTCTCTCAGCTTTCATCTGTTGGCAATTTAAACACTTAGACACAAATTCGGCAATGTCTGACTTCATTTGTTTCCACCAGAACTATGTCTTTAGATCATTGTACATCTTCCTGCCACCAGGATGAACTGAACCGACTACAGTGCGCTTCTGACATAATTTGTTGTTTCAAGTCTGAAACATCTGGCACTACAAGACGGTTATTCACATACAGAACAAAATCATGTACCTGATATTCAGACTGATGTCCTGATCTGACCATCTGAATCTACTTCTGAACATTCTGATCAGTTCTTTGTGCCTCTTTAATCCTCATAATCAAATCTGGCTCAACTTGAATCGAAGCAAGTCTCAGCGGTATACTATCTGCGTCAAATGCTAAACCAGACAAACAGCAATCCTCAACTAAATTCGAAACACCTATCGTCGATAAGGATAGGGCACATACCTTTCGACTCAAGGCATCTGCTGCGGCATTTGACTTCCCTGGATAGTACTTGATCTGGCAATCAAAATCTTTTAATAAATCGAGCCATCTACGTTGTCTCATATTCAATTCTGATTGAGAAAACAGATACTTCAGGCTCTTGTGATCAGAGTAGATCTCAAATTTCTCGCCATAAAGATAATGACGCCAAATCTTCAATGCAAATACGATCGCCGCCAATTCAAGATCATGAATGGGGTATCGAATCTCATGTGGCTTCAGCTGTCTCGAGGCGTATGCGATCACATGACCTCGTTGCATAAGAATACATCCCAGCCCTCTGTGAGATGCATCACAATATACAACGAAATTGCCAGTACCTGAAGGAATCATCAAGACAGGTGCACTTGTCATTCTCTTCTTCAACTCTAGAAAGCTAGACTCACAATCCGCAGACCACACAAATGGCGCATTCTTCTGTGTCAACTGGGTAATCGGCTTCGCAATACTGGAGAAATCTTTAATGAATCGTCGATAGTACCCTGCCAGACCCATGAAACTGCGTATCTCTGGCACAGAAGTCGGTCTTGGCCAACCGATCACAGCTTAAACTTTACTCGGATCTACAGAAATACCGTCTCCAGATATTATATGACCCAAGAAGACAACCTGTCTCAGCCAAAACTCACACTTCGACAGTTTAGCAAATAATCTTTCATTTCTCAACGTTTGCAACACAATTCTCAAATGATCGGCGTGCTCAGTCATACTATTGGAATACACCAAAATATCATCGATAAAAACAATCACAAACTCATCTAAATACCTCTGAAAGACACGGTTCATCAACCCCATAAACACTGCTAGAGCATTCGTTAAACCAAAAGGCATGACAACAAACTCATAATGTCCATACCTGGTCCGGAATGCTGTATTCGATATATCAACATCTCTAACTCTCAGCTGGTGATATCCAGATCTCAGAGCGATCTTGGAATAAACAAAGGATCCCTGCAACTGATCAAATAAATCATCGATACGAGGCAATGGATATTTGTTCTTTACCGTCGCCTTGTTCAGTTGCCGGTAGTCGATACACAATCTCATTGAACCGTCTTTCTTTCGTACAAAAAGTACTGGAGCGCCCCAAGGAGATACACTGGGTTTGATATATCCCTTGGCTAGAAGATCTTCTAACTGTGCTTTCAATTCTTTCAATTCTATCGGCGCCATCCTATATAGAGCTCTCGAAATAGGAACGGTACCCGGAATGAGATCAATGCTAAAATCTACCTCTCGAACTGGAGGTAATCCTGGAATCTCGTCAGGAAATACATCTGCAAACTCCCATACTACTGGCAAATCTGCCAATGCCGGGCTCGATTTCTGTAGATCTACAGAATAAATAAGGAACCCCTCTGATCCTTTTTGCAACAATCTACTCATAATCAAAGCAGACACTAAGGGAATCCGAGATCTGGAACCCTTACCGTAGAATTTCCACTCTTCTGTCATTTCAGGTCTAAATCTGACAATCTTGTGAAAACAGTCTACGGTGGCTCTGTACTTAGTTAACATGTCAATCCAGACAATACAATCAAAATCAGATAAGCCAAGTACAACACAGTCTAAATCGATCTCATGCCCTTCAAACTGTAGTATACAATGTCTAACTGAAGTCACAGATATCAGACCACTTCCCAACGGAGAAGAAATAGTTACTACAGTAGACAATGACTCGACAGGCAATGAATGCAATAATACAAAATGCTCAGATATGAATGTATGGGATGCACCTGTGTCTATCAACACATATGCAGGATAACCGCAAAGAAAACAGTTACCTGCAATCACATCGTCTGGTGCATCTTGGGCTTGCTCCTCCGTCAATGCAAACACCTGAGCCTGTTGTCTGGGAGGTTGGCTCACTGTCTGGCCACCTCTGGCTCTAGGTTGGGACTGTGTAGGCGTGGGCTGGAAGGAATGGACTGACGAAGCTTGCCTCTCAGGCTGAGTCACTGATGTAGATGACCTTGCAATCTGAAATCTCTGTGCACCTCTCTGGGGACAGACTCTGGCGAAATGTCCATGTTGCTTACATATGTTACATCTTCCCATCACTCCCAGACACTGCTCTGTGGCATGTCGGCCTCCACAAGTAGTGCAATACACGCCTGTCACATCTGTACTCTGGCCAGGACCTCTCTGTCGTGGCCCGCTGGAGCTCGACGAACTGCTCCCTGCTCTCTTGAACTGCTTACCCTTAGCTTTCAAAAAATCCTTCTTGCCACTACTACTGCTTCCACTATCAAATCGAGGAGGAGGTGATGGAAACTGGGCGGTAGGCTGCGGCGGTCTCTGACTCTGAGCACTATAAGAAGCTCCTCGCTGCCTGAGCAAGCCAGCTTCTGCTCCTTTTGCTCAGTTCAGTGCATCAGAAAAGGTGTTGGGTCATCCCGCGTTCACCAAAGTAAAAATATCCGGGTTCAAACCATTGATGAACTGGTCCGCGACCGCTTCGTCATTTCCTGCCATGTGTGGCGCAAATCGGAGCAAAGAAGAAAACTTGGCAACATACTCTTCTATGTTCCACTGCCCCTGTCTCAAGTTGGCAAATTCGGCCCCTTTATCTTTTCGATACGACACTTGAAAGAAACGTTGATAAAATTCATCTTTAAATACTTTCCAAGTAATATCGATACCTCTATGCTCCAGGGCTCGTTTCGTCGTAAGCCACCAACCTTTTGCCACTTCGTGTAATTGATGCCCAATCCGCTTCACTCTCCCTTCGTCTGTATAAGCCAGAGATTCAAACAACATCTCTATATCGTCTAACCAGCTCTCACAATCAACTGCATTCTATTCTATCTCAGTCTACAGAACCTACTGCTCTGATACCACCTGTTGTGGGGACCCGGGCTCTATCTCCATTCTTTTTGGGATAATTGGATCTTTGTTAGAACATGTAGGTCAAAATTTTTCTTTTAACATTAAATCAAATGTATAAATAAAGCAAAATGTCTCTACTTTATTTCAACAACCATAAGTACAAACATGTCTTGTTTCAACACTTATATACAAACTAGTGTTCAATCCCAACCATAATCAAAATATAGTACATGTCTAGTAAAAGAAACCACTAGTAATCTGCTGCGCCCGAAGTCACCACGCTATCTCGATCTCTCATCTCTGTCGTGACCCTGATCCTGCCCCACCTATTGTTATGCACACATACAGACATAACAACAGCCGGAAACTCCGGTGAGAACAAATCCCAGTATAAAACATGATATACATGCATATACAAAATATAAATCATGAAGCATACTGTCATGAGTAAAGTCAAAAGTAATAGGTTCCATAGTCTATCAAACCAAATCAATATAAGCATACAATTCAAATCAAATCATGTCTTGACTCGACTCGACTCTAGCTCTAGGGATCCCGGTGTGAATAAGACGTCGGTGTCTGCCACATACCCTCCCAATCGGGGTGACGGTACATCTTATTCCTAGACTTCGGTCATGTCTGTATCGAATGTCTACAATCGGAGAAAGTATGCTCCTATGCGTCGATAACACCGAACATCTAGAAGTTTGGCAAATCTGCCAATGACTCTCCTATCATAGATGCACGAATATAAATATATGAATGCATAATCATATCAAAAGATTTGAATATAAATCTATAAACAAATCATAATCATATCAAAAGATAAACAACTATTCTAGTATGTGATTTTCGTTGGGAAACTCAAATTGAATCTCATTTGAGTTATATCTCCCCAAAGTCACATAAATTATACCTTCTTGTCGTCGAAATAAATCGAAGTCTCGCAGTAGGGATATCGAACCTGTAAATCCAAATCTGAAATGACAATGTTGAGATGCACAATATCAAATCACAACTCAAACTAATACTAGTACGGTTCAATATCAAATCTTGATACAATTCGACGGTATAACGGCATAGTTTCTCGATACCGGTCCATTCAAATCTCAACATATCTCAACAAATCCTAATCCTCAACTCATAATAAGCACAATCTATGTATCATATCTCAAAATCTGCATAAGCTCATACATATATATGCTGGCAATTCATAACAATTGCATATGCCCTCATTTTCTCGATCCGTTTACGTTTCTACGATGTCCATGATCTCAAGAACATATGATTATAAGCATAACAGAATTTCCCCAACACGTAAACTTCAAAACATGCTGAAACATAACCAAACTTACATCCTTTGATAGCCCTTGAAGAGAGGAGCTCAAAAATGAAATCGGATTAAAGTTTGGATGTGTGAATCTTTCAAAATCACAAGCTTAAGAGCACAAGAAAAGTTGAAGCTTTCTCCCCTGAATCTCTCGGTTCTATCTGCTGAAGGAGGAAAGGAACAAGGACAACTCATTATATTGCATGGTTAAGGGCAAGTGTTTAATTCTTCAGCAAAAACGTATGACCGCGGGTGCAATAGCTCATATACCACGGCTGCGCTCAAGCTTCGGCAGGCCATCCAAAAATTCAGAAAAATCGACCGCAGGTGCGGTCACTTTGGCACCGAGGGTGCGGTGTTGCTACTGTAAAAATAGCCAACTTTCTGTCCATCAACCGCGGGTGCACTCTTTCTTGGACCGCGGGTGCGGTGACCCTACTGTAAAAATAGCCAACTTTCTGTCCATTAACCGCGGGTGCGGTCTAGACTTCATGCAACCCTTCATAATCTCATTTAATGCTTCTCATTACCTGTCATGCATTCTCATATCTTCGAATATCACATCAATGAAGACTAATGAATCTCAAGCCTTACAAAAGCTATGCTTACAAGAGAAGAAGGGACTTATAATTTGCAGTGGGCGACCATGTATTTCTGAAATTAGCACCTATGAAAGGTGTTATGCGCTTTGGCAAGAAATGCATGCTTAGTCCAAGATTTTTGGTCCATTTGAGATATTCAAGAGGATTGGGACACTAGCTTATAGATTGGCATTGCCACCAATGCTTATTGGAGTTCACAATGTGTTCCATATTTCGATGCTGCGGAAGTACATGTCGAATCCTTCACATGTACTGAATTATGAACCTCTACAATTAAATCCAAATATGACATATGAAGAAAGACCTGTCCAAATCTTGGCAAGGCAAGAAAGAAGACTGCGAAACAAAGTCATTCCAATGGTCAAGGTCAAGTGGCTGAATCCCTCGGAAGAAGAAGCTACTTGGAAAACCGAGAGGGACTTGAAGAGTCGCTATCCAGAGCTATTCGGTAAGTTCTAATTTCGAGGAAAAAATTTTATTTAAGGGGGGGAAATTGTAAGGTCCAAAAATTTAGACGACGTAATTCAACTGCATGCAAATCTAGGAAATATGAAAAAAATGAGTAATTAATTGAATTTAATTGCTTAATTGATTATGTGACATGCATGATTATATGTTAAATATGTTTTTATTGTCATTATGCACAAAACTGTATTTTAAGGATTATTCGAGTTGCGATCGAGGAACGGAGACCGAGAGCTGAAAATGTAAAATGTTTTTATTAAATAATTGATTTTTAATTATTTAAAATATGGATGATGTTTTTTAATATTTTTGAATATAAGGGGTTTTGAGGTGATTTTATACGCCGGGACGTAAATTTTATCGGCATTGATTTTTCAACAAAAATATAAACGTTTTGGTTACCCGGCTAATAAATTCACAAACTTTTTTTATCAAAACAATTTTTAATATTTAATTAAGCACTAATGGGCCTAATTTGTATACTTAATGGGCCTAAGCTTAATTAATGAATAATTAACTATATAATATGTTAAACCCTAACCTAAACTCTTCACAATTCATGCTTCTTTTCTGATTTTCTCTCCCAAAAATTCCTTCAAGTACACGAAACACACCTAAAATATTTTTGGAAGAAAAGTTGAGAGTTGCAAGGGAGTTTCAAGCCTAGGTTCTTGTCCTTATTCTTCGCAGTCGTCAACGTATATATGTGCGTAAAATATGCAAAGGCACGCATATTTCTTTCCTTCAAAACATCATCACACCATAATATGTTTTTATGCATGAAAAGTATGGAAAACAAGTGTCACTTTTAATTATTTTCGGTTTTATGGCATATGTCAAACTTTTGGCTTGTATTTTCCTTCAAAAATCATGTTTTGAATGTGTTAAAGGGCTGCCATGTTTTAGTTATGATCAAGCATTGTTTTACATGGGTTTGGAGTCCTAAAACATCACCTAAATCGCTGCACACATGGAACATGCAAGTTGGAACCAATTCTGGCGTGGGTTGATCATATGGTTCGGTGTTCATGGGATAATGTCTTAGCCTGGTTTCGGTTGGGGACAGTACCGAGCTAAGAACATTAGTGAATCAGGGGTGGAGTCCTAGCCATGCTAGGACTCGAGTCTTGGGCTAGGGAAGGAGTCCTAGCTTGCTAGGACTCCCACCCGTGAAGTTCTGAAAAGTGCGCAGGGTTTGGTGGCTTATGCAGGGAACATGGCTCGGTTTGGGGACTTCCGGCTGGGCTATGGTGCGTCCTTAGAGTCCTCGGTAGGTGCACAACAGGCTGGTTCAATGGTTGCTCGATCGGCTAGAGTCCTAGGCACCAAAACATAAAGTCTATGCACTTGGGGTTCTCGGCCAGCTGATGTGCTTGGTTGGGGAGCTTCTGTTCGATCCTAGGGGTCATGTCCGTGGGTTCCGACGGTCCAGTAGGGTGCCTTAGGGGGTTGGTTAGGGTTTAGTCCAGTATGGTTCGAGCGTGGCTCGAGAAAATTGAACCATGGCTTGGGGGCGAACTATATAGGTCAAGTTATGGTTCCTAATGAACAAACTAATGGAAACACGGCTCATGGGAGTCGAGTCGTGGTTCACGAGGGCTAAATTAATATAAAAATTTTAAGTTTTAAATTTAGGAATTTTATATTAAAGTTCGGACTTTTTCGGGATTAAAACGCCTTCAAAACGACTAATTACGAATTAATTAAAAAGTCAAGTTTTTAAGCTAAATAAAATTATGAGAATTTTAATGTAAGCTTAAATAATTGTTTGGGACATGTTAGAGTCAATGAAGTTATGAAAACGTCAAAAACGTAAAATTTAACGTTTAGGGATAAAACGATCATTTTACACTCGAAAATTAGAAAACGTCATGGCAGTGCTCTAGTTGATGTTTTATATGATAATATAAATATTTTAATTGTTCATGAATAGGTATATGTTAAAATGTTATTTTTTTAAACGTTCATGGATTTTTATGATTTAATTATGGACATTTAAAATATATGTTGCATGCTTAATTTAAAAAAAAATGATATTATTATGCATATTTTTATTAATTGATAGAAATACGACATGTTGAAGGACGTAAAGGGATTGTGACTAAATACAATCATATGTTGGAAATATCGTGAAGGTTATGGTCTCAGTGGGAGCCCGACGATCGTGTTTCCATGGATACGAATACAAATACGTGATACGAATACGAATACGTTGATATGTTGATATGTTGGCCATGGACTCAGTTGACCGGTGAAAGTGTTGCTGATGTCTCCGTCGCCTAGTACTGTGGTTTTACGTAGATGGATTTATCGTCCAATACGATTAATAATACGAGTCACAATCACGATCTGAATTCAACAAACACGAATATGATATGAATATGAATATGTTGACATGAATATGAATATTTGATACGAATATGAATATGTTGATGCGAATATAAATATTTTAATATGAATATGAATATGTGGTTATGAAAATATTTATGAAAATGTTTATGTTTAATGTTTATGCCTTATCATGAAAATGTTATTTTAAGTACTAATATTTTTCACTGTTGCTTGTGGTTTTATACGTATTATTCGTTATCAAGAATATGATGTGTTAAGTCTTTAGACTCACTAGATGTGATTGATGCAGGTTATATAAATAAGTATGATATGGGAGGTCTTGAGGGTTGACCTGACTGGACTGAAAGTGCACACAACCCGGGGACCAGCGCTTCTAGTTTCCGAATTTAAGTTTATGCACTACAACAAAAATGGCTTTTCGCAGCGTGCAAATTCTCTTTCCGCGGCGCACATTGCACGCTGCGAAGTTGCAAGCTGTTTAAAGTTCTAAATTATCCGCAACGCACATGTGCACGTTGTTAATATTATTATCAACGGCGTACATATTACAACTATCCGCAGCGTTCAATGTACGCCGTTAATATTCAAAAAACATCTAAATATTAGCGACGGTTTTTCAAAAACCGTCGGTAATTGGCGACGGTTCAAAACAGAAGACACTGTCATTAACTTAGCGACGGTTTAAAATCTATCGCTAAATTAAAGACGGTATTTAAATTTAGCGATGGTTTCAAAACCATCGCTATATTTCGCGACAGTTCAAAAATCGTCGCTAAAGTTTGCGTAAAGATAAAAAAAATTACTTTTATAATTTAATAAATTTTAAAAAAACTACAATACACATATGATAAATTTACTTATGATCTTAACTAACACTTAAAAAAATAACCAAAAATTGAAACAAAAAAATGTACCTAAATCGAAATTAAAATCGTATAAGAAAGAAAAATTTTAAGTGTTGTGGAGTGGTGTGGAGGAAAGTGGAATAGAAATCGGTTGTTTATAGACAATTTACGACTATTAGTGACGGTTTTCCATTAAACAGTCGCTATTAGCGACGGTTTAAATACAACAGTCGCTGATTTACGACTATTAGCGACAGTTTAATAAAAATCGTCTCTAAAAGCAATGGTGATATATTAAACCGTCGCCGATTTTAAATCGGCGAAGGTTTATGGTATACCATCTTTAAAAATAGTGACGGTTTTTGAAACCATCGCAACTTTTACATTACCGACGGTTTTATCAAAACCGTCGCTAATTTAAAAATTCGCACCCATTTTCTGCAACTTGCTTTTAATGCACGCCGTGAATGCATAGAGTATTAACAGCGCACATTATTGCACGCTGCGGATAGTATATAATATTTCTTTCCGCAGCGTGCTTTTAATGCGCGCCGTTAATGCATATAGCTAATTTAAAAATTCGCACCCATTTTCCGCATCGTGCTTTTAATGCACGCCGTGAATGCATAGGGTATTAACAGCGCACATTATTGCACGCTGCGGATAGTATATAATATTACTTTCCGCAGCGTGTTTTTAATGCGCGCCGTTAATGTATATGTTAACGACGCGCATTAAAAGCACGCTGCGGAAAGTATATAATATTTACAGCACACATAAATTGTGGGGCCCTTAGCTCCTAATCGTTATTACAATACACTTTGATTAGGGTTAACTGATTACAGCGGAAAACGAGTTCAAAATTTCTTTACAATGAGCCCGAAATATTTCTTCTATAATTTAAATACTAAAAATAGTATTTAGTCTCATATCATAAACATGCCCACACGTAATCAAAACCAATCATATATAAACAACTCATATCCTCGGGACATGCCCCGGTATATAGACACATATACATATATACTGGGAACAAAACATAAACCTCAACTCAAACTGTGACTCCTCAAGAAGTACCCTCTCCGGTCTCTTGATATCCTGGAGTACCTGCCATTGTCCACACACAAAGACAACAACAGCCCCCCTTGGGGGTGAGCAAAGCTCCGTATGGAACAACCAATCATATATACCACAGATATCTAAACAATTATATATGATATGCAATGCATGTATGTCGTGGAGGTATCAGGTCAAATGCCCATCCACTGAGCACATGTTAGAATCAAACGAATCGCTATCAAATCAATGCTCGAGCTGGCACACCGGCCTCAATAAGGGATACTCGTATGATAGCGTCGACAAAGCGCCATCAAATCCCAAATCTCATATCCAATCATCGGGGCCACAAATTTCTATGTCTTTAAGGGTCATATAATACCAAACATAGCATTGTGTTCACAAACCCCAGAATCCAATCAAATCATATCAGGGTATCCAAGGATCATAGCTCAACGTGCATGTCATGTATCGATGTATGCATCAAACGATGTGTGTTAACAAAACATTTATTTTATACATCGATATTCAAATCTGAATGTCTTGTATGCCACATAAATTCAACAAATAAGGCATATAGACACATATTCTCAATCCAATCAGTCAAATCAATCCAACATATATCATATAATACAGATACCTATCGTATGTTACCCGATCGCAACATACCTCAATTCTTCGTTTCCAGTTGATGTAGCCTGAAGATATCGGAAAATACTTTATCTACAACAATAACATACTCATTCCAATCAATAACATAATCCAAAATCATTAATATGAGTTTCAAATATCATTTGAAACATCAAAAATTCATATCAAATCAAAATCATATCATAATTCAATTCCGACTTCGAATATGAGTTTATTGTCGGTTATTCTACTACATATAGGAATGTCAACTTCAAATACATGCTATTCCAGCACTTTGATATTTAGAGCTGCTGGAACCAGAAGAAATTTACCTCATTCAGAAGCCCTCGACGCGAAGATCACAAATATATAATTTGTTTCGCGTTTAGACAGCGTTTCGAAGTCGATTTGGACGGAAGAAAATCGAATCTCTCGTGTCTCTAGAATTCTCTGAAATGTAAAATGAAGAAAACGAATGAAAGAACTCATTCTTATCTCCACCGCCTACGCGCTCGGGCGGTAGAATTCTCGCGCCCGAGCGCTAGACACTCTACCCCCGAATTTTGCTTGTACCGCGCTCGGGCGCGGCATGTTCTGCCCAAACCGACTTGCATCGCGCTCGGACGGTTGCAAACTACCGCTCGGGCGCGATGTGTTTTGCCCGAACACAATTGCCATATACCCTGGCGCTCTGGCGGTCACTTTCTACCGCTCGGGCGCCACATGTTCTGTACAAATATTGACTTTTGTACTATATTGGCGTCCGGCTTCTCCACTCGAGCTCTTACAACGTCAACTCATATTCAATATTCATTTTCTCAATTTCATTGTCATAATATACATCAATTGCATAATCACATATCAAATTCATGAATTATCGATAATTACATAGGATTTACGATAATATGATACACGGTCCTTACATTTCTCCCCCACCTAAAAGATTTCGTCCTCGAAATCTCAAACATCTCTATATACATAACATTGGCAAACATATATATATATCACCAGTTGGAACAGTATACATCGAATACAATGGAACAGATGGAAGAGAGTCAAACAAATGCGGGTATGAATCTCGCATCTTACTCTCCAATTCCCACGTCGACTCTTCCACACCATGCCGTGTCCATTGCACTCGATCTAGCGGAATCGATTTATTTCGCAATATCTTTTCCTTTCGATCCATAATGCGAACAGGTTGATCAACATAGGAAAGAGAATGATCAAGTTCAACCTCGTCAGGTGCAAGTACATGCGATGGATCTGGTTCATATTTCCTCAATATAGAAACATGAAATACATCGTGAATGGCAGATAGAGCTGGTGACAATGCCAATCGATACGCAAGATCATCAACTCGATCAAGAATCTCGTATGAACCAACATATCGAGGTGATAACTTCCCTCGCATGCCGAATCGAATAGTGCCTCTAAAGGGAGATATTTTCAAAAACACTCTGTCACCTTTCTGGAATTCCAAGGGTCGTCTTCGTTTGTTCGCATAACTCGTCTGACAATCCTGAGCAGCTTTCATCCGCTGCCGAATCAACTGAACCTTATCGTTCATTTCCTGTATTATTTCAGGTCCAGTCAATTGTCTCTCACCAATTTCATCCCAGAATAACGGTGATCTACATCGTCTCTTATATAGAGCTTCAAACTGGTGCCATACCGATACTCGTCTGAAAGCTATTATTATAAGAAAATTCAACCAATGGTAAGGCATCTTGCCATCCCATTCTGAAGTCCATCACAACAGCACGCAACATATCCTCCAACGTTTGAATCGTACGCTCAGTCTGGCCATAAGTTTGAGGATGATAAGCAGTACTCATGGCCAAACGCGTACCCATCGCTTCCTGAAAACTACCCCAGAATTTAGAAGCAAATCTGGGATCACGGATCAGATACAATTGAGACCGGCACACCATGCAGCCTCACAACATTCTCGATGTATAAACGGGCCATTCTCTTATAAGGATAAGTCCGTTCATACGAAATGAAATGCGCAGATTTCGAAAGCCGATCAATAATGACCCAAATAGCATCACAGCCCTTGGGCGAACAAGGTAAATGAGTCACAAAATCCATAGCAATATGTTCCCAATTTCATTTCGAGATTTCAAGACTATGGAGCAATCCTCCCGGTTTCATTCTCTCGGCTTTCACTTGCTGACAGACAAGACATTTAGAAATAAATTCAGCAATGTCCTTCTTCATACGTTTTCACCAGAATTGAGGTCTCAATGTCAAATACATATTTCGGCCTCCAGGGTGAATACTGTATTTGCTACAATGTGCTTCTCGAAGAAGGGCAGATCTCAAATCAGAATCATTAGGGACTACCAGCCGACCATTAAGTCGTAAAGAACCATCAAAAGAAATCTGAAATCAAGACTGATGTCCTGCAGATACAAGTTCTTTCGACTTTTGGATCTGAGCATCGCTTCGTTGGGCCTTTCGTATTTTCGATATCAAATTCGGCTCAATTTGCAATGCTGAGACAGTGACAGAATTCCAATTCGAGTGAAAATTCCAACCAGAAGTACATATATCTTCATGTACCTTGGCGACACAAACAAAAGCTAGAACATAATCATAAACTTTTCGACTAAGGGCATCCGCAGTAACATTCACCGATCCAGGATGATATTGAATCTCACAATCAAAATCCTTCAGGAGATCCATCCACTTGCGTTGCCTCGTATTCAAATCAGATTGAAAAAAGAGATATTTAAGACTCTTATGATCTGAATAGATAACAAACTTTTCTCCATACAAGTAATGGCGCCAAATCTTCAAAGCAAACACAATGGCGGCCAATTCGAGATCATGAACAGGATAATGTGTTTCATGAGATTTCAATTGACGAGACGCATAAGCAACCACTTTTCCATGTTGCATCAGAACACAGCCCAAACCTTTACCAGATGCATCTGTGCACACAACAAATCCTCCGGTACCTGACGGAATAGTAAGCACAGGTGCTGTGGTCAATCTCGTCTTCAATTCAAGAAAACTAGCTTCACATTCATCTGACCAAATGAATCGCTGATTCTTCTGTGTCAGTTGAGTAATAGTTTTAGCTATTTTCGAAAATCCTTCAATAAAACGACGATAATATCCAGCCAAACCCATGAAGCTACGGATCTCAGGAACATTCGTAGGTCTTGGCCAATTCAACACAGCTTCGACCTTCGAAGGATCAACAGATATGCCATGTCTCGAAATGACGTGGCCCAAAAATACAACTTTGTCCATCCAGAATTCGTATTTGGACAATTTAGCATATAAATGACTAGTACGAAGAATTTGAAGTACCAGTCTCAAATGTTCAGCATGCTCCTTTTTCGATTTCGAATATACAAGAATATATCAATAAATACAATAACGAATCGGTCAAGATAATCTCGAAAGACACGATTCATTAGATCCATAAAAACAGCAGGAGCATTCGTAAGACCGAAAGGCATAACCAAGAATTCATAGTGGCCATACCTCGTGCGAAAAGCAGTTTTGGTCACATCTTCGTCTCGAACTCGTACTTGATGATACCCAGAACAAAGATCAATCTTCGAGTATACAGAAGTACCCTGAATCTGATCAAATAAGTCATCAATACGAGGAAGTGGGTACTTATTTTTCACAGTAGCCCGATTCAGTTGCCTATAATCGATACACATTCGCATAGTACCCTCTTCCTTTTGAACAAATAAAACTGGAGCTCCCCTAGGTGATACACTCGGTCGAATATATCCCTTATCGAGAAAATCCTGTAATTGTTCTTTCAATTCTTTCAATTCCAGAGGTGCCATGCGATAAGGAGCTTTAGAAATAGGCGCAGTCCCCTGGCACAAGATCAATACTAAACTCAACTTCTCGATGAGGAGGAAAATCAGGAATCTCATCGGGAAATACATCCGGGAATTCTTTCGCAACAGGAATCTCAGATAAGGAAGGCTCCTTCTTAGAGATATCAATAGCGTAGATAAGATAACCCTCATCTCCGCTAGTCAAAAGTCGAGACACTTCCAAGGAAGATACCAATGGAATTTTGGCTTGGGAACCCTTGCCATAAAAATTCCACTTGGGTCCATCAATCGGTCGAAATCGAACCACTCCATGACAATAATAAACAGTAGCTCGATTTCCCATCAAGATATCCATGCCAACAATACAATCAAAGTCGTGCATTGGGAGGACAATTAAATTCAGAAATACCACATTATCCTCATATATCAATACACAATTATGCACAACTTTCTCAGACAAAATAATCTTCCCTACTGGCGTGGCTATCGACGAAGTATCATACAACGGGGTACACTCAATATCATGAGATGCAACAAATGCATGAGATATGAATGAATGAGATGCTCCTGTATCAAATAAAACACGTGCAGGATAATCGCAAAGCGTGCAAATACGTGCAATCACTCCACCAGGAGCTTCTCTCGCCTGATCCTCGGTCATGGCGTACACTCTCACTTGAGGAGGAACTTTGGCACTCTGACCACCCGGTCCTCGATATCGTGGGACACTCGACTGCTGAAAGGATGGAGCAGGAACAGTAGGTCTCATCATATTGGGGCCACCTCTAAATCCTGGCTGGGGTTGGGAAGAAGTCGTACCCCTGTACGGACATACTCGAGAGAAATGGCCTTCCTGCCCACACTGATAACAAGTACCAAACATACCTTGACACTGCTCGATAGTATGTTTTCCCTCACAATGGCTACAGTAAGGAGCAATCACAGGACTCCCTCTCTGTGATCCACTCGAACTCGAAGAAGTAGAACCAGTCTTCTTGAACTTCTTACCTCTCGGTCGCAAATTAGGCTGCTGAGCTGACACTGGAGGTGGAGGAGTATACTGTGGACCTCCCCGCCTAAGTCCAGCCTCGGCTGCCTTAGCTTGTTCAACTGCCTCTGTATAGCTGGTAGGCAATCCAGAAACAACATAAGTATATATAGCAGGATGCAATCCATTCACAAACCTGTTATATTTTGCCTTCGCATTCCCAGCTACGTGAGGTGCATACTTCAACAGAGTAGAAAATTTCAAAGCATATTCTGCAACAGTCATCGTTCCCTGCTGCAAATTATTAAATTCATTCTCTTGAGCAGTATAATAAGAAGGAGGGGAATACTGCTCCAGAAACTGGGCCTTGAAGACATCCCATGTGACTTCAATCCTGTCCTCTTTCAATCCAATCTCAGTGGCTTCCCACCAAGATTTAGCTCGGTCTTTCAATTGATACAAAGCAAGTTTAAGTCTCCGAGCCTTGGAATACTCAACAATATTAAACAAGTGCTCGATATCCTTTAACCAAGCCTGTGCCCTTTCAGCACTCTCAATGCCAAAGAACTTCGGTGGTTTCAAATCCTGGAATCGAGCCATCACTACATCCAAGGACAATCCTTCAAATTTCCCAACTATTCTCTCAGTACTGCTACTCGCAGTTTCATTTGTGGGATCCATCTACAAATCAAATGATGAATATCACAAATCAATATAAATTTCATAATCTCATCATCTCATATCATCAATCTCATCAGATACTTACTCAAATCAAATCAAGTAAGAGCAAGTAATACAAATAAATCAAACACATACGCACAATTCATTTGTGCCTATTCAAGTGTACACAAAACTCAATCGAGCATTCCCAGCTATGCTCTGATACCATACAGTGAGGGGCCCTTAGCTCTTAATCGTTATTACAATGCACTTTGATTAGCGTTAACTGATTACAGCGGAAAAACGAGTTCAAAATTTCTTTACAATGAGCCCGAAATATTTCTTCTATAATTTAAATACTAAAAATAGTATTCAGTCTCATATCATAAACATGCCCACACGTAATAAAAACCAATCATATACAAACAACTCATATCCTCGGGACATGACCCGGTATATAGACACATATACATATATACTGGGAACAAAACATAAACCTCAACTCAAACTGTGACTCCCTCCAGAAGTACCATCTCCGGTCTCCTGATATCCTGGAGTACCTGCCATTGTCCACACACAAAGACAACAACAGCCCCCCTTGGGGGTGAGAAAAGCTCTGTATGGAACAACCAATCATATATACCACAGATATCAAAACAATTATATATGATATGCAATGCATGTATGTCGTGGAGGTATCAGGTTAAATGCCCATCCACTGAGCACATGTCAGAATCAAACGAATCGCTATCAAATCAATGCTCGAGCTGGCACACCGGCCTCAATAAGGGATACTTGTATGATAGCATCGACAAAGAGCAATCAAATCCCAAATCTCATATCCAATCATCGGGGCCACAAATGTCTATGTCTTTAAGGGTCATATAATACCAAACATAGCATTGTTATCACAAACCCCAGAATCCAATCAAATCATATCAGGGTATCCAAGGATCATAGCTCAACGTGCATGTCATGCATCAAACGATGTGTGTTAACAAAACATTTATTTTATACATCGATATTCAAATTTGAATGTCATGTATGCCACATAAATTCAACAAATAAGGCATATAGCCACATATTCCCAATCCAATCAGTCAAATCAATCCAACATATATCATATAATACAGATACTATCGTATGTTACCCGGTCGCAACATACCTCAATTCTTCGTTTCCAGTTGATGTAGTCTGAAGATATCGGTATAATACTTTATCTACATCAATAACATACTCATTCCAATCAATAACATAATCCAAAATCCTTAATATGAGTTTCAAATATCATTTGAAACTTCAAAAATTCATATCAAATCAAAATCATATCATAATTCAATTTCGACTTCGAATATGAGTTTATTGTCGGTTATTCTACTACATATAGGAATGTCAACTTCAAATACATGTTATTCCAGCACTTTGATATTTAGAGCTGCTGGAACAAGAAGAAATTTACCTCAGTCAGAAGCCCTCGACGCGAAGATCACAAATATATAATTTGTTTCGCGTTTAGACAGCGTTTCGAAGTCGATTTGGACGGAAGAAAATCAAATCTCTCGTGTCTCTAGAATTCTCTGAAATGTAAAATGAAGAAAACGAAAGAAAGAACTCATTCTTATCTCCACCGCCTACGCGCTCGGGCGGTAGAATTCTCGCGCCCGAGCGCGAGACACTCTGCCCCTGAATTTTGCTTGTACCGCGCTCGGGCGGTCACAAATTACCGCTCGGGCGCGGTATGTTCTGCCCAAACCCACTTGCATCGCGCTCGGGCGGTTGCAAACTACCGCTCGGGCGCGAAGTGTTCTGCCCGAACACAATTGCCATATACCCTAGCGCTCGGGCGGTCACTTTCTACCGCTCGGGCGCCACATTGTTCTGTACAAATATTGACTTTTGTACTATATTGGCGTCCGGCTTCTCCACTCGAGTTCTTACAACGTCAACTCATATTCAATATTCATTTTCTCAAATTCATTGTCATAATATACATCAATTGCATAATCACATATCAAATTCATGAATTATCGATAATCACATAGGATTTACGATAATATGATACACGGTCCTTACATAAATACATGCTGCGGATATTACTTTCCGCAGCGTGCTTTTAATGCACGCCGTTATTTCTGTCAAGTGCAACAATATTTAACAGCGCACATATTGATGAACGCCGTTAAAAGTACTATTCGCAGCGTGCTTTTAATGCACGTTGTTGATGACGTGCTGTGAAAAATCATTTTTCTTGTAGTGATGACTTACGTAAAAGATTTGCGACTATTTATTTATGCTTTTGAGAGATTTTTGAGAGGTTTAGTATGAGCTATACTTTTCATATTTATTTCTTTTTAGGTGTGTTAAAACATTGACTATTTTACGATTTAAAATATTTTCCTTTGATTTTGAAATGTTAGTTGATTGTTTATTTTTTAAATGGTACAAGGTATTTTCAAAGTATTTATATATATATGTAAAAAAAATTTCTAGCACATTTTAGGCTAAACGAATAAGGAAATGTTTCATATATAAATTGTGAATTTAGAATTAATGGAAAAAAAAAATTAGTAGAATTTCAAACATAAAAAGTAAGGGTCGTTTCATGTAAACCTAGCGACATCAGATAGAATATTTACTTGGGTTTAAAGGGACGATTGTCCATGTGTTGTTATGCTCTATGGCATCAAGTTGAAAGTCCATTGTGTCCCGCCATTGAGGAGACTAGACAACTTGATGGTAAAATCAAGGCTCAAATTGTGAAGAAACATTCAGAACTAGATTCCAATATGATTGAGAGAGAACATCATAAGAGATATAATCACTTAATGGATATGAACATTTGGAGATCAGCGGTACTAATGAGTGCAATAAGTTGCAATGATAATCATGAGTATCAACCATTTGACCATGTATGTTGAACTTGGTGTAGAAAGGCCTCTCCCTTTGTGAAATCGACTGCCCATCGTTGTTGGTGTGCCTCTATTGTTCACCTCTGATGGAAAAAGCCATGATTCCTACATAATCGTGCCCTGTATATCGGGAACCATTGGTACTCTGACGCTCCTCTTGTACAATAAAGGAGAAAAATAAGATTGATAGGATGAAGTGGGTCAAGCAATAAAATTTGGCTCTGGACTTAGGCCAATGAATCATTGAGACCCATGAGAAAGGCCATCATATGTTAGAGTAGGTGCCCGTCGAGCCAAGTGCTGGCCGAGGGTTCATGTTGAAACTCTATGTACAAACGATCTTTATTTTAATAATATTTGAAATTATTGTTTTGGCACATCATGATCTGTATACACATGCTAGTTGCATTGATAAAGTCCTTGAATATACAAATAGTAGAAAGAATATGAGATGCTCATATGATGAGTATCGTGAAACTCATATTTGAAATACTTTATATTCCAAACAGTTTCTAATCGATTCAGCCGCCGCTAAAATGATAAAGGCCGCTCGAGTTTGAGACTATTATCTGCGATGTGAGTACCATGTTTCATTGGTAGGGGACATTTTGATGTCCGAGCGTGCAGACAGGTGCTCCTTGTAGAGTGCACTGAACAACCCTCCATATAGGACTTTCCAAGTGTTTCTCATTTATCGAGTTAAACGTCCTAGTTTATGGTTGTACACCATTAGTCCTTATGACCCAGGACAACATTGACACTCTATATGCTACCAGTGCACTTTGACTTGTTCATCGACTCTCATGGGGTCATCAGGTGGCAAGGTTGAGTGTTTTGTCGAAACATATAGGAGTCGATGCATCTTAGCCGGGGATTCACCACTTACCTTCGGGTATGGATATCTTATGTGATCTCATGTGTATGTATTTTGAAATTTTTGATCAGAGTGTTGTTGGTAATTATGAAAGGGGTTTCATAGATTACACCATCGATACAACTACGACATGACACATAGTATCGATTCTTTGACAACTCTCGATATACCAATATTTGTCGAATCGGGATATTTCAGATGAAGGGACCGTACTGTACGTTAACCATAATTGAGTGGTTCTTGCAGGCACTATCATTTGATACCTAGGGAATCATGTAAGCGATGCTGCTAGGCGTTTAACATGATTGGTTGGGTACTATCAAACTTGAGTTTTGACTTTCTTATTATCAAGGAGTTGATAAGTAAGAATAGAGCAACTGAGGTATTCTCATATAAAGATATGTTTAGTCCCGAATCACATTGAGATGTGAACCCACGGCTAGTTGGATCATTGAACCATTGAGTGTCACAAAAGTGCTAACTGTTTAGATCTCGTTGAGAAGTAAAATAGTTCAATGTGTTGAAAGGCTTATAAAGGAGTTTATAAGCGCAAAGAAAAGTAGAAGTATGACTTCTGTAAGAGAATTATGGGGAACGTAACTTTTAATTTATGGAAGTGTTCCTAAATTAAAAGATGGCTCAAATAAATAATATATTTGAAATTTAATATTTTCATAAACATTATTATGAACTAAATTAAATTATTTCAAGTGTTGAATTAATTAAACACTAGTGGGCCTATTAGAGCACAAATAATTAAATTAATTCAAGTGCTGAATTAATTAAATCAAATTGGGTATTGTAGAGCCCAATAGGAAATAATTATTCAGCTAGTCGGCTTGAGTAAATTAAAGTAAGGTTTAATTGGTCTCAAATTTGTTTGAGACATTTAAATTAAAGTCCATGGAATTTGTGATTGTTACAAGCCCAAATAGAATACCATGCATGGGAGGTGAAGTATTGGAGGCTACTTTTTCAATATCTAAGGCATGACATGCACATGCTTACTTTTACTTTTTCATACACCAAGAAAACTTGTCCTCCCCTTCAATCCACTTCACTTGGCCAAAATTTTATCATCAATTCTCTCCATTTTTGCTTCTTCAATTGTTGAAAATTGCATATTCTTTTCAAAAGAAAAATCCTCTAATTTTTCTAGTGCAAAATTAGAGTGGATCTTTCTAGTTGGTGGTGGACCTAATTTGAAGGAAGGAGTCCAAGAGCAAGGAAAGCTTGTAGAGGGTCAACTATTAAAGAGCTAAGTTGTTTACAACTTAGTTGGAGCCATCATCAATCTTTTGTGTTGATAGGTAAAAATCTTAAAACACCTTATAAATGTCACTTTGTGTTTAATTGTTATTTGCTACACATCATAGTGAGGTGCTCGATTTTTGCTTGAAAATTTTGATTTTTTTAAACTTCCGCTGCACATTTTGGCACCTAAACCGATCCTCTTTCAAGTGGTATAAGAGCTAAGGTTACTATTTTGTTTAGCAGATACATGAGGTTATATTGAGAACAATTTTCTAACCGCATGAGATAATTTGTCGCAACAAAATCGAGGCCGTTTTTGGGGAATTTCGGGCAGCATGTTGCTGTTCAATTCAGGCAGCTCGGGCTGCCAGAGGGGCTGCCCATTTCAGACAGCAAGGGCAGCCCGAACCCCCTTTCAAAAAAAAATTTTGTTGGCCGGAATCTTGCGGCGGAGCTCCGGCAACGGCGATGACGACTAGGGTTTCCAAAATTGTTTTGGAATATTGAAGTGTCATGGCCATTGAGTTGTTAAGCCATTAGATGGCTAACACAATTTGAGAAATTTAAATAGGCCAAAATATTTTTTGTAAAAAATCTCTTATTGGACCCTTAAGTTTAAATCTACAAAATTTGTACATATTTTCTCATAAAATAAATAATTGAAGTTGTACTTTAATTATTTATAGTAAATTGTGATTTACAAGAAATTCGGTTATAAATAAATTAATTAGAAAGTAGACAAAGGAGTCTGTTTACTTTGTTGATTTAGTTTATAATTGTGGCGGTTAGTGATTGGATCAAGATATATAATATTGGATCAATTGATTATTGTGATAATTAATTGATGGTGTATGATATGTGATATTATGCATGAAGGATGATCAAAAGCCCAAGCTCAATTTGCTAGGTGTATGCTAGGATATTTTGTGTTGAATGATTGTAATAATTATCAATTTATAAGTGGGCTTGGTTTATAGCTCGTTCCCACCCCATGAGATGTATCCCTATTTGGCATGAATATTTATTTGTAAATTTTAGTATAGTGGAAGATCAAGATTGGAAGATGGTGGCCTTGATGATTATGAAGATTGAAGACATGTAAATATTGGAAGCTTATGTAAAAGTTGCATTTGCATCCCACGCATTTCCCTAGGATTGGACCTAGGCTCGTGCTTAGCTCACACGGGCCATTAGCATTTTGGCAATTGATCATCCTTGTTTAGTTTACTGTTTATAATATGTGCATGATATATTATAAATAATGAGTATGAGCTTTATTATTATTATAATAACAAAGTTGCATAAATCCGCAAAACATACGGTCAAACATGGCGAGATTTTAAACAAAATTAATGATGAGACCTTTCAAAATTAAAAAACCGTCATTTTTAATAAGATTCAAAATTAAATCTTCCACCAACAATGGATGCATGAGGAACACTACCCGTGCTCAGGGCTCGGCTTATATTATTGGGGGAGCCCTGGACACCGGAAAGCTGTGACATCCTTTGACATGGTGATGTGAACTACGTGGAACTCCCATGACTTCGGCTCATATTATTGAGGGAACTCATGGCGACCGTATGTTAAGGTTCAAAATCGATGGGTAAGGCTTGACACATAAAGATGAACGACGTCATATTATTGGGTCCTAATCAAACGTGAGGCAAAAGTTTACGTAAAGGGTTGCATGGAGATGCGATTGGAAACTACCTTTTAGGAATTATGATTGACTGATATTATTTGGGATCATAATTTGTTAAATGGACCTTATATAGCTACTGAGGAAAGTAGCTTCCGTTTTCATTAGAGGGTAGTGAAAGATGTCAAAACAGTGGGAGCGAAAATTTATGAAGTAAAAGTCCATACTTTATATCTTATTAAATATTTTAAAATAGTCATTAACATTTATCTGTTTTACTTTTCAGTACAAATTTGACAATGTTTTCAATTCGCAACCCATTATCTGCAATACTCAACAAACACATATTAACTGGACCTAATTACCTCAATTGGCTAAGAAATCTAAAAATTGTCTTGAATTCGGAAAAGATAGCATGTACACTGACTGAGTCGCCCCCTGTTGAGGCTCCGACTGGCTGCATTCCTAAGGAATTACATACTTACAAGGAATGGTGTGACCATGACTTGAAAGCCAAGTATTATATGCAGGCTTCTATGAATGATGAGCTGCAGAGGCGTTTTGAGGATGCAAAGAGTGCTGCTGAAATTCATTTGCATATCAAGGAGCACTTTGGTGAGCAGACTCGACCTCTTAGGCATGCTACCGTCAAGGAGCCAATCATTTACACATGCGAGATGGGGCTTCGGTCCATGAGCATGGCCAAAAGATGATTGGGCTCGTGGACAAGCTCGTTGGCATGGATCTTACGTTGCCTTCAGAGTTGACCACTAACGAGTTGCTCTTGTCGCTGCCTGGCTCATTTGATCCTTTTGTGTTGAATTTCAACATGAACAATCTGGAGCCTACCCTTGAGGAGTTGGTGAACATGCTTGTTAGCTTTGAGTGAAATAGAAGCCGGTTCTTTATGTGGGTTTTTCATTTGGCATGAAGATAGGTCCACATGAGGAGAAAAAGAAGCGTTATTTCCAACGTCCCAAAAAGAATTTGGCCTTGAAGAGGCAAGCTCCGAATCCGGTTGTGGCAGCCACACCAGTAAAGGCTGACAAGACTGCTGATATCTGTCATCACTACAAGAATCCTGGACATTGGAGGCGTAACTGCAGAGAATATCTTGCCCAGAAGGGTTCTGGAAACGGTATGTTCTATATTGAAGTAAACATTTCAATTAACTCTACTTCTTGGGTATTGATACCGGCAGTGGCTCACATCTCTGTAATGATTTGCAGGTGATGGGAAGAAGTAGAAGGCTAAGGGAAATGGGGCAAGAATTGCTGCCAAGGCTATTGGAGATGTTTACTTGCTTTTGAACAATGATTTTAAGTTAATTTTAACAGATGTTTTGTTTGTATCTGATTTGATTAAAAACATTGTTTCTATTTCTATGATTGATAAAGATGGATATTCTTGTTTATTTAGCAAATGTGTTTGCAACATTTACAAGGATGAATTTTTAATTGGTACTGGAGAACTTGAAAACAATCTCTATAACATAAAATTGAAAGATAATCCACTAAACAATGTAAAAGCAATAACAACAAACAAACAAACGAAAACAAGATACTATGAATTTGGCACAATTATGGCATGCTCGATTAGACATATTTCCCTAAAAATGATGAACAAGTTATTAGGAGGAGGCATGTTTGATATGTCTCACATTAATTCTCTCCCAACTTGTGAATCCTGTCTAATAGGAAAGATGACAAAACTTCCCTTAAGGGCCATGTGGAGCGAGCCAAAGGGTTATTGGATTTGATCAATACCGATGTGTGCGGTCTGCTTAGCATCACCACTAAGCATGGACATGCCTACTTCATCACCTTTACCGATGACTTTTCGAGGTATGGGTATGTGTATTTGATGAAAAACAAATCTGAACCCTTTGAAAGGTTCAAGGAATTCAGAAATGAAGTAGAGAAACAGTTAGGACGAAGCATCAAGTCACTTCGATCGGATCGAGGTGGTGAGTACTTGAGAGCCGAGTCCCAAGAGTATCTTAGGGAGAATGAGATTCTCTCGCAGTGGACTCCGCCTGCTACACCAAAGTTGAATGGTGTTTCGGAGCGTCGTAACCGGACTTTGATGGACATGGTTCAGTCTATTATGGGGTTTACGGAGTTGCCGCCATTCTTTTGGGGATATGCACTTGAGACAGCGGCACTGTTGTTGAACAATGTCCATTCGAAGGCAGTTGATAAGACATCATATGAGATATGGATGGGTAAGCCTCCCAAATATTCTTATCTTAGAATATGGGGATGTCTTGCTTATGTGAAGCAGACAGTCGGAGATAAATTGGATAGTCGATCAATTTATGTTACTTTGCGTGATATCCAAGGAATTTAGTTGGATACTATTTCTATCATCCCCAAGAAACAAAAGTGTTTGTTTCTAGGAATAAAACCTTTTTGGAAAAATAATTTTTATTAGATAGAAAATGGGAGATGATGGAACTCACAGAGGTTCGAGAGATACCCACAATTGAAGAACCCACACCCAAAGAGCCAAGAGAGGAGATACAAGCTCCTAGAAGATCCGAGAGAGTCTCGAGACCACCTATGAGGTATGGTTTGCTTCTTGAAGAGGGCCATGATGAGCCTAACCATGGATGTGATTCATTAACCTTCAAGGAAGCGTTATCTGCTGCCAATTCATCCAAGTAGTTTGAAGCAATGGAATCTGAGATGAATTTCATGAATTCAAACCAAGTGTGGAATCTTGTGGATCCACCGGAGGAAACTGTTCCCATAGGGTGTAAATGGATTTTACAAGAGGAAACTTGGGATGGATGGTAAGGTATTGAACTTCAAGGCGCTATTGGTCGCAAAATGTTATACTCAAAGACAAGGAGTTGACTTTGGGGAAACCTTTTCTCCAGTTGCAATTGTAACGCCCCGAAAATTTAAAGGTCCACGCGAACCATGTGCACGCAAATTATTAAATTCTCTTGTATTTTAATTAAATGTTTTAATTTCATAAATTAATTGTGTTGTGCATAGTTGCATGTTTAAAATTATATTTTCTACATGGTTGCATTAAAATGTATTTTTAAAGGTTATTCGAGTTGCGATCAAAGAACGGAGACCGATGGCTGAAAAATAGAAAATGTTTTTATTGTTTAATTTTTTTTATTTATTCAAATTATGGGTGATGCTTTTTCTTATTTTTGAAAATATGGGGTTTTGAGATGATTTTATACGCCGGACGTAATTTTTATCGGTGTTGGATATTTAAAAAAAATGCGAACGTTTTAGCAACTCGGCTAATAAATTCAAAAAATTTTTTAAAAAAAATTATTTTTAATATTTTAATTAAACACTAATAAGCTTAATGGGCCTAAACTTTTCTTATTAGGCCTAAGCCTTAATGTGAGTTAATTAGTGTATAAATATATGGAACCCTCCCCAACCTATACGATACTCACGGCCACACACTCCAACCAACTCAAAACTCTCCCCACCCCCTATACAAGATACACACACAATTTATTGTGGAGGAATTCGAAGGTTCAAGGTAGTGTCAAGCCAAGGTCTTGCCCCGTTCTTCGTCTTCAACGTAAATTCGGGCGTATAAAATGCAAAGGCACGCCATATTCTCTCTTTTAGTCATCATTCACACCATAGAATTTATTTAAAATTGTAATTGCATGAAAATAAGTTGCACTTGGATGTATTTTCGTTTTTATGCAAACATGAATTTTAAAGCATGTGGGTTTGATTCGGTGCATGAAGGGGCTGCCATGTATAGGATTAAAAAAGGGCATGTTTTCACACGTTTTAAAGGGTCCTAGACACACACAAAACACCGCACATGATCAGTTATAAAAGCTGGAACCGTGGCTTGCGTTTTGGGGATAAGGTTCGGGTTTAAGGGGCTAGGCTTTGCATGGCTTAGCTTGAGACATGGCTGGGTCATGGTAGGAGTCAGGGAAGGGCTAGGACTCGAAAACCAAGGGCTGGGAGGAGTCCTTTCCAACAAGGACTCCACCCGAGACTTTAAGAGAGGAACGCGCAGGTACAGCGCCTTGCTGCTGGGTTCAAGGATTCGGGCTGGGGGTGGCTCGGTCCAAGGACTTTTCAGGAGTCAATAAGGGGCTGGGGTGGTCGGTGGTTAGGGGCTGGTAGAGCCCCAGGTGGCTAGGAGTCCCAAGACAACAAGACTCTTCACACGCACACACACATGCAATTTGGTGTAGGGTGCAGCAGACTTTTCGAGGGTTTAAGGGGCTGGTCTAGGGCTTGGGCTTGGTCAGGAGGGTTCCTAGATGGGTTGGCTCGGTTTTGGCTCGGGCGTGGCTCGAGTAAATTAGGAGATGACTTGGTGCGTTCGTATACGTGTCAATTTCGAAAATTAAAGAACAAAAATTGAATCCATGGGTCCACTGGTGTGGCTCATGACTTGAAAGGGTAGAATAAATAGTAAAAAGGTTTTGTTAAAAATTTGGGATCAAAATAATGAGTTTCAGATTTATTCGGGATTTTATCGCCGCACGAAACGCTAATTAACGAGTTAATTGAAACGTCTAGTTTTAAGCCTTATAAAATTATGAAAAATTATATTTAAGCTCAAATAATTATTTAAAGCCTAATTTTTCAATTTGGGAATTTTATACCAAGGTATGGTTTAATTCGAGATTAAAACGCAGTAATACGTCTTATTTAAAGATTAATTTCAAAGTCCTTGATTTAGGTTAAATAAAAATATGGGAAAATTTATGTGAGTTTAAATAATTATTTGAGACGTGTTAGAGCCAATGAAATTAAAAAAAATGTCAAAAACGTGAAATTTTACGTTCAGGGGTAAAAGGGTCTTTTTACACCTAAAAATTAGTATACGTCATGGCAGTGCCCTGAATGTTGTTTTACATGCTAATATGATTATTTCAAATGTTTATGAATTTTTATTACATGGATTTTAAATGTTTATGATTTATTATGTCAAATTGACATTTTAAATGTTTACGATTTATTACGTCAAAATGTTATTTTATAAGGTTATGATTTAATATGTTAAAATGTTTATTTCAAATATTTATTATTTAAATGCATATTTTAAATATTTATGATGTTGAAATGTTTATTTAAAATATTTATGGATTTTTATATGTTAAAAGGTTTCTTTTAAAATGTTTACGGATTTTTATGAGGAAACGGTAACGTTAAAATAAATTTTGCATGCTTGTTTTTAAAAGGAAAAGGATATTAAATGAGTGATTTTTATAAAGTGATGAAAATGTAAAATTTTGATGGAAGTGAAGTAATTGTGACTAATGAGGATATGAGGATATGATTGAGGATAGGCCAAGGCTCAGTTGACGATCTTTCGTCGCTGATGTCCCCGCTGCCCAGTACTGTGATTTCATGTAGATGGATCCATCGACTTTTGAGGATTGAGAAAAGTCACAATTAACAATCTGAATTCAATAAAAGGAAAATTGTTTATGATCATGATGAAAGGATTTATGTTATAAAATGAGGAAAAGGAAAATGTTGAGGTTCATGTTATGCATGTTCATATGAATATGTTGAGGATGATATGGAAAGGTTTACGAAAATGTTTGTGAAAAGTTTATCAAAATGTTTATGTTTAAATTTGATGCATCATTTTGAAAAGTGTTTTGTTTAAAGTTATGCATCATGAAAATGGTTATGTTTAAAGTTTATGTCTCTTCATGAAAACGATATTTCAAGTACAAGTAATTTTCACTGTTGCATGTGATTTTTATATATATTACTTGTTATCAAGATTATGGTGTGTTGAGTCTTTAGACTCACTAGGTGTGATTGATGCAGATGAATATGTTAATGGAGGTCTTGATGGTTGGCTTTGCTGGACTGAAGATGCACATAACCCGAGGACCGACGCTAGTTTTCCGTACTAGTTTACGATTCATGATTTTAAGCTATATTAAAGATATTTTTACGACAATTGATTTATGAGTGGTTTTTGAAAGATTATAGTATGGGCTGTATTTCTCAAATTTATAGTTGGTTGTTTTATTTTAAAATAATGTTAAAAATATTTTATGTAATTTTTGGTGGTTCGGCCGATGCTTAGTGAGGTTTGAAAAAAAATTAGCACGTTTTAAGAAAATGATTAAGCATACGTTTCAGCAATGTTCAAGTCTATAAGGATATTGCTAGCCATAGCTGCATGGTATGACTATGAGATATGGCAGATGGATGTCAAGACAGCCTTTCCTAATGGGGATATTGAGAAAGATATTTACATATCTCAACCTGAAAGGTTTACATCTGTCGGAAGTGAGCATATGGTATAAAAACTTCATAGATCTATGTATGGTCTAAAGCAGGCATCTACGAGTTGGAACCTCAGATTCGATAATACAATCAAAGAGTTTGGTTTTACTAAGAATCCTGAGGAACCCTGTGTGTATAAAAAGGTCAGTGGGAGTGCTGTGACATTTCTGGTGCTATATTTTGATGACATTCTATTTATTAGGAACGAAGTATGTAATGGCCCGAAAATTCGTGTTTGAAAATTTGCGAAAAAATTAAAAATTTTCTTTTTAAATGATTAAAATGCCTCGTTCATAAAATAAACTAATAAATAAAGTTTTATGTTCGAAATGGCAGCCGAAGTAAATGTTTGTTTGTAAAAATTATAATTTAAAATAATCCAGCAACGTGAAAAATGTTTGATCATAAAATAGTAAATGCTGAAAAAATGAGGTCCTCGGGTCCCACTACTGCCGACTCGAGCTGGCTCACTGGTCCCCGCCCTCGATCCCGACATCATCAGTACCTACAACAATCAAGTCTAGTCAGTCTAAAGACTCAGCATGCATATATCGTAAATAACAAGTAATAAATAATAAAATCGCATGTAAGTGAAAATATCTTGTCATGAGGCATAACGTAAAATATTGTGTCCTGATTAATTATAATACGTGCATAATTGAACTGAAAATCATAAGTGAAAATGTTTGCTCCTTGAAGCCCTGTAATGAAATAGCTTGTAATAAATTTTTGGTGAGATTATGGTCTACGCAAGTGGCCCCTGCACTGAACTGAACTGAACTGACCTGGTAACTGACGACCGGGTGAAGTAATGAACGTCTGATCAGACTAATGCCACAGTATACTGGGTGGTACAACTGAACTGACCGGTAACTGATGACCGGGTGAAATAATAATCCCATGATAGTGAAATGGCCACAAGCAATATCGCATAATTCTCAAAATGAATATTTTATATTTTTATGCACGTAATATAATTAAATGACGTAATTAAATATCCTGTAATAATTTTACCACATGGGTTGGATCGTTCCCAGGCTCGCTGCGACTTAAATCTAACATGAAAAATATGCAAAAAGATTTATTTGACCAAACTATGCAATTAAATCCGAAAACGCGGCAATTACGCCCAACGACTTCGTATTTAATCATGACTCCGTACCAACCCGAACCAACACTGAACCATCATATAGTCATGATTGAAATACGCCTAAAATGATGAAATAATGCTCCTAAATTTACAGTACTCGAAATTTAGTGAATGGAGGCCAAAAACATGAAACGCTCTTTCGAGAGTCACTTTTGCACATTGCACCGTAAATTCTCGTACGACCTCTAAACTTGACCAAATCACAAACGGCCCAAAACATGACCTTCCTAACTCAATGAGGTACTGTCCAGTCCAAGGCCATAGGCTAAAAGCCCACCAAGAACTCGAAACACACCCCTGAACCACAGCACACTTGATGTCAAAAATTACAGCAACGGTGTTTGCGTTTCCTTGCATCGTTTGCGAGGCTAATGGCCATTGGGGCTTGAACCACTGACCATAACCTCTCACCAACATACTATGGAATGGTTTGAACCATGGCTAAGGGCCCTAGGCCAGCCACAATCCAAACCACACCATAAATCAACCGAAACTTCCCCACCGAGAGCCAAACCTTCGCATGGGCTGTTGAAATCGTTCTTGCTGTCATGGACCATTCCAGTGGCCATTTGATTGACCATGGCACAATCTAGACATCCAGAGGTATGGAGAGAACCAGGGCTAAGGGCCAGAGGCCAACCGAGATTCACCCCAACCATCAAAACCAAAAAGTACACATGCAGAAAAGGGGAAAGGGTCGAAGGGGCTGTTCTTGTGTTTTTATTTGAAAACCGATTCCGTCATGGACCAAGCCTCAAAAGGGCGACTTGGTCATGTCTTAGACATAACAAGGAGATTTTCTAACCATGGATATAGCCCATAGGGAAGTCAAGATCAGGACCATCAACCTTGACAGCAAAACCGAAAAATCGAAGCACGATATGACACTAGAGGGGAGTTGCTGTCATTTCTGAATTTCCAGCGGGTATGGGGCTTGAACGGACGGACCAATATGATCCTAACATGTCTTAGTGCGTTTCTAGATGCAGCCTTGGGAGCCTGGACACGAGCCAACCGCCTGAAACCATCAAAACAGCCAAAACCGTGAAGCATGAAGAACCCCAAAAAAAAACTGTGCAGAATTCTGTGATCATGTTGCTGAAAAATTTCGGTTCTTGGCTATAAATCATGATCATGTAATGTTTCAAAAATCATATTATGACTTGATTGAAGAGCAAGGGAAAATATACACATGCCTGGATTTCGTTTGAAAAGAAAACGAATTAATACGACGACACGGCGCGGCAGAGGCGGAGTTCGCTTCTCTTGTTTTCTCTTTTATTTTTCTTGTGTTTTCTCTCTTATTTCTCCCTAGCTTCTCACGTTTTTTGTGAAGGTTTTTACTCTGAAATTTCGAAAATGGGGAGGGGAGGAAAGTCTAGGAAGATAAATGGGAGGTTGCTAGATGAATGGGAATTAAAATGGCAAGATAAATCTTTCTATCTTCTAGTTTGTTAGATGGTTAATATCAAAAGATTTTTGACGGATATTTCTAGGGTGTATTTGGTCGATCATGGGGTCTAGGAACAAGGGAGAAATATTGATTAATTAATTATTTGATGGTGATTTAAAAGTGGGGGGAATATTTACCTAGAAAAAGACTAAGGGTAAGATAATAAAGAATGAGTTGTCCAACTAATTAAAATCTTTAAAAATAAAGGAGGGAAATATTGCTAGATAAACATGGTAGAATATTGCCTAAATAATTAATTAGTGGTGAATAAAATTTAGGGAATTATTTTACAAGAAAAGGTAAGGAAAGATATTAAAGAAATGGGTTGTCAAATATTTTTAAATTAATTAAATGTGATGGCCGATTTTATTAGATAAAGTAGGGTAAGAAATTGATTAATTATTAATTAAATGAGGATTTAAAATTAAGGTATTATCTACCATGAAATGGATATGGAAAGGAATCAAAGTTGAGTTGCAAATCAAAAACTAAATCTTTTAGAAATGGTGTGGCCGAAAATTAGAATAAAAATGGAGGAAAATATTTCTTAAATCTTGTATTTTATTTCTTTAGAGTTTTATCTACCCATTAAATATTTTAGTGAATTAATAAATTAATTATGGAATAACATTATCTTGCATGCATGGCTAAATCTTTAAATTAAATTGCTAACATGTTAGGTTGAAATTTCTTAATTAAAATAAGCCTAGATTAACTTTTCTCAATTGGTCACATATTTTAATTTAGGCTTTTAATTAAATTATTGGACATAAAGAATTTATATACTACTTATCTCAAGTTAATTAAATAAATCCTTAAACTTTCTTTTATCTTGCAATAATTATTCTTTATCTTAAATAAAATTCTAGGAATAATTTTTTAATATTAAATTTTATCTCAATACTCCAACTCCAGTCCGGCCTCACTTATTTAACTGAAAAGGTAGCAACTAATCTACTGCATGAAATAAATAAATTTAAAGAAAATAATTTTACTACTCATGAAATAAAATCATTTTAATTTAAATACTAGAATTATGCATGGCTTCTACGTAGTCTGATTTACGGGTTCTACAATGTAGGTATGTTGCATTCAACTAAAATATGGTTAGCGAGTAAGTTATCGATGCAGGACTTGAGTGAAGCATATTCTGTATTGGGAATACAGGTCTATAGAGATAGATCGAGAATATTGCTTGTTCTCACCCAGTCCACATACATTGATACCATCGTTAAGCGGTTCTCGATGGATGAGTCCAAGAGAGGACATCTACCAATGTGTCATGGCGTGTCCTTATCCAAGTCTATATCTCCCAAGACTGATGCATAGATAGCAGCAATGACACGCACTCCGTACGCATCTGCAATTGGTAGTATCATGTATGAGATGATATCTACACGTCCTGACGTGGCTTTTGCACTAAGTGTAGTGAGTAGCTATCAATGGAACCCTGGTCTTCCACAATGGAAAGTTGTGAAAGACAACCTCAAGTATTTGAAAAGGACCAATAAGTTGTTCTTGGTCTATGAGGCTGGAGAACTGAAATTCGAAGGCTATACCGACTCTAGCTTCCAAAGCGATATCGATGACTCGAAGTCAACCTCTGGGTTCATATTCATGCTCAATTGTGTTGCTGTCTCTTAGAAGAGTTCCAAGCAAGATAGTACTACGGATTCCACCACTGAGACAGAATACATTGCTGCCTCAGCTGCAGCAAAGGAGGCTGTTTGGATAAGGAATTTTGTCCAAGAGTTGGGCGTTATTCCTAATGGAGTTGTGCCAGTCCCAGTGTTTTATGACAACACGAGAGCCATTGCTCAGCAGAAGAAGCCAAGGTCTCATCAGAAATCCAAACATGTATTGAGAAAGTACAACATCCTCCGAGAGATTGTGGAAAGAGGAGAAGTTACGATTGTAAAAGTCGGCTCCGCAGATAATGTTGTTGATCCACTAACTAAGCCTTTACCTGAACCATTATTCAAGAAGCATCGTGAATCGATGACTTTGAAGCATATGGGTAGTTGGCTCTAGTGCAAGTGGGGGATTGTTAGAGTAGGTGCCAATCGAGCAAAGTGTTGGCCGAGGGTTCATGTTGAAACTCTATGTACAAACGATCTTTATTATAATAATTTTTGAAATTATTGTTTTGGCACATATTTATATGTATACACATGCTAGGTGCATAGATAAAGTCCTTGAATATACAAATAGTAGAAAGAATATGAAATGCTCATATGATGAGTATCATGAAACTCATATTTGCAATACTGTATATTCTAAACAGTTCCTAGTCGATTCAGCCGCCGCTAAGAAGGATATAGGCTGCTTGAGTTTGAGACTAGTATCTGCGATGTAAGTACCATGTTTCATTGGTAGGGGACATTGTGATGTCCGAGCATGCAGATAGGTGCTCCTGGTAGAGTGCACTGAACAACCCTCCATATAGGACTTTCCAAGTGGCTCTCACTTATCGAGTGGAAACATCCTAGTTTATGGTTGTACACCATTAGTCCTTATAACCCGGGACAACATTGAGACTCTATGCACTAGCATTACAATTTGACTTGTTTACCGACTCTCATGGGGTCATAAGGTGGCAAGGTTGGGTGTTTCGTCGAAACATATAGGAGTCGATGCATTGCAGTCGGGGATTCACCGCTTATCTTCGGGTATGGATATCCTATGTGATCACATATATATGTAGTATGAAATCTCTGATCAGAATATGGTGGCAATTATGAAAGGGGTTTCATAGATTACACCATCGATGCAACTACGACATGACACATAGTATCGATTCTTTGACAGCTCTCGATATACCAATAGTTGTCGAATCGGTCGGGATATATGAGTTGAAATGACCGTGCTGTACGCTAACCATAATATAATGGTTCTTGCAGGCACTATCATTTGATACCTAGGGAATCATGTAAGCGATGCTGCTAGGCATTAAACATGATTGATTGGATACTATCTGACTTTCTAGATCACGTTGATATGTAAATATAGTTCAATGTGTTGAACGGCTTATAAAGAAGTTTATAAGCGTAAATAAAAATTAGAAGTATGACTTCTATAAGAGGAATGTAACTTTTAATTTGAGGAAGTGTTCCTAAATTAAAAGTTGGCCAAGTGAATAATGTATTTGAAAATTGTGATTTTCATAAACATTATTATGGACTAAATTAAATTAATTCAAGTGTTGAATTAACTAAACATTAGTGGGCCTAGTAGAGTCCAAATAATTAAATTAATTCAAGTGTTGAATTAATTAAATCATATTGGGTCTTGTAGAGCATAATAAGAAATAATTATTCAACTAGTCGGCTTGGTAAAATCAAGTAAGGTTTAAAATCAAGTAAGGTTTAAGTGGTCTCAAATATGTTTGAGATATTTAAATTAAAGTCCATGGGCCTTGTAATCGTAACAAGCCCAAAAAAATTGCATGCTAGGAAGGTGAAGGGTTGGATGCAAATTTTGAGTTAATGGCATGGCATGCACATGCAACTCAACCTTCTCTCCTCCCACACATACTTGGCCGAAATGTTGCTCCATTTTCCTTAAATTTTGCTTCTTCAATTTGTTGAGGAAACCTTAGTCTTCTCAAAGAAAAATGCCTTAGATTTTCTAGTGCAAGTGTAAGGTGGATCTTCCTTGTTGGTGGTGGGCTTAATTTTTGATCAAGGTGTGATCTTGGAAGCTTGTAGAAAAGTCTACCATTCAAGAGCTAAGGTGTTTATATCTTAGTTGGAGCCATAATCAATATTAAGAGATTGATATGTAAGAATTTCTAAAAACACCTTATGAATGTCATTTTGTGTTTATTGTATTTGCTACACACTATTATTTAGGGTGCTAAGTTTTCTTGCTAGAAAATAATTTTGAAACTTCCGTTGCGCATTCGGGCACCTTAATCGATCCCCTTTCAAGTAGTATCAAAGCTATGGTTACTATTTTGTGTAGCATATACATGATATTATATTGAGGTCAATTTCTAACCGCTTGAGATGTAAGGCCCGAGAATTTGATTACCGTAATCGGAAATGATTTGGGTATATTTACCGTAATCTGAGATTAATCAAGGTAATTATAGATGAAAAGTATTAGACCGGAAAAGGTGAGAAAAGACGCAAAATGTATGTGCAAGGAGGTGTGCTCGCGCACATGCGTGACGTGATGTGCGAGTCTTGCGCGGAGTGGACAGAAGACCCCGCGCATATGCGCAGTGTGTGGGCGCGCATATGCGCGAGGTGTCCAGTAGCCAAGGAAATGCTCGGCGCATATGCGCGACGTGAACGGGCGCATATGCGCGAGCAGGGCAGTGAGTTCGGCACACTATGCGCAACGGAAGGCGCGCATATGCGCGAGAGATGTCGAGACACACGCGCTGAGAAATTGTGTCTCGCGCATATGCGCCGAAAGATGTCGCGCGCATATGCGCGAGACGTGTTACTCGAGGGAGCAGGCCACTTGCCTTGCTGCATGCGTGGTATATATATATATATATAAACATGCATATTTCTTCAGAAGAGAGAAAAAGGAAACGAAGGAATCGAGAAAAGTTTTAGAAAGGTTGTAGAAAATCCTTACGCCTTTGGTGAGCAATCCGTCCGTCTGTTCTCGAATCCGAGTATAGCACCGTGTTTCTAGCGGCGACAGCTACAACTGGACGTAAGTTTTGTTACGTTTAGACATGATTTGAAATTATGATATTGTAAGAATTGAATAGGATTCATGTATGATGTTCTTGACATGTTAGACATCATAGAATCGAAGTCAGATTAAGAAACGAACTGGTTACGTAATTGTTATGAATTTTGGAGTCGATTTGATTGAGAATCGATATCAGATTTATATTATCGTTGAAATTATGAGTTCTTGTATTATATCTGTGGTGTTGGAATTTACGGGATTATCGAGACTGTATTGTTATGCCGTCGAAACACCAGTTGATTGATATTGATCAGATTCGGTATTGATTGAGATGGTATTGTGATATCATATGTCGATGGGCATTGATCAGATTATGTTTTGATTTGAGTATTAATCAGAACAGGTTTTGAACTGAGTTATATACTGATATTGTATCTATTCGATTGTTATTATCAGATTGGGTATGGACAGAGTTGAATTCAATACTTCGTCTTCGTCGGACCGAGAAGATAAAGGTATAAATTAATGTTGAGTTGGGATTGCACAACTCGAGTGAGGTTTGGCTCGAGTTTCCCTAAATCACATACTTTACCTTATTGTATTGATTTGATTGATGTACTTGTTCTCTTGATTTATAGACAGCAGGTATTAGACGAGTAGTCTTGTGACAGAAGTGCCTGATAGTGGTGGGATTGCCACGGGCACATTGCACGATGTCACAAGATAGTGTATTGGCGATTGTGCCAAAGTCTGTTACCAGATGTTTGGCTATCGATGTGGATAGAATTATAACTTCTTCTATTACTGATGATCGATATTATATCGATGTGGATAGAATCGGAGCTTCTTCTATTACCGGTGATCGGTACCGTATCGATGTGGATAGAATCATAACTTCTTCTATTACTGGTGATCGATATTATATCGATGTGTATAGAATCGGGGTTCTTTCTTTTACTGGTGATCGATACTATACCGATGTGGATAGAATACGAGCTTCTTCTATTACTGGTGATCGATACCATATCGATGTGGATAGAATTGGTATTTCTTCTATTACTGGTGATCGATACCCTATCGACGTGGATAGAACTGGAGTCTTTTCTATTACTGTTGGTCGATATGGAAATGCTAACTTCTGGAAACTGGGATCCCTAGGCTAGGATTGAGTCTAGTCTAAAATGTGGAATCATGAGTCTAATTGACAGTTATATTGATTCATGCTAATTATGTTCCTGAATATGGTACACATTGAATTATGTTCTTGATGATGGTACATGTTTAGAATAGAATTTATTCTTGATGTGGATTTATTTTCTGATCTGAATACATGTTAGACATATCTGTTATATGCTTTTATATTGTTTTTATGATTGCATGTATACATGATTTATACTGAGAATATAATTCTCACCGTAGTTATCCGGCTGTTGTCTTGTTTGTATGTGTGCATGACAACAGGGGGGATAGGATCAGGGTCAAGAAGAGAACGAGGCTGGACTAGATAGCGTGGAGATCCGGGCTTCGAAGCAACTTAGGATTCAGCACTGAGATATAGTTGAACCTAGTTGAATTCTTGTAGATAATACAAGTTTTGTATAATTATTTTTAATATGTAATTTGAATTGAATTACATTACGTTTCCGCTTTGTATTTTAAAAAAAAAATTAGACCCTGTTTATTATAATTGGTTGAATTATTCCTAAAGACGATTAGGGAATGAATTAGCGTCCGGGTCCTCACAACAGGTGGTATCAGAGCATTAGGTCCTAGAACAGTAGGATCTTTAGACTGAGATAGAGAAGAGTGAGCGGGGTAGAATTAGTTTTCTTTCCTTGCATGTGATTGCTAGCATGTGATTATTATAATGTTGAATTACATGGTGTGTGCTAGCATGATGTTATGTGTTATTGCTTGAAGTTACATGGCACATATTGGACTATAATGTTGAAATTACATTGTATATGCTAAGTTTCCAGTATGTTTTTACTGTATATTAAGCTACATGTTACCTGAATATCTGAGTTGATTTGGTAATATGTACTATTTGAAACTGAATCAGAACCAATTCTTGATCAGAGGTAAGCTGATCAGGATTCGGATTGAGACGGATTTGTCTCCTGTTATTACTAACATCTGTGATTATCAGATATTCCTCCTAGAAGAGTTCCAGAAAAGGATAGTACTTCGTCTGATCAGATAGATGTATCAGAAACGCAGATGGAAATAAAGTTGAAAGAGTTTCAGTTATTTCAGCCGCCGATTCTGAGTGGCATCGAGACGTCTGAAAATTGTGAGAACTGGTTTGATGACATAGAGATACTGTGCGATTTACTTGATTGTACAGATGAACAAAGAGTTAAAATGGTGCCTAACCAGTTACGAGAAGCTGCCAGGAGTTGGTGGATTACAAGTAAAAGAATGTTAGAACAGAGAGGTACTGTGATTTCGTGGGAAATATTCAGAACTGAATTTTATCGAAGATTTTTCTCAGTTTCGTACCGAGAGGACAAGAAAGCAGAATTTGAGAATTTGAGGCAAGGTCAACTGAATATTGAAGGGTATGTTGCTAAATTCTCCACTCTACTGTGTTTTGCTCCTCATGTAGCTGGAAATGATGAAGCTGTAGCGGATCAGTTCATCAGAGGATTGAACTCGGAGATAGTTGCATAGATGAAGATGCAGCGACCTTACCATTTTGCTGATGCCTTGAGTAGAGCGAAGAGAGCGGAGGCGAGTCTGATTAGACAATTAGGAAGGGTGTGTGCGATGCAACCCCAGACACAGCAATCCCCTCTCCGATTTGATCGCGGCAGCACGAGTGGAAAGCAAGATTTGCTGAAAGCTCGAAAGAAACAGTTCAAGAAGTTAGGGAGCGGTTCATCTAGCTCCAGCGGTTCTAGTCCGAGTTATACTGGAACCTATTGCAGAGTCTGTGGCGGGAGACACCTCACGGAGCAATGCCATGGAGTGACTATTAGATGCAACTTCTGTAAACAGCAAGGACACTTTGCTAGAGTCTGTCCACAGAAAGGTTCCCGAAGATTTCAAGGAGCAGAATCATCTGGTGGTAGTGATCGAGGAACAGACCCAGGACACACGTGATGATATAGTGGCAGGTAATAATCTTTTATGATTATGTTGCATAGGTATTGATATATACTAATGCATTCCCTACGATTATCTTTGACTGAGTTGTATTGATACATGTTGTACCTGCTGGGTCTGTATTACTGTAGTATTGATCTTTGTCCCTTTTGAGAGAGGAATTGATATCAGTGAATTCTGTGATATATTGTGTACTGCAGTAAAAAGAGAATGAGATTGAATTAGATTGTATTGTACTTGTGTTATCTGATTCTGATTACATTATTGATATTAATATGCTAACAAGTACAGGACTATGATAGATTCTTGCCAGGAGATGGTAAGATTCGGACCTGAAATGGCCGATGAACGAATGATATACGGTAAGGATTCTCGATTTTGAATTCCTTGATATCCGTATTATGTATGATTCGATGATTATCGAAAAGAATGGAGTAATTCCTTATGTATTCAGTTGATTACTGAAGTTGAGCCTATCTGGGAATGATTTGTCAGTAGCAGGAGAGTTGCTATAGTCGTTCCAGATGAAATTCCGGATTTGTCTTATATCAGGGAGAGCGACTTCAGCCTTGATTTGATATCAGGTATGGATTTCAATGTAGACTTCTGTACAGAATGATATTGATTGAATGGAAAGAATTGAAATGTCAGTTAGAAGATTTACTGCCTGAGAGTTAGAGTTACATCTGATTATGTGTTCCTCTGGGAAATACTCCAGTTCGGTGTATGGATTGATAAATCCTGTGTTCCGAAGTGTTCTGATGACCTTATGCTCGTTTTATCTATGATATTTTGATATATTCGCAGCGTATGATTGATTGAATCGAACAGTTGAAATTTGTATTGAATATTCTGGGAACTGAGATTGTTGTATACAGAATTATTCGGCTATGCATCCAGATTGCAACAGATTGTATTCAGAGTCTGTGATATCTGAAGATAGTATACTTGTAATGCCCGAGAATTTGATTACCGTAATCGGAAATGATTTGGGTATATTTACATTAATCTGAGATTAATCTGGGATGATTTCTTGATTAATTGAAGTGATTAAAGACGGAACGGAGTCGACCGGGAAATACGAGAACAGACGCGAAACACAGGTGCGAGGGTGTGCCTTCGCGTACATGCGCGGCGTGTAAGCGCGCACATGCGCGGAAGGTCCAGAACCTTGGGCGCATATGCGCCAGATGGAGGCGCGCATATGCGCGAGTTGTGCGGAAAGAGTGGTGCGTGACGTGAAGGTCTCACGCATATGCGCGACTTGTGTGCGCGCATATGCGCGAGTAGTCCTGTAGCCAAAGTTTTGAGACAGAAGCTTTGGCGCATATGCGCGGAGTTGAGGCGCGCATATGCGCCAGAAGTTGTGAAGCAGCGCATCGAGACCAGTAGGTCTCGCGCATATGCGCGAGTCATGCAGAACAAGAACATGCCACGTTTCTATCATGCACGAGTTATGTGTATATATATATATATACATACAAACGTAAATTTGGCAAGAAGAAACGAGAAAAAGGTAGAGGAAGTTTGCCAAAAATCCTTACGCCTTTTGTGAAAGATCCGCCCGTCTGAATTGTAATCCGAATTCAATAGAAATGTACTCCTACAACTGGACATAAGTTTTGTTACGTTTTGATATGTCTTGAAATTATGATATTGCCAGAATTGAATGGAATTCATATATGATGTTCTTGACATGTTAGACATCATAGAATCGAAGTCAGATTAAGAAACGTACTGATTATGGAATTATTATGATTTTCGGAGTCGATTTGATTAAGATTCGATATCAGATTGGTGTTGTTATTGAAATTATGAATTGCACCGATATTGATTATGAGTTCTAGTATTATATCTGTGGTGTTGGAATTGACGGGGTTATTGAGACTGTATTTTTATGCCGTCAAAACATCAGTAAATTGATATTGATCAGATTCGGTATTTATTGAGATGGTATTGTGATATCATATGTCGATGGACATTGATCAGATTATGTTTTGATTTGAGTATTAATCAGAACAGGTTTTGAACTGAGTTATATACTGATATTGTGTCTGTTCGGTATTGTTATTACCAGATTGAGAATGGACAGGATTGAATGCAGGACTTCGTCTTCGTCAGAGCGAGAAGAGAAAGGTATAAATTAATGTTGAGTTGGGATTGCACAACTCGAGTGAGGTTTGGCTCGAGTTTCCATAAATCACATACTTTACCTTATTGCATTAGTTTGATTGATGTACTTGTTCTCTTGATTGATAGACAGCATGTATTAGACGAGTACTCTTGTGACAGAAGTGCCTGATAGTAGTGGGATCGCCACGGGCACATTGCACGATATCACAAGATAGTGTATTGGCGATAGTGCCAAAGTCTGTCACCGGATGTTTGGCTATCGATGTGGATAGAATCATAACTTCTTCTATTACTGGTGATTGATATTATATCGATGTGGATAGAATCGGAGCTTCTTCTATTACTGGTGATCGGTACCGTATCGATGTGGATAGAATCATAACTTCTTCTATTACTGGTGATCGAGATTATATCGATGTGAATAGAATCGGAGTTCTTTTTCTATTACTGGTGATCGATACTATACCAATGTGGATAGAATACGAGCTTCTTCTATTACTGGTGATCGATACCATATCGATGTGGATAGAATTGGTATTTCTTCTATTACTGGTGATCGATACCCTATCGACGTGGATAGAACTGGAGTCTTTTCTATTACTGTTGGTCGATATGGGAATGCTAACTTCTTGAAATCGGGATCCCTAGACTAGGATTGAGTCTAGTCTTAAATGTGACGTCATGAGTCTAATTGACAGTTTTTATTAAGTTATGTTGATTATGTTCCTGAATATGGTACATGATGAGTTATGTTCCAGATGATGGTACATGTTTAGAATAGGATTTATTTTTGATGTGGATTTATATTCTGATCTGAATACATGATAGACATATATGTTATATGCTTTAATATTGTTTTAATGACTGCATGTATACATGATTTATACTGAGAGTGTAATTCTCACCGGAGTTATTCGGCTGTTGTCTTGTTTGTATGTGTGCATGGCAACAGGTGGGATAGGATTAGGGTCAAGAAGAGAACGAGGCTGGACTAGATAGCGTGGAGATCCGGGCTTCGAAGAAACTTAGGATTCAGCACTGAGATATAGTCAAACCTAGTTGAATTCTTGTAGATAATACAAGATATGTATAATTATGTTTAATATGTAATTTGAATTGAATTACATTACGTTTCCGCTTTGTATTTTAAAAAAAAAAATTAGACCCTGTTTATTATAATTGTTTGAATTATTCCTAAAGACGATTAATGATTGAATTAGCGTCCGGGTCCCCACAATACTGATTGATTGTAGCACAGTTGAGACAGTGATCAGATTGTTCAGAACTTGATTTCGATAGTCAGAACAGTGTGTTAATCAGAATACCAGGTAGGTAATGCTTTATTTTATATAATTAGCTAATTTGTTGTGTCAGATATTTCGAATTTGAAATGACAGGTATTGTCAGAGGCACACAGTAGTAGAGTCAGTATTATTCTGATAACAAGAAATGTGTGATAATACGAACAGACAGTTTTGATGTAAACAAATGAAATCAGTTTTGTCAGAATTTGTATTGAAATGTCTAAATCGCTGACAGATGAAGACAGGAAGATATAAACCAGGAGATTGGTTATACAGATTATCGATTCCTGGATAGAAATAGGAGTACATTTCTATGGATCTGGTAATACTTACCGAAACCGTGCCAAGAACGTACCAGGATGTGGTTATGATTGAACGATTGATCAAATCGGCATATGTTTATTGTATAGGATGACGTACAGATATGACAAGACGACTGAGAGGTATGTCAGAAAAGGGGGTCAGATGGTATTGAATGCCAGAGTTAATTATATCATACTGTGATTTTTGGTTGATTTTAAACTTTTGGCAGAATGTATAACATGATGTTATATCTATGGTTTATAGATTGACGGATAGTTGGAGTGAACTATCTAGATACTGGAGGATATCCAGGAACTGTAGTGCTGGATTTTAGCACTAGTGACCTGATGTCTTGTCACTTTATGAATTATTGTATAATGATAGCTATCAAACGAGTATTGAGATAGCTACAGACGAGACATTGTACAGTGAGTACTGCAGATTTCCGCTGAATGGGAATGGTATTACGATGATATCTGAGATTGAATTTGATAAAAGCAGAAATCTTTATAAAGAAAATGAAGCTGATTCAGAAAAGAATGAACACCAGCTTCGAATGAACCGATTTGATATGCCGACGTCGGATGGTGACGATTGGTATTTAAAGCCAAAGATTGAGTAAATCCTTGACTGGGATAAACAGAGTTGATAACAACTAATGATATTGATTTGGGGTGAGCTGTTGATTGGAATATACGGATGTTGTATAGCCAGTATTTGCAAGTAATTTTATCAGAATGGTTTGAATAGAATGAATTTGCTGAAGTAACCTCTATTATACATTCCTTCTTTATCTGATTTGATTGCCTGTGATTTCGAGGACGAAATCATATCTTAGAGGGGGAGAAATCTAAGGCCCGAGAATTTGATTACCGTAATCGGAAATGATTTGGGTATATTTACCGTAATCTGAGATTAATCAAGGTAATTATAGATGAAAAGTATTAGACCGGAAAAGGTGAGAAAAGACGCAAAATGTATGTGCAGGGAGGTGTGCTCGCGCACATGCGTGACGTGATGCGCGAGTCTTGCGCGGAGTGGACAGAAGACCCCGCGCATATGCACGGCGTGTGGGCGCGCATATGCGCGAGGTGTCCAGTAGCCAAGGAAGTGCTCGGCGCATATGCGCGACGTGAACGGGCGCATATGCGCAAGCAGCGCAGTGAGTTCGGCGCACATGCGCAACGGAAGGCGCGCATATGCGCGAGAGATGCCGAAACACACGCGCTGAGAAATTGTGTCTCGCGCATATGTGCCGAAAGATGTCGCGCATATGCGCGAGACATGTTAGTCGAGGGAGCAGGCCACTTGCCTTGCTGCATGCGTGGTATATATATATATATATATAAACATGCATATTTCTTCAGAAGAGAGAAAAAGGAAACGAAGGAATCGAGAAAAGTTTTAGTAAGGTTGTAGAAAATCCTTACGCCTTTGGTGAGCAATCCGTCCCTCTGTTTTCGAATCCGAGTATAGTACCGTGTTCCTAGCGGCGACAGCTACAACTGGACGTAAGTTTTGTTACGTTTAGACATGATTTGAAATTATGACATTGTCAGAATTGAATAGGATTCATATATGATGTTCTTGACATGTTAGACATCATAGAATCGAAGTCAGATTAAGAAACGGACTGGTTATGTAATTGTTATGAATTTTGGAGTCGATTTGATTGAGATTCGATATCAGGTTTATATTATCGTTGAAATTATGAGTTTTTGTATTATATCTGTGGTGTTGGAATTGACGGGATTATCGAGACTGTATTGTTATGCCGTCGAAACACCAGTTGATTGATATTGATCAGATTCGGTATTGATTGAGATGGTATTGTGATATCATATGTCGATGGGCATTGATCAGATTATGTTTTGATTTGAGTATTAATCAGAACAGGTTTTGAACTGAGTTATATACTGATATTGTATCTATTCGATTGTTATTATCAGATTGGGTATGGACAGAGTTGAATTCAATACTTCGTCTTCGTCGGACCGAGAAGATAAAGGTATAAATTAATGTTGAGTTGGGATTGCACAACTCGAGTGAGGTTTGGCTCGAGTTTCCCTAAATCACATACTTTACCTTATTGTATTGATTTGATTGATGTACTTGTTCTCTTGATTTATAGACAGCAGGTATTAGACGAGTAGTCTTGTGACAGAAGTGCCTGATAGTGGTGGGATCGCCACGGGCACATTGCACGATGTCACAAGATAGTGTATTGGCGATTGTGCCAAAGTCTGTCACTGGATGTTTGGCTATCGATGTGGATAGAATTATAACTTCTTCTATTACTGATGATCGATATTATATCGATGTGGATAGAATCGGAGCTTCTTCTATTACTGGTGATCGGTACCATATCGATGTGGATAGAATCATAACTTCTTCTATTACTGGTGATCGATATTATATCGATTTGGATAGAATCGGGGTTCTTTATATTACTGGTGATCGATACTATACCGATGTGGATAGAATACGAGCTTCTTCTATTACTGGTGATCGATACCATATCGATGTGGATAGAATTGGTATTTCTTCTATTACTGATGATCGATACCCTATCGGCGTGGATAGAACTGGAGTCTTTTCTATTACTGTTGGTCGATATGGAAATGCTAACTTCTGGAAACCGGGATCCCTAGACTAGGATTGAGTCTAGTCTAAAATGTGGAGTCATGAGTCTAATTGACAGTTATATTGATTCATGCTAATTATGTTCCTGAATATGGTACACATTGAATTATGTTCCTGATGATGGTACATTTTTAGAATAGGATTTATTCTTGATGTGGATTTATATTCTGATCTGAATACATGTTAGACATATCTGTTATATGCTTTTTTATTGTTTTTATGATTGCATGTATACATGATTTATACTGAGAATATAATTTTCACCGGAGTTATCCGGCTGTTGTCTTATTTTTTTGTGTGCATGACAACAGGTGGGATAGGATCAGGGTCAAGAAGAGAACGAGGCTGGACCAGATAGCGTGGAGATCCGGGCTTCGAAGCAACTTAGGATTCAGCACTGAGATATAGTTGAACCTGCTTGAATTCTTGTAGATAATACAAGTTTTGTATAATTATGCTTAATATGTAATTAGAATTGAATTACATTACGTTTCCGCTATGTATGTTAAAAAAAAAATTTAGACCCTGTTTATTATAATTGGTTGATTTATTCCTAAAGACGATTAAGGAATGAATTAGCGTCCGGGTCCCCACATGAGATAATTTGTTACAACAAAATCAAGGCCGATTTGGCGCGGGTTTTGGGCAGCAAGTTGCTGCCTATTTCGCGCAGCTTCGGCTGCCTGAAACGGGCTGCTCGAACATCCCTTTAAATTTAAAAAAAAAAATTATGCATGATGGCTGGAATCCGGCGACGGAGATCCGGCGACGGCGATGACGACTAGGGTTTCCAAAAGTGTTTTGAAATATCAAAGTGTCATGGGCCTTGAAGTTGTTGGACCATTGGATGGTTGACATATTTTTTGAAATTTAAATGGGCAAAAAATGTTTTTGGTGAAAAATGATTTTTTGGGCCCTTAAGTTTAAATTTACAAAAGTTGTACATATTTTCTCATAAAATAAATAATTGAAGTTGGACTTTAGTTATTTATAGTAAATGGTGATTTATAATAAATTCGGTTATAAATAAATTAATTAGAAAGTAGACAAAGAGTTTTTATACTTTGTTAATTTAGTTTATAATCGTGGCGGTTAGTGATTGGATCAAACTATATAATATTGGATTAATTCATTATTGTGATAATTAATTGATGGTGTATGATATATGATATTATGCATGAAGGATGATCAAAAGCCCAATCCCAATTTGCTAGGTGTATGCTATGATATTTTGTGTTGAATGATTGTAATAATTATCAATTTATAAAGTGGGCTTGGTTTATTTTCCGTTCCACCCCATGAGATGTATCCCTATTTGCCATGGATATTTATTTGTAAATATTAGTATAGTGGAAGATCAAGATTAGAAGATGGTGGCCTTGATGATTATGAAGATCGAAGATATGTAAATATTGGAGGCTTATGTAAATGTTGCATTTGCATCCCATGCATTTCCCTATGATTTGACCTAGGCCCGTGCTTAGCTCACACGGGCCATTAGTATAGGGCCAATTGATCATCCATGTTTTGTTTAATGTATATAATATATGCAGGATATGTTATAAATAATGAGTATGTGCGTTATTATTATGATAATAACAAAGTTGCATGAATCCGGCAAACATACGATCAAACATGGCGAGCTTTTAAACAAAATTAATGATGAGACCTTTAAAAAGGAAAAACCCTCATTTTGAATAAGATTCAAAATTAATATCAAGCCCGAAAAGGGGAATTATAAAAGTGTTTATAATTTCCATGTCTTCCATCGACAATGGGTGCATGATGAACGCTACCCGTGTTCGGGGTTCGGCTCGTATTATCGGGGGGGCCCTTGACACCGAAAAGCTATGACATCTATTGACATGGTGATGTGAACTACGTGGAACTCCCATGATTTCGGCTCATATTATTGAGGGAACTCATGGCGACCGTCCATTAAGGTTCAACATCGATGGGTAAGGCTTGAGACAAAAGTTTATGTAGAAGGTTGCATGGTGATGCAATTGGAAACTACCTTTTAGGAATTATGATTGGCTGATATTATTCGGATCATAATTTGCTAATTGGACCTTACGTACCTACTGAGGAAAGGAGTTTCCCGTTTTCACTAGAGGGTAGTGAAAAATGTCAAAACAGTGGGAGCGAAAATTTATGACGTCAAGTCCATATTTTATATCTTACTAAATATTTTAAAATAGTCATTAACATTTATTTGTTTTACTTTTCAGTAAAAATTTGACAATGTCTTCGATTCGCAACCCATTATCTGCAATACTCGACAAACACATATTAGTCGGACCTAATTAACTCAATTGGCTAAGAAATCTGAAAATCGTCTTGAATTCGAAAAGGATAGCGTATACACTTACTGAGTCGCCCCCTGTTGAGGCTCCGACTAGCTGCACTCCTGAGGAATTGCAGACTTACAAGGATTGGTATAACCATGACTTGCGAGCTAAGTGTTATATGCAGGCTTCTATGAATGATGAGCTGCAGAGGCGTTTTGAGGATGCAAAGAGTGCTGCTCACATTCATTTGAATCTCAAGGAGCTCTTTGGTGAGCAAACACGGCCTCTTAGGCATGCTATCGTCAAAGAGCTAATCACTTTACGCATGCGAGATGGGGATTCGGTCCATGAGCATGACCTAAAGATGATTGGGCTCGTTGATAAGCTCGTTCGCATGGATCTTACGTTGCCTTCGGAGTTGACCACCGACGTATTGCTCTTGTCACTGCCTAGCTCATTTGATCCTTTTGTGATGAATTTCAACAAGAACAAGCTAGAGCCTACCCTTGAGGAGTTGGTGAACATGCATGTTATGTTTGAAGCACCATCAACAAAGAGAAGCCGGTTCTTTATGTGGGCTCTTCATCTGGTGCGAAGACTGGTCCACCTGGGAAGGGAAAGAAGCGTTCTTTCCAACGTCCCAAGAAGAACATGCCCTTGAAGAGGCAAGCTCCGAATCCCGTTGTGGTAGCCACACCAGTAAAGGCTGACAAGACTGCTGATGTTTTTCATCAGTGCAAGAAGCCTGGACATTGGAGGCATAACTGCAGAGAATATCTTGCCCAGAAGGATTCTGGAAACGGTATGCTTTATATTGAAGTAAACATTTTAATTAACTCTACTTCTTTGGTATTGGATACAGGCTGTGGCTCAAATCTCTGTAATGATTTGCAGGTGATGAGAAGATGTAGGAGACTTAGGGAATGTGAGACCTTCTTAAGGATGGGCAATGGAGCAAGAGTTGCTGCCAAAGCCGTAGGAGATGTTACTTGCTTTTGAACAATGATTTTAAGTTGATTTTAAGAGATGTTTTGTTTGTACATGATTTGGTGAAAAACATTGTTTCCATTTATATGCTTGATATAAAGATGGATATTCTTGTTTATTTAGCAAAGGTGTTTGCAATATTTACAAGAATGAATGTTTGATTGGTACTGGAGAACTTGAAAACGATCTCTATAATTTAAAATTGAAAGATATTCCACTAAACAATGTCCAAGCAATAACAACAACAAACAAGCGAAAGCAAGACACTCTTAATTCGTCACAATTCTGGCATGCTCGATTAGGACATATTTCCCTAAGAAGGATGAACAAGCTAGTAAGAGTGGGCATGTTTGATATGTCTGATCTTAATTCTCTTCCAACTTGTGAATCCTATCTAAAAGGAAAGATGACCAAAATTTCCTTTAAGGGCCATGTGGAGTGAGCCAAAGGGTTTTTGGATTTGATCCATACCGATGTGTGCGGTCCGCTTAGCATCACCACTAAGCATGGACATGCTTACTTCATCACCTTTACCGATGACTTTTCGAGGTATGGGTATGTGTATTTGATGAAATACAAGTCTGAAGCCTGTGCAAGGTTCAAAGAATTAAGAAGTGAAGTAGAGAAACAGTTGGGACCAAACATCAAGTCACTTTGATCGGATCGAGGTGGTGAGTACTTAAGTGACGAGTTCCAAGAGTATCTTAGGGAGAATGGGATTCACTCGCAGTGGACTTCGCCTGCTACACCACAATTGAATGGTGTTTCTGAGCGTCGTAACCGGACTTTCATGGACATGGTTCGGCCTAAGATGGGGTTCACGGAGTTGCCGCCATCCTTTTCGGGATACGTGCTTGAGACAGCGGCACTGTTGTTGAACAATGTCCATTCGAAGGCAGTTGATAAGGCACCATATGTGATATGGATGAGTAAGCCTCCCAAATATTCTTATCTTAGAATATGGGGATGCCTTGCTTATGTGAAGCAGATAGTAGGAGATAAATTAAGTATTCGATCCATTTTATATTACTTTGTGGGATATCCAAGGAATTCAGTTGGATACTATTTTTATCATTCCCAAGAAACAAAGGTGTTTGTTTCTAGGAATGCAACCTTTTTGGAAAATGAATGTCTATTGGATAGAAAAGGGGAGATGATAGAACTCGAAGAGGTTCGAGAGACACCCACAATTGAAGAACCCACAACCGAAGAGCCAAGAGAGGAGATACAAGCTCCTAGAAGATCAGAGAGAGTCTCGAGACCACCTATGAGGTATGGTCTGCTTCTTGAAGAGGGCCATGATGAGCCTAACCATGGATGTGATCCAAGGACCTTCAAGGAAGCGTTATCTGATGCCGATTCATCCAAGTAGCTTGAATCAATGGAATCTGAGATGAATTCCATGCATTCGAACCAAGTGTGGAACCTTGTGGATCCACCTGAGGGAACTGTTCCCATAGGGTGTAAATAAATTTACAAGAGGAAACTTGGGGCGGATGTGAAGGTATTGACCATCAAGGCGCGATTGGTGGCAAAAAGATATACTCAAAGACAAGGAGTTGACTTTGAGGAAACCTTTTCTCCAGTTGCAATGTTCAAGTCTATAAGGATATTGCTAGTCATAGCTACATGGTATGACTATGAGATATGGCAGATGGATGTCAAGACAGCCTTTCTTAATGGGGATACATGTCTCAACCTGAAGGGTTTACATGTCTCAACCTGAAGGGTTTACATCTCTCGGAAGTGAGCATATAATATGCAAACTTCAGATATCTATTTATGGTCTAAAGTAGACATCTAGAAGTTGGAACCTCAGATTCGATGGTACAATCAAAGAGTTTGGTTTTACTATGAATCCTGAGGAACCCTGTGTGTATTAGAAGGTCAGTGGGAGTGCTGTGACATTCCTGGTGCTTTATGTTGATGACATTCTACTCATTGGGAATGATGTAGGAATGTTGCAATCAACTAAAATATGGTTAGCGAGTAATTTCTCGATGCAGGACTTGGGCGAAGCATCTTTTGTATTGGGAATACAGATCTATAGAGATAGATCAAGAAGATTGCTTGGTCTCACCCAGTCTACATACATTGATACCATCGTGAAGCGGTTCTCTATGGATGAGTCCAAGAGAGGACATCTACCAATGTGTCATGGCGTGTCCCTATCCAAGTCTATGTTTCCCAAGACTGATGCAGAGATAGTGGCGATGACAAGCATTCCTTAGGCATATGAAATTGGTAGCATCATGTATGGGATGATATCTACACGTCTTGACGTGGCTTTCGCACTAAGTGTAGCGAGTAGATATCAATCGAACCCTAGTCTTCGACACTGGAAAGCTGTGAAAGACATCTTCAAATATTTGAGAAGGACCACTAAGTTGTTCTTGGTCTATGGGGGTGGAGAACTGAAATTAGAAGGCTATAACGACTCTAGCTTCCAAAGCGATATCGATGACTTGAATTCAACCTCTGGGTTCGTATTCATGCTCAATGGTGCTTCTGTCTCTTGGAAGAGGGCCAAGCACGACTGAGGCCGAATACATTGCTGCATCAGATGCAGCAAAGAAGGCTGTTTGGATAAAGAATTTTGTCCAACAGTTGGGCGTCATTCCAAATGGAGTTGCTCCTGTCCCGGTGTTTTGTGACAACACGGGATCTATAGCTCAAGCAAAGGAGCCAATGTCTCATAAGAAATCAAAACACGTATTGAGAAAGTACCACATCCTCCGAGAGATTGTGGAAAGAGAAGAAGTGTCGATTGACAAAGTCGGCTCCGCAGATAATTTTTTTATCCACTAACTAAGTCGTTACCTAGACCATTATTCGAGAAGCATCGCGGATCGATGGGTTTGAAGCATATGGGTTGTCGACTCTAGTGCAAGTGGGAGATTGTTAGAGTAGGTGCCCGTCGAGCCAAGTGTTGGCCGACTGTTCACAATGAAACTTATGTATAAACAATCTTTATTTTAATAATATTTGAAATTATTTTTTTGGCACATCTTTATATGTATACACATGCTAGTTGCATAGATAAAGTGCTTGAATATACAAATAGTAGAAAGAATATGAGATGCTCATATGATGAGTATCATGAAACTCATATTTGCAATACTATATATTTTAAACAGTTCCTAGTCGATTCAGCCGCCGCTAAGAAGGACATAGGCCGCTCGAGTTGTACACCATTAGTCCTTATGACCCGGGACAACATTGAAACTCTATGTGCTAGCATTACACTTTGACTTGTTTACCGACTCTCATGGGGTAATCAGGTGGCAAGGTTGAGTGTTTTGTCGAAACATATAGAAGTCGATGCATTGTCGTCGGGGATTCACCGCTTATCTTCGGGTATGGATATCCTATGTGATCACATGAATATGTAGTGTGAAATCTCTGATCAGAGTATGGTGTTAATTATGAAATGGAATTCATAGATTGCACCATCGATGCAACTACGACATGACACATAGTATCGATTCTTTGACAGCTCTCGATATACCAATAATAGAATGGATATACATACCCGAAGGTACCGTACTATACGCTAACCGTAATAGAATTGTTCTTGCAGGCACTATCATTTGATGCCTAGGGAACCATGTAAACGATCCTGCTAGGCGTTTAACATTATTGGTTGGGTATTATAAAACTTGAGTTCTGACATTCTTATTATCAAGGAGTTGATAATTAAGAATGGAGCAATTAAGGTATGCTCATATAAGGACTTGTTTAGTCCCGAATCACATGGAGATGTGAACCCACGGCTAGTTGTAACAATGAACCATTGAGGGCCACACAAGTTCCAACTTTCTAGATCCCGTTGAGAAGTAAATATAGTTCAATGTGTTGAACGGATTATAAAGGAGTTTATAAGCGTAAAAAAATTAAAAGTATGACTTCTATAAGGGGAATATAACTTTTAATTTGAGAAGTGTTCCTAAATTAAAAGTTGGGCAAGTGAATGATGTATTTGAAAATTTTGATTTTCATACATTATTATGGACTAAATTAAATTAATTCAAGTGTTGAATTAATTAAACACTAGTGGGCCTAGTATAGTCCAAATATTTAAATTAATTCAAGTGTTGAATTAATTAAATCATATTGGGTCTTGTAGAGCCTAATAAGAAATAATTATTCAATTAGTGGGCTTGAGTAAAATCAAGTAAGGTTTAAATGGTCTCAAATATGTTTGAGATATTTAAATTAAGTTCCATGGGCCTTGTAATTGTTAGAAGCCCAAACAAATTGCATGCTTGGAAGGTGAAGGGTTGGAGGCAACTTTTGAGTTAATGGCATGGGATGCACATGCAACTTTTTGCTTCAACTTTTTTCACAACCAAGACAACTCAACCTTCTCTCCTACCACACATACTTGGCCGAAATTTTGCTCCATTTTCCTTCAATTTTGCTTCTTCAATTTGTTGAGGAAATCTTAGTCTTCTCAAAGAAAAATGCCTTACATTTTCTAGTACAAGTGTAAGGTGGATCTTCTTTGTTGGTGGTGGGCTTAATTTTCGAGCAAGGTGTGCTTTTGTAAGCTTGTAGAAAAGTCTACCATTAAAGTGTTTACAGTTTAGTTGGAGCCATAATCAATCTTAAGAGATTGATAAGTAAGAATTTCTAAAAACACCCTATGAATGTCATTTTGTGTTTATTGTATTTGCTACACACTATAGTTTAAGCTGCTCGGTTTTCTTGCTAGAAAATAATTTTGAAACTTCCGTTGCGCATTCGGGCACCTTAATCGATCCCCTTTCAGTGAGTACCATGTTTCATTGGTAGGGGACATTGTGATGTTCGAGCATGCAGATAGGTGCTCCATGTAGAGTACATTGAACAACCCTCCATAAAGACTTTCCAAGTAGTTCTCACTTATTGAGTGGAAACGTCCTAGTTTATGATTGTACACCATTAATCCTTATGACCATGGACAAAATTGAGATTCTATATGCTACCATTGCACTTTGACATGTTTACCGACTCTCATGTGGTCATCAGGTGGCAAGGTTGGGTGTTTTGTCGAAAGGAGTCGATGCATTGTAGTCGAGAATTCACCACTTACCTTCGAGTATGGATATCCTATGTGATCTCATGTGTATGTAGTTTGAAATCTCTGATCAGAGTGGTAGTGGTAATTTGGAAAGGGGTTACAAAGATTACACCATCGATACAACTACGACATGACACATAATATCTATTTTTTGACAACTCTCGATATACTAATAGTTGTCGAATCGTTCAAGATATTTGAGATGAAAGGACCGTGTTGTACGTTAACCATAATTGAATGGTTCTTGCAGACACTATCATTTGATACCTAGGGAATCATGTAAACGATGCTGCTAGGCGTTTAACATGATTGGTTGGGTACTATCAGACTTGAGTTCTGACGTTCTTATTATCAAGGAGTTGATAACTAAGAATGGAGCAACTGGGGTATGCTCATATAAGGGCATGTTTAGTCCCGAATCACATTGAGATGTGAACCCACGGCTATTTGTATCATTGAACCATTGAGGGTCACAATAGTGATAACTTTTTAGATCCCGTTGAGAAGTAAAATAGTTCAATGTGTTGAACGGCTTATAAAGGAGTTTATAAGCGCAAAGAAAAATAGAAGTATGACTTCTACAAGAGATTTATTGGGAATGTAACTTTAAATTTATGGAAGTGTTCTTGAATTAAAAGATTTCTCAAATAAATAATGTATTTGAAAATTGTGATTTTCATAAACATTATTATGAACTAAATTAAATTAATTCAAATGCTGAATTAATTAAACATTAGTGGCCTTAGTAGAGCCCAAATAATTAAACTAATTCAAGTTTTGAATTAATTAAATCATATTGGGTCTTGTAGAGCCCAATAGGAAATAATTATTCAACTAGTGGGTTTGAGTAAATTCAAGTAAAGTTTAATTGGTCTCAAATTTGTTTGAGACATTTAAATTAAAGTCCATGGGCTTTGTAATTTTTACCTAGCTCCAATAGAATAGCATGCATGGGAGGTGAAGGGTTGGAGGCTACTTTTTCAATATGCAAGGCATGGCATGCACATGCATACTTTTACTTTTTCATACACCAAGAAAACTTGTCCTCCCATTCATTCCACTTCACTTGGCTGAAATTTTATCATCAATTCTCTCCATTTTTTCTTCTTCAGTTGTTGAAGATTGCATATTTTTCTCAAAAAAAAAAATCCTCTAATTTTTCTAGTGCAAAATTAAAGGGGATCTTCCTTGTTGGTGGTGGACTGATAGGATCGATTAACGTATCAAGAGTGTTTAGAAGGGGGGTTGAATAAACACTCACAATTAAAACTGATCTTTTCGAATTTTGAGTTCAGTTTGGTGACAAACTGATTCTCGGAATCTTGCTGGTCAATGACAATCAGTTAAACTAAAGTAGTTGCGGAAAATAACTGACTGAAAAATAGAATACAAAACTGAAATAAAATACACAATGATTGTTTCTGGATGTTCGGAGATTTCAATTACTCCTACGTCACCCCTTCTATCTCAAGGATAGGATTTTCACTAAAAGACTTTGATCGAATACAAGATTTGTACGGACCCACTTCATTTTGGACTTATCACTGCCAAAAGCTGAAACTCTTAGTATTACAAAATGTTCTCAGTGCGTAACTGATCTTAGCACTATCGAATTTAACGATTATTACAAAGTGCTAGTGAGCTCAAATTGTAGCCTTGACTGCTACGAATAAACCAAGTAAGAGTGAGCTAAGATTTTGGCAGAGTAACAGCAAGCTTTTAATAGAGTGATCTTCTTCTTTTTTTTTAGATGTTCTTCTGTCATATTTATAAGCTTCCCTTCCATCGGTAGCTTGAGATATATTTGAATCTTTGTATCCGTTGATTGCCACTTCATTATTTCTTAGGCATTGTTTGCTTCATTTATTGTAATGCGGCGTCTTAACTGCTTTAGCCGAAATGTGTTGTTCTAAGCTGTATTGATTGAAGTGCGGCATTTCATATTCAGTTGCAGTCTTCTATGTCTCTTTGTCGGTTGAATGTTCTTTCCCGAGACATGTTCAGTTGAAGAATGCTTAGCTTAAAAGCATATGGCTGAATGTATCAACTGATCAGTTTTCTTTATTAGATCAGCTGATTTCAGTTGTTAAGTCCAGTTGCTGAATATAATTTCGCGTATCAGTTGGTTCGTATTTTGTCAAACGCCGGAATTTAGTTTTCAACAATTTCCCCCTTTATGGTGTTTGACAAAACTAAGTAAATAATAACTGAACGTCTGAACTCATTGTAGATAAAATAAGAGATTGATCAACTGAATAATGGACTACACGAATCTGTAGAGATTTTTCTTCAACGAGAAGATTTCTTTTGTTGTTCTAGAATCTCTTTGATCTCTTCACCTTTTTGTCAAACAACTCCATCTTCAATGAGAATTTCCGAACATCTGTTGATAAAACATTGACAGTAGTGGATATGCTAGAGACAACAGAGAGCATTGTGTTTTGAAACGAGTCTATTTTTCTTGTTACAAGCGTCTCCAGATTTTCAACTCGTTTGCTGATAACGTCTTGAGTGATGGAGAGACTCTCAGCCAAACCTTTGTTCTTCTTAATTGCTTCCATTGATTGAAACAGAGAGTTTAAGGCTTCTTGAATTGCTTTCAGTTTCTCTGAGTTGGATGCCTCAGAATGTTCTAGCTTCAGAGAATGTTCTAATTGAGTATGCTGAATCTTGTACAGATCATTAATCACTCTATGTATATCATGCTGAATTTCCTGAATTTCTGCAAGAACAAAATCAAGATCTTTGCGGAGTTAAGATTTGGCTGATCCGACGCTCCAGCTTCCTGTGAGATTTGATCAAAAACCACCATGGTTGTTTCAGATATCATTGTTTCAGCAATATTCGGTTCTGGAACATCTATTTCAGTTACTGCCACTTGGACCAGATGAGGTGAAGACTGATGTTGTTCATCATTTGAGCTTTCCTGCTGAATGTGAGAGTTTGCAGGATCTTCAGCTAGTGAGTCATGAACTGATGCTTCTGCTTGATAGTCATCTGAGATTCGAGCTGACTCTTTAGTTGGAGGATTGTCAGAAGTAGGCAACAGAGCCTCCAGATTCTCAGCAATTTGGTGATCTGGTGATTGAGCAGACATCATTCTTGGATCATTTGGTTCAGAAATGGCGGCCTTAACTGGCTCTTCAGTTAAGATGGTATTCTCTTCAGCTGCTTGATCAGCGGAGTGATCAACTGATAAAGGTTCATTAATAACAGATTATGTCACCACTGCTTGAATAATTTCATCAATGTTGGCAAAATTCAACTCGGCTTCAGAGTACAGCTGATGTTCCACAGCAGATGTTTTGGCACATCCTGAACTGTTTCTTCAGTTGTAACAATAGTTTGTTCTGAGGGTGGCTCTTTCTGCTGAGAGGAGGGTTCTTCTTCTTCTTTTTCAGAGGCTTCCTCAAGAAGAACTAACTCCTGATCCATTTCCCACACTTTTGTCTGAGCTTGCAAGCTAGTAAGATCTGTATCTAGTTGAGAGTAAGATCTGTATCTAGCTGAGTGATCACAACTCGATCATTATAAGCAGTTGGATTGGTGGGAATGTAGTTTGCCTTCAATTTCTCAAGCAGTTGAGATAGCTTCTTAGCTCGAATTTGGTAAAAAAAATAGGTTTTCCTCTCCAAAGCCTGAACAATTGTGGCAGGTTTGACCATCTTGAGGACAATTTCTTCCAGTTTGATAAACTTGTTCAGCTGGGATTTCTTTTTCAGCTGCTTAGCAAAAATCTGAGTTCGGTAAGCGGTCCAGGCATCATATGATTGAAGTGTTGATGCTGCAAAATTATTAACATGTTCCCAAACAAGGTCAATATGAATTTGAATGAGATTGGATGGCCAGGGCTCTTCAATCAATTTGCCCTTGCCTTTTTTAGTACTGAGGATGTGTCGAATTTCCAATCCAGTACGAGTAGTATCCACCAGTTCTATAATCTTTATACCTTTGGGTCTGGCAGGTGCTAGAACAGCAGAAAGATTGATATGGATTAGAGGAGCTTTGATCCTAACTGTTTCCTTTGTTGCACCAACTGAGATTTCTGGTGGGATGATCTTCAGAGGAACTGCTTTGATAGGCTGTTGGGCATCCGAAGATTTCAGCCTTTCAGTAGGAATAGATTCTACTGTGGTTGGTAATTTTGTCCTTTGTGTTCTTGGTTTCTTGGCAACTTTTGGAGAGGGCTTCTTCTCGGAATCGGATTAACTGATAATCAGTTTTCTTTTAACTGTCTTCAGTTGAGCCAATGTCTTGGTCTGTTTAACTGATTTTGGAGCAGCCTGTGGCGTTCCAATCTCCTTTTTGATCTTCAAGAACTGATCAGGAGAGATATCTAATTTAGTCTTGGGTGGCAGAACATTCTTCCCATTGAAAATTTTGAATTTAGATAATCGCTCCGAATCATCAGCCACCAACCCTTTGACTTTCATCAAATAGCTCAGCGGCACTGCAAATCCTTTGGATTGCTTGGTGGAAGAAAACATATTCTTCAAGATACTGAAAATAAGTTGCTTCCAGTTGAATTTTCTTCCAACCATAATAACCGTAATAGCTTGAAACTTTTCCAAAGTCAGGGCGGCATACGATCCTGCCTTAGCCAATAGCCCTTTGGCTACGATATCAGCCAGCAACTGAACCTCATGCTTCAGTTCCTTCTTAGGATCGGAAAATTTTATTTTCTGTCCATCAGCAGAGAGTGTAGTTTGCATTTCTTCAATATCTGATGCTTTAACACAGCAAGGTGTACCAGTCCATCAGAAGGTAATGAAAAGATTTCTCCAAAAGAATCTTCAGAAATGGTCACCAACTGACCATTAATAGTGGAAATGATGCTTCAATCAGAGTTGATATATCCATTTGAGTTGAGGTCATGGAGTTCTTTTGGGTAAATCTCCTGCGAGTATTGCCCCAAGAATATCCTCAGCCCAGCTGATTCAAGCTTCAAAAATACATTTTTCACATCGACTTCTTCGACTGATAAAGCTGATTCAAAGTTGATAGCCATAGCATTCAATATATGAGCAGGGATCTGATTTGCCATTGCTGAGAGTAAGGAAACCCAACTGAACGATCAGTTGTAAGACTGTGTCCTTTCAGTTGAGAGTTTACTAACATTTGTCTTCTCAGTTAACCTCTTAAAAACTGATATTCCCCCTTAATCGGTGCATTGAATAATTAAAGTGACGATATAAAAATAAATTTAAAGGTCAGAAAGATTATCGTTTACTGAAACGTTGACGGCCCTTCAGCTTCCATGATTTTTGGCTATAAATAGAAGTAACATGGTTAGTTTCAGTCATATTGGTGAAAATATTCAAGACAAAAAGAATGGCAGATACGAGTAGCTCGAGTGCTTCGCCATTTGCTCTGGAGACCAGGAAGGCTGTTATAGAAGACTTCGTCTTCTATAAGAGTCTTCACTACTGGGAAAAGTTACAGAAGCCTGAGTTCCTGTATAATACTGGAGAGGCTACCACTCCTGAACTGGTGGCAGAGTTGAAAAGAGTGCGGGAGCACTTGAACATAGCTGTGTGGGTGTACATCTTTAAGGATGGTCATATCTATCAGCTAATGCTTCGAAAGGAACTGAAAATCCTTAAGCGCATAGCTGTTTCTCAGAGCTTTGTCAAGACATCTACCGCACCTTTATCCACTTGGTTGAAAATGTGGATAATTGTTGTAGAGGAAAAATATGATGATGTAATCCGTGCAAATGTTTATGGTTGAATGAATTATTTATATGAGCTTAATTTTGTTTTTTTTTTCTTTCCTGCAAATGATAAATTTCATCAGTTGTTATATATGAATTGCGAACTTAAACAGATGAACTGATGAAAGACTAACTTATATAAGTTGAACTATGAATTGAAATCAGTTAAGCATTAAGTAATAAATGACAAACTGATATCAGTTGGTAATGAACAACTGATAAATAAGAAGCTGGATAAATGAGAAAAACGCTTCGGTTGACTTGAGACTCTTTGGTTTCTTCAACATTTAATGTCATCTGTCTATAAATAAGACGAGAGAGATAAAATGTGAGACAATAACAGTTCAATATGTCGGATTCAAGTAATTCTGATGCATGCAGCAGTACGCATATTCAAGTTACTGAACAATTAAGTCCTTATTTAGAAGAGTTGAAGAAAACGATGGAGGAATATGTCTTGACGAAAGTGATGTCAAAATGGTTCAAAATTCATGATTTTCATAGGATAAGTAGTAGTGGTGCTGCTCCTTCTCGTGCTCAAGCAGCAACAGCAAGAAAATAAATTGATCGTTTTGAAGTGAGGCATGTTACAGACCTGGTTGATGACAATGTTCTGTTACAAGCAATGCTATGGAAGGAATGGCATGTGATTGAGAAGATTTCTACAACTGAATCATTTTCTAGAATCCGAATTTATGAGTTGAATAATTGGATTACAGAATGGCAAGATTCAGTTGGTCCTAAGTTATATTCTGTAAGATGGAATCGATTTTATTCTTAGTAAAGTATCATTTCCAATTTGTTGTTGTGTTCTTATTTTTTGCAAAGAATTTTATTAGTAAAACAGCATCAATAATAATTTTAAGACAAGTCAATTAAACCAAGAATATTGTGAAAATAAGAAAACTTAGTCTCGGGTAATGGTTTGGTGAAGATGTCAGCTGCTTGTTGCTCAGTTGAAATATACTCCAGTCTAATGTTCTTCTTCAAAGCATGATCTCTGATGAAGTAGGGCCTGACATCTATATGCTTGGTCCTTGAGTGAAGAACTGGATTATAGGTGATGGCAATTGTTCTCGTATTGTCACAAAATATGGGCGATTCATTTGTAATTACTCCATAATCTTTCAGTTGTTGCTGGATCCAGATCAGTTGTGCACAACAACTACCAGCAGCAAGATATTCTGCTTCAGTTGTTGAGGTAGCTATGGATGTCTGCTTTTTGATGAACCAAGAGATCAGTCTGTCTCCTAGAAACTGACAAGATCCACTTGTACTTTTACGATCAAGCTTACATCCTACATAATCTACATCTGAATATCCAACTAAATTGAAAGTAGAATATTTAGAATACCATAACCCAACATTTTGTGTACCCTTAAGATATTTCAAAATTCTTTTAGCAGCTGAGAAATGTGATTGCTTAGGATTTGCTTAAAATCTAGCACACATACAGACAGCAAATACAATATCAGGACGACTGGCAATTAATTACAACAATGAACCTATTAAACCTCGTTATAATGTCGCCTCAACTGATATTCCCCATTGATCAGTGTCCAATTTTATTGATGAGCTCATGGGATTATTTGCAGCTGAACATGATTCCATGCCAAATTTCTTCAGCAGCTCCTTTGTATATTTAGTTTGACTGATGAATATACCAGTCTCCAGTTGCTTCACTTGCACTCCAAGAAAGAATGTCAGTTCACCCATCATGCTCATTTCAAACTTATCCTGCATTAGCTTAGCAAACTTTTCGCATAATTTGGGATTAGTTGACCCAAATATGATATCATCAACATAAATTTGAACTAATAAAATGTGATCATTCTTAGCAAATTTGAACAAGGTCTTATCAACTGATCCAACAGAAAAATCATGATCAGTTAGAAATTTTGAAGAGTTTCGTACCAAGCTCTGGGAGCTTGTTTAAGACCATATAAGGCTTTGTTCAAATGATATACATGATCAGGAAAGTTGTGATTTACAAAACCTAGGGGTTGTTCAACATATACTTCCTCTTGTAGTTGACCGTTCAGGAATGCACTCTTTACATCCATCTGATAGACCTTGAAGTTCTTGTGTGATGCATAAGCAAGAAAAATTCTGATTGCTTCCAGTCTTGCAACTGGAGCATACGTCTCATCATAGTCAATTCCTTCTTCTTGCCTATATCCTTGTGCCACTAATCTTGCTTTGTTGCGTCCAACTGAACCATCCTCGTTCAGTTTATTTCTGTATACCCATTTTGTACCTATAATAGTTTTTGAAATTGGTCTTGGAACTAAGTTCCAGACATTGTTATAAGTGAACTGATCTAGCTCTTCTTGCATTGCATTTACCCAATTAGGATCAGTAAGAGCTTCATCAGTTTTCTTCGGTTCTAGTTGTGAAACAAAAGCTGAATAGATAAATAAATTTAGCATTTGATTGCGAGTTCTTACTGGATCAGATGGATTTCCTATTACCAGTTCACGTGGATGTGATTTTCTCCATCTGTACTCAGTATTTGTTGTATCAGCAATTTCTTCAGTTGGTAACTGAACACAATTTTCAGTCTCAGTTGGTGTTTCGTCAACTGGTATTTGAATGTTATCATTATGCTCTATCAACTGATCATCAGCAACGACTTCCTGCACATCTGATTGGTCCAGTACTTCTGGTTCAGGTGTTTGAAGTATGTTTTGATTGCCATGACTTTCATTTTTGTCATCATCTTCCAAACTGATATCTGTAAATCGATCAACTAGCTCAACTTGATCAGTTGGCTTATCAGTTAGTTCAGTTTCATCGAAATCAACATGAGCAGATTCTTCAACATTTAGGGTTTTCTTGTTGAAGACTCTATAAGCTATACTAACTGATGAGTATCTAAGAAATATTCTTTCTGCAGATTTAGCATCAAACGCTTTTAAATAATTTTTACCGTTATCAAGAATAAAACATCTGCAGCCGAATATTTTGAAATAAGTAATTATACTTTTTCTTTCATGCCAGATCTCATATGATGTTTTCAAATGATTTTTATTAATCATTGATCTGTTCTGAGTGTAACACGCAGTGTTTACTGCCTCTGCCCAAAATCTTTGAGAAATACCAGAATCAGCAAGCATCTTTCTAGCAGCTTCTTTAAGGGTCCGATTTCTCCTCTCAGCTACACCATTTTGCTAAGGATTTCTGGCTGCTGAGAGCTCATGCTTAATTCTAGCATTTTCTAGGAAATTTGAAAGAGTTTGATTGATGAATTCAGTTGCTCGATCAGATCTGATTCGATCAATTCCAATTGATTTTTCATTTAAAAGTCTTTTGAAGAGCTTTATTAGTTGCGAAGCAGTATGGTCTTTAGATTTGAGAAAAATAACCCAAGTAAATCTTGAAAAATCATCTACGACTACCAAGGTGTATTTCATTCCTCCTAAGCTCATGATTGGTATAGGACCAAAGAGATCCATGTGCAACAGTTCTAAGCATCGGGATGAAGATTTACAGCCCTTGTTTTTAAAGGAGGATCGTACTTGTTTACCATACTGACATGCTGAGCCAAGTTTTTCTTTTGAAAAGTCTATTTTGGGCAAACCAGTTACAAATTCATGTTTACTCAGATAGGCAATGGTTTTAAAGTTTAAATGATTTAGTCTCTTATGCCACAACCAGTTTTTAGACGATTTGGAAGCAATAAAACAAACTGGTGCATAAGTTTGATCATTCCAACTGACTTTATATGTGTTTCCACAACGTTTGCCAGTTAGTATGATTTCATTAGTTGAAGTTTTGACTGAACATGAGTTTTTCTCAAATCGTACTGAGAATCCACTGTCGCATAACTGACTGATGCTAATCAAGTTATACTTCAGGTTTTCTACTAATAGAACATCTTTAAAAGTAAAGTTACCATGGATAAGCTTACCCTTACCCACAGTTTTACCTTTGGAATTGTCCCCGAAACTGATGTTTGGACCACTGTATTTGATCAGTTGAGATAACGCACTTGCATCTCCTGTCATATGTCGCGAACATCCACTGTTCAAATACCATATTGAGTTCTTGTTTGTACCTGTTACCTGCAATCACACACATAATATAACTTGGTACCCATATCTATTTGGGTCCTGACCTGATTAGTCCCTTAGGAACCCACACTTGGATTAGTCTAACAGACTTTCCAGTAGCTGTGTTCCAAATGGTTTTTCTCGGCTTTTGTGTGCTTGGTGTGTAGTGTACAGATTATACAATATGTGTTTTAGCTTTATTTAACTGATTGTTCAGTCTATATCTCTTCTGAACTGGCTTGCAGTTATAGTAATTGAAATAGCTATTCGAATAGTTCTTGTGAAACCTCTTTGATGACTGACTTTGTGAATCATTTGAGAATTTTTTATTATAACCAATCCCATATCATCTAGCCTTGTTCATATTCCCAGTAGGTTGCTCAATCAGTTTACTGGGCTCAATTTGTTCTTGTACCACTGTTGTTTTGAAAAAGTGAATGTATTTCCCTTTGTCTGTTTTTACCTTTGGTTGAGTATCATTTGGATACATTTCTCCTTGAGTGTTGAACCCTAAACCAGTTTTATCAGAAACTGATTTTTGTGAATTCTGCATCTCATTCAGTGCAGTAGATTACTTGTTCCAAGACTGAATGAGCTCAGTCTATTTTGAGTTTTCAAGAATCAAATTCTGGATTAATGACTGATTTTTGTTTCTCTCTGCTTTTAACTCAGCAATTTCCCTTTTTGGACTCAACCCATCAACTGATTCATCAGTTTTGGTGTGGGATCAGTTTGCTTTGCTTTGATTTTTTCAAATGATGATGCAAGCTTTTGATACTCATTTACCATGTCATGTAGTGTTAGAATGAGTTCTTCTCGTGTGAAATAAGTTGAGCTAAAATCAAATACCTGTTGGCTAGATGATTCTTCTTCTGCATCATTAGCCATCAAGCACTTGACTTCCTCATCATCACTAGAGCTGCATGAGCTTTCTGGTTCTGACTCCTCACTGTAAGTTTCTGCCCATTTAGATTTGTTTTCTTCAGCTAAGAGTACCTCATGTTTCTTTCTGAAGGACTTCTTATCTTCCTTGGGTCTTCTTTAGTGTTCATATGATTTCTTTCTTCTATCAGTTGAGCCTTGACTGTCCTTCTTGGGTTTAGGACAATCAGCAATAAAGTGACCTGATTTGCCACAATTGTAGCAGGCATTTGATTCATCTTTGTAGTTGTTCCTTTGGTATGGCTTCTGGAAGTTTCCTTGATTCTTTCTCATGAACCTTCCAAATTTTTTGATGAACAATGACATAGCATCACTGCTCAACTGATCAGCAGATTTCTCGACTGAATTGATTGGTTCTGTTCTGACAGCAGCTAGAGCAGTTGTGGCTGCAGGGGTAGATGGTTCTCCTTCTCTGGTCTGCAGCTCAAATTCATAAGCCTTTAAATCATCAAACAGATCAAGAAGTTCAATCTGGTTCAGATCTTTGGACTCCCTCATTGCCATGGTCTTGACATCCCATTCCTTGGGAAGACCTCTCATTACCTTCAGTGCAATCTCTTTGTTGGTATACACTTTTCCAAATGCATTTAACTCATTGATGATACTGCTTACTCTTTCATCATACTCGTGCATTGATTCTCCTGCTTTCATTTTGATGTTATCAAACTTTTGATTAGCAACAGAAAGTTTATTTTCTTTGGTTTGATCATTTCCTTCACACAGCTGGATCAGCTTTTACCAAATTTTTTTGGCTGTCTTACACATCTTTATTTTGCTGAATGTTACTTTGTCCAGCGTTTTGTACAGAATGTCTTTAGCCACATTATCAAGATTTGTTTTTTTTATCTTCAGTTGTCCATTCATCTCTGGTCTTTTCAATTCTTTGTGGTGCCCCTTCTGTTATGGCAACTGCTGTATTTCTTTTTAGAATCTTCATGGGTCCATCAGTTATGACATACCACATGTCATCATCTTGTGCAGCTAAATGAGCCTGCATTCTGATTTTCCAATCATCAAATTCTTCTCTGGAGAACAAAGGAATTTTGTTGAATGAAGTCATGCTAGCAATTTTATAGATCAAAAGTATTCAAGAACAAGATTCAATCGCTCTGATACCACTTGATAGGATCGATTAACGTATCAATTAAAACTGATCTTTTCGAATTAATCCAGTTTGAATAAACACTCACAATTAAAACTGATCTTTTCGAATTTTGAGTTCAGTTTGGTGACAAATTGATTCTCGGAATCTTGCCGGTCAATGACAATCAGTAAAACTAAAATAGTTGCGGAAAGTAACTGACTGAAAGATAGAATACAAAACTGAAATAAAATACACAAGGATTTTTTCTGGATGTTCGGAGATTTCAATTACTCCTACGTCACCCCTTCTATCTCAAGGATATGATTTCCACTAAAAGACTTTGATCGAATACAAGATTTGTACTGACCCACTTCAGTTTGGACTTATCACTGCCAAAGGCTGAAACTCTTAGTATTACAAAATGTTCTCAGTGCGTAACTGATCTTAGCGCTATCGAATTTAACGATTATTACAAAGTGCTAATGAGCTCAAATTGTAGCCTTGACTGCTACGAATAAACCAAGTAAGAGCAAGCTTTTAATAGATTGATCTTTTTCTTTTTTTTAGCTGTTCTTCTGTCATATTTATAAGCTTCCCTTCCATCGGTAACTTGAGATATATTTGAATCTTTGTATCCGTTGATTGCCACTTCATTATTTCTTGGGCATTGTTTGCTTCATTTATTGTAATGCGGCGTCTTAACTGCTTTAGCCGAAATGCGTTGTTCTAAGCTGTATTGATTGAAGTGCGGCGTTTCATATTCAGTTGCAGTCTTCTATTTCTTTTTGCCGGTTGAATGTTCTTTCCCGAGATATGTTCAGTTGAAGGATGCTTAGCTTAAAAGCATACGGCTGAATGTATCAACTGATCGGTTTCCAACTGATCAGTTTTCTTTATTAGATCAGCTGATTTCAGTTGTTAAGTCCAGTTGCTGAATATAATTGCACGTATCAGTTGGTTCATATTTTTTCAAACGCCGGAATTTAGTTTCCAACATGGACCTAATTTGAAGGAAGGAGTCCAAGAACAAGGAAAGCTTGTAGAGGGTCAACCATTCAAGAGCTAAGTTGTTTACAACTTAGCTCTTGAATGGTTGAAAACTTAGTTGGAGTCATCATCAATCTTTTGAGGTTGATAGGTAAAAATCTTAAAACACCCAATGAATGTCATTTTGTGTTTTATTGTTATTTGCTACACATCATAGTGAGGTGCTCGATTTTGCTTGAAAATTTTGAATTTTTTTAAACTTTTGTTGCGCATTCAGGAACATAAACCGATCCTCTTTCATCATATAATCCGTTCGAAAATATGCTTCAATTTTTTTTACTTCTTCAACGTTGCACCGACCTGCAATTACACACGTGATGGAAGTTTGTTATTTCTTCCATAGAGCCTTGAGTTTTGTGAATAAACACTGACAAGATATTGTTCTTGAGGAAACTCACCAGCTCATGCCGTGACTAAAAAACTCGTGGGCAATTGCTTTGTCAAAACCGTTCTTTGAAATCTTGCCATATTTTTGCTGCCAATTCAGCGAAGAGGATGAGGGCTGAAATTTCTTTTGGGACAGAATTCCGAATCCATGAGATGACGATATTATTGTTGCAAGTCCAGTAATTGAGAAGACTCAATTTGGTATTTGAAAGCTTAGTGATTGACCCATCAATAAAGCCCAGTTTGTTTTTGACAGAAAGTGCGATCTTCATCGCTTGATTCCAAGAGGCATAATTCTCTATTGTAAGCGCTTGAGGGACTAACGTGGGGCTTGGATTGTCTGAATGATGCATAAAGTATGGGTCACTGAATCCTCAATTGCGGACTGACCACTTGATAAAGAAGAACCAGACTAATTTGTAGGAACCATAGTGGATTTGCTTGAAACAATACTGATAGACAATTATTAACAAAGAACTATCGAAGAACGATGTGTTGACCTTTCAAGATTACGATCAACGTATGTTGCCACCTGAAAGCTCATATGATACCATATCACATAAAAAAAGAAGACGAGTGAGGAAGATTTCATTCATTGAACAATGAATAGAAGAATTTCGGTCTTCACGTCGGGGTTCCTTGGTCAACTTGATTGTTTTTTGAGTTTTGGATGTCGGCCTTCGGATTGGGTGCCTCTACTAACTTGACTGATTACGAACTACGGATGTCGACCTTCGAGTCAGAGTGCCCTGTCAAACCTGGATCCTTGTATGCTTGATCAATGATCGATGACTGGAGGAATTTTTTAAGCCACGCTTCATAAAATATTTTTTGAGGATTTTAAGTTGAGGAATAATTGAGGAAAAATTTGAATATTTATGTGATGGCGTCTTACAAAAATGTGTAAAGTTATTTTCGAAAAAAATTTAGGCCAAGAAAGATATATTTTTATATGTTAAAATTTTGTGAAAAACATTTAATGCATGTCGTATTTTATTACGTATTATTTGCAATTTTAAGAACTCCTTACTGAACATATAAGCTCATTATCTTTCATTGATGCATGTCATGATGACCGATATATGCTGGCTAGAGAGAATGATAGGGGATAGGTTATGGTGCCCGGATACGCAATGGAAGTTTCAAAACAAAATTTTTACAAGAAAAACCGAGCACCCCTACATATAGTGTGTAGCAAATAACATAAAACACAAAAATGACATTCATATTGTGTTTAGAAATATTTTACCTATCAATCACAAAGGATTGATGATGACTCCAACTAAGTTGTTAAACAACTTAGTTCTTCAATTGGTAGACAAATCTACAAGCTTTCCTTGAGCACTCCTTGCTCAAAATCAAGCTCACCACCAACTAGGAATATTCTTTCTAATTTGTACTAGAAAAATTAGAAGATTTTTTTAGAAGTGTATGCTTCTCTCAACAATTGAAGAAGCAAAATTGAGAGAATTGGGGATGAGAAATTACGGCCAACTTGATGCAAGGAAGAGGATGAGCAATTTTCTTGGTTTTGTAAAAATTTTAAGTGTAAAAGTTGCATGTGCATGTCATGCCATTAACTCAAAAGTTGCCTCCAACCCTACACTTTCCAATCATGCAATTTTTTTGGGCTTGTAACTATTACAAGGCTCATGGACTTTTATTTAAATATCTCAAACACATTTGAGGCCATTTAAACTTTACTTGATTTTACTCAAGCCCACTAGTTGAATAATTATTTCTAATTGGGATCTACAAGGCCCAAAGTTATTTAATTAATTGAAGACTTGAATTAATTTAATAATTTGGACTCTACTAGGTCCACTAGTGTTTAATTAATTCAACACTTGAATTTAATTTAGTCCAGAATAATATTTATGAAAATTACAATTTCCAAATACATTATTTATTTGACCAACTTTTAATTTCAGAACACTTCTACAAATTAAAAGTCACATTCCCAATAATCCTCTTATAGAAGTCATACTTCTATTTTTGTAAACGCTTATAAACTCCTTTATAAACCGTTCAACACATTGAACTATTTTTCTTCTCGACGGGATGTAGAAAGCTAGTACTTGTGTGGCCCTCAATGGTTCAATGATACAACTAGACGTGGGTTCATATCTCAATGTGATTCGAGACTAAACATGTCTTTATATGATTATGCCCCAAATGCTCCATTATTACTTATCAACTCCTTAATAAAAATAACATCAGAACTCAAGTCTGATAGTATCAAACCAATCATATTAAACGCCTAGCAGCATCGCTTACATGATTTCATAGGTATCAAATGACAGTGCATGCAAGAACCAATCTGTTATTGTTAGCGTACAGTACGGTCTCTTCATCTCATATATCGCGACCGATTCGACAACTATTGGTATATCGAGAGCTGTAAATGAATCGATACTATGTGTCATGTCGTAGTTGCATCGATGGTATAATCTATGAAACCCCTTTCATAATTACCACCAACACTCTGATTAGATATTTCAAACTACATACACATGAGATCATATAGGATATCCATACCCGAAGGTAAGTGGTGAATCCCGGACTACAATGCATCAACTCCTATATGTTTCGACAAAACACCCAACCTTGCCACCTGATGACCCCATGAGAGCCGGTAAACAAGTCAAAGTTCATTGCTAGCATATAGAGTCTCAATGTTGTCCCGACTCATAAGGACTAATGGTGTACAACCATAAACTAGAACGTTTTCACTCGATAAGTGAGAACCACTTGGAAAAACCTTTATGGAGGGTTGTTCAGTGCACTCTACAAGGAGCACCTATTTGCATGTTCGGACATCACAATGTCCCCTACCAATGAAACATGGTACTCACCTCGCAGTTACCAGTCTCAAACTGTAGAACCCGTAAATTAGACTACGTATAAGCCATGCATAATTCTAATATTTAAACTAAAATGATTTCTATTGCATGAGTATTTAAATTCATTTCTTAAAATTATTTATTTCATGCAGTAGTTTAGTTGCTATCTTTTCAATTAAATAAGTGAGGCCGGACTGGAGTTGGAGTAAAGAGATAAATTTTAATATTAAGAAAACATTCCTAAAATTTATTTAAGATAAATAATAATTTAATATAAAAGAAGGTTTAAAGAATTATTTAAATAAGTTGAGTTAAGTAGTAAATATAGTTCAATAATTAATTTCTTAATTCCCTAAAATATTTAATGGGTAGATAAAACAATAGAGATTTAAAATTCAATAATTAAGAAATATTTTCCCTTTATTTTTCTTAAGATTTTTGGCCCTCTTTATTTAATATAAAAATAGTTGTCAATCCAATTATTTAATATCTTTCCTTATCCATTTTCTTGGGAGATAATTCTATCACACTTAATCTTCAATAATTAATATTTAAGCAATTTTCCTACCCTATTTTATTTATAAAAAAATCAGCCATCCCCTATTTTAAAAGATTTAAATTTGTTTAAACAACTCACCCTTGATTCTTTTCCCTAATCTTTTCTTTGGTATGATATCCATTTCCTTTTATTCACCAATAATTAGTAATTAATAAATATCCCTACCTTGGTTTTATCTAGCAAATAATCGGCCACTCACCTTTCCAATATTCCCCAAAAATCCCTTGATATCATATCCTTTCTATCTCCAAGCAAACTCAAAGAAAGCAAGATTTGTTTTACCTTTTTATCTCCCACCTATCTTGCAATTTCCATTCACTTCTCCAAACCTTTTTCCCTCCCCTCACCACCGAAATTCAGAGCAACTTTCATATTGCATATTGTGAGGAAAAAACCGTGAGAAAAGTTAGAGAAAAGAAGAGAGAAAAGTGAGAAAAAACTAATAAGCAAAGGGCACTCCTCCTCCGCGTCGCATCGTCACTCGTTTGTTTTTCTTTCAAAAACAAAAATATCCAGGCATGCATATACCATCCCTTGCTCTTCAATCAAGTTGTATTTATATTTTTATAAACCAACATGTGAGCATGAATCATGAAAAACCGAAATATGGATAGCAACTTTTGTCAAATTCTGCACATATTTTTTTATTCCCTTGTGCTTCACGTTTCTGTTGTTTATGATGGTTTAAGGTTCGGATCGTGTCCAGGCTCCCAAGGCTGCATCTAGACATGTTCTAGGACATGTTAGGATCATATCAGACCATTCGTTCAAGCCCCATGTATGCTGGAAACTTAGAAATAAAGCAACTCATCCAATAAGCCATTCTTGAGTTCGAAAATGTTGTTCTTGTTGACATGGGAGATGGATTTGATCTTGGCTACCCTAGGGGCTATAGCCATGGTTAGAACATCTCCTTGTGATGTCTGAGACGTGACCAAGTCGTCCTTTTGAGGCTTGGTCCATGGTGGAATCGGTTTTCGAATAAAAGAAACAAGAACAGCCCCCCCCCCCTTCGGCCCCTTCACTTTTTACAGCATCTGTAGTTCGGTTTGTGGTGTTGGTGTGGATCTTGGTTGGCTCTATAGCCCTTAGCCACGGTTCATACCATACCCCTTGATGTCTAGATCATGCCATGGTCATTCAAATTGCCATTGGAAGGATTCATGACAGCGAGAACCACAGCAACATCCCACGCGCAGGTTTAGTGTTCGGGTGGGATGTATGGCATGTTTCATGTATGGTTCGAATTGTGGCTGGCCTAGGGCCCTTAGCCATGGTTCAAACCATTCCTTAGGATGTTGGTAAGAGGTTTTGGTCGGTGGTTCAAGCCCCAATGGCCATTAGTCTCGCAAACGAGGCAAGGAAACGCTCACGCACGCTGCTGTATTTTTGACAGCAAATGAGCTGCGGTTCAGAGGTGCATTTCGGGTTCTTGGTTTGCTTTTAGCCTATGACCTTGGACTGGACAGTACCTCATTGCGTTAGGAAGGTCATGTTTTTGGCTGTTCGTGATTCGGATCAGTTTAGATGTCGTACGAGAATTTACGGTGCAATGTGCCAAAGTGACTCTCGAAAGAGCGTTTCAAGTTTTGGCCTCCATTCACCAAAATTTCGAGTTCTGTAATTTTAGGAGCATTATTTCATCATTTTAGGTGTATTTTAATCATGACTAAATGATGGTTCGGTATTGGTTCGGGTTGGCACGGAGTCATGATTAAATACTAAGTCATTGGGCGTAATTGTCTCGTTTTTGGAGTCAATTACAAAGTTCGGTCAAGTTAAACCATTTGCATATTTTTCATGTGAGATTTATGTCGCAGCGAGCCTGGGAACGATCCAACCCATGTGGTAAAATTATTACAGGATATTTAATTATGTGACTAATTATTTTACGTGCATAAAATTATATAAAATATTTATTTTTGAGATTTATGCGATATTGCTTGTGGCCATTTCACTGTCATGGGATTATTACTTCACCCGGTGGTCAATTATCGGTTCAGTTCAGTTCATCCCGGTGGTCACTTACCGGTCAGTTCAGTTCCACCCAGTATACTGTGACATTAGTCTGATCAGACGCTCATTACTTCACCTGGTGGTCACTTACCGATTCAGTTCAGTGCAGATTCATGGGGCCACTTGCGTAGAACATAATCTCAACAGTAGAACTACGACATGTTATTTTATGACAGGGCTCTACGGAGCAAACATTTTTACTTATGATTTTCAGTTCAGTTAAGCACGTATTATAATTATTCATGACACGATATTTTACGTTATGCCTCACGACATGATATTTTCATTTTGCCTGCGATTTTATTATTTAATTACTTGTTATGTACGATATATGCATGCTGAGTCTTTAGACTCACTAGACTTGATTGTTGTAGGTACTGGTGATGTCGGGACCGAGGGCGGGAACGAGTGAGCTAGCTTGGGTCGGCAGTAGTGGAACCCGAGGACCTCATTTTCAGCATTTATCATTTTATGATCAAACATTTTTATCGTTGTTGGATTATTTTAGATTGTTATTTTGAAAAACAATAATTTCTTCCGCTGCTATTTCGAACATTAAACTTTATTTATCAGTTTATCTTATGAACGAGACATTTTAATTATTTAAAAAAAAATTTAATTTTTCCGCAAATTTTCAAATAAGAATTTCGGGCCTCTACAGCTGGTATCAGAGCCTATGTTTTTTAAAAGAGTTGTACTACTACTGACCTCGAGAAGCTCATGAAGTCACGTCTTCGGTCTGTAAGTTTTACATTTACGCACTTTGTTTAAAGCATGAAATATTTTAACAGCATGTTTCATGAAATATTTTACGTTCAGATTTTGATTATGCAGTATTTATTTGAATTTAAAAGAAATAATGAAATTATGGATGTTGGCTTTGTCGTGGAATTTGACTATGTTGATTTTTGAGTTTTAGTATTGACATTCTACTTTGTGGGCCGTAAGTTAATCATGAATATTATGAATGCTTTTGGGACACGTAGATTTTCTAAGAAAACATTTATGATTCGTGGTTACTAGTTGAATTAATTTTTGGTAATTACTCATAAGTAATAATTATTCGAGGATTGCAACGACTTTGGGAATATAAAATGTATAAATTGGGATTTAAAGTTTTGATGAAAGGTAAGATTGGTTATAGGAATTGATTCTTGGGTAAATAAGTTAAAATTTTTGACATTATGCTATGGGAAACATGTAGAATGAAATTAAGAATGATAAAAAAATTTATGGGTTATTTAAGGAATTTTCGAAATTTAGGACCAATTGGAAAATTTTTGGGAAAATTAAGAATTTATTTTGCAATCATTACGGAAATTGGGGACTAGTTTAGCAATAAACGATAATTTGATGGGTTAAATGATAATAATTTTGCTATTGGTTATTAGATATGTTGGAAATCATTTGACTATATTAATTTTTGGGTCAACAGTACTGATGTTCTCCTTATGGGTCATAAGTTAATCTTGAAAATTATGAATGTTTTTGGGACTTGTAGAATTTCTAAAAAATTATTGATGGTTCTTGGTTGCTAGTCGAGTAAATTTTTGAGGATTTCATATAAGCAATAGAGATTCGAAGACTACGACAATCTTTAGGATTATAAATGTACAATTTGAGGATTTTAAGTATCTATGAAAATGTAAGATTAATTATGAGAATTTATTTAGGATGCATGCTCTACATAGTCGAATTTAAGGATTGAATTGCTGGAATTGAGAATTTTGAGGACCTAATTGTAATAACCAATGATTTGAGGACCTAAGCTCAAAAATAAAATTCTTAGGGACTATTTTCGAATTTACCGAATTTTGGGATTTAATTCTGAGTTTCGAGAATTTTAAGATTTAATAAGGCTAAGTCAAAAATTTTATGGGGACAAAAATGCAAATTTCGAATGGTTGTAGAGCCAAAAATGTAATTTTGAGAACTTTAAGAGCCAAATTGCAAAGTCCGAAATTTTGAGGATTAAATACGAACTTTTGAGGAGCACTTGGGATTCTAAGTAATTATAGAAATGTAAGGCAGGTTAGGGAAAATAATTTTGGGTTTAATAAACTTAAGACTATTGAATCTTATGATACGGTAAACATATAAATGAAATTGGGAACGCCGAAGAATTATGAGTAATTGTGGAATTTTCGAGATTGAGAAAAGAATTGGATAATTTTCGAGGAAACTAAGAATTAATTTTGTAATTTTAGGAAATTTGAAGACTAGTTTATCAGTAAGTGAGAATTGAATGGTTTGAATGATAGGAATTTTAGGTGATTTGGGCTTGAAGGATATTTAGAACCTTTAGATATCTGGGTTATAATGTTATAACGAATGGTAATCAAGGACATTGTAGGATGAATCAATCCCGGGCTTGAAAATTTAAGCGTTAGTGAAATAACGTTGTGGCAAATTAAGACTTTAACGTGATGATGATTTAAGGTAAAATTGATCATTTAGTTAAGTTATAAGAGTAGACATTGAGATAACGAATTGTTGGAAACTTAAGTTTGAGGTGTCATAAGTTTTAGTCATGATCTTAACAGTTAGGACTATACTTTTGTTGGAATTTGATCTTTCTAGGAAGTTGGGTATGATTGATGGTTAGGTTACTCGATAGATGCAAGTAAGAATTGAGGTAGACATCTTGTCTTGAGAAATTTTTGCAAGTCATTGAGAAACTTGAGAATAAGTGAATATGTCTGTTGGGATTATGTTATCTAATACTATTTGGGTCGCATAAGCTTGAATTTTAAGTTTATGAAATAGGTGTTCGTACGAAAATTTTGGGTGAGATAAAAACCAAAAGAAACGAGTTGTGTTCATCATAAGTTATCAATGAACGAATATTAAGATTTTTATCGAGTAAGAAATCTGAAATATTGATATGGGGATTCTAAAATTTATGGGTTATAAGTGAAGTCGATTTATTAGAGTTAGCCCATCATTATCATAGGAGAACTTATTAAGTTTTATACGCTAGTATTAATTGAGCATTAAGGATACGTAAGAATGCGACATTCGCTTCAATAAGGAAAGTCCAAGGGTCTTAGGTCTCAACTTTATTGTAATTGAAAGGGAAATAGTTTAAGCATGTAATTGGTGCTAGAATAATTTTATTATTTAGGTGGAAGATCGGTACCGTATATTTTGGGTTTTATGGATTAAGACTACTCGAACTTAAGATTTGCAACAACGTTATATTGGGATGTACTTCTAAATAGTTAGGTTATGTAAGTTGGGTGTGGTAAGATAAAGATTCGATTCAAGGATCTTAGTCTAATATTATTATGGGGTTGAGATAAGATTTAACTTTTAAGTGCTTTACTAAGATCTCCTAAGTCGAACTGCATGAATGCCAATACTTGGACTTGAAGCTTTAACATATCTTGAGTTCAATAAAGTTAAGAAGAGATACTGTTAAGATTTCAATATTGAAATATAATAGGTCAATGAACATCTTGGGTATATTATAAGGAAAGTAATATGCGTTAAATTTGGGCAACCATCTCTAGTATGAGAAATTGCGGGATAAGTAAGAATTCGGGGCTATAGTTTAATAAAACTAAGTAACCATAATTTGTTTTAAGTTGCGATTCACAAACGAGGATTTTGGTAGACAAATTTATTTAGGATTGAGGAGACGTAAGGACAGCTTAATATTTATCTTATCAGAGTAGCGCATCGGAAGTGTAGATTATTCGAATTCTAGAATTAAGAGTCTAAACTTTTGTTTATCGAGGATAAGCGAATTTCGGGGACGAAATTTCTTTTAAGGGGGGAAGGGTTGTAGAACTCGTAAATTAGACTACGTATAAGCCATGCATAATTCTAATATTTAAATTAAAATGATTTCTATAGCATGAGTATTTAAATCCTTTTCTTTAAACTTATTTATTTCATCCAGTAGTTTAGTTGTTATCTTTTCAATTAAATAAGTGAGGCCGGACTGGAGTTGGAGTAAAGAGATAAATTTTAATATTAAGAAAACATTCCTAAAATTTATTTAAGATAAATAATAATTTAATATAATAGAATGTTTAAAGATTTATTTAAATAAGTTGAGTTAAGTAGTAAATATAGTTCATAAATAATTTCTCAATTCCCTAAAATATTTATGGGTAGATAAAACACTAGAGATTTAAATTTCAATAATTAAGAAATATTTTCCCTTTATTTTTCTTAAGATTTTCGGTCCTCTTTATTTAATATAAAAATAGTTGTCAATCCAATTATTTAATGTCTTTCCTTATCCATTTTCTTGGGAGATAATTCTATCACACTTAATCTTCAATAATTAATATTTAAGCAATTTTCCTACCCTAGTTTATTTATAAAAAAATCGGCCATCCCCTATTTAAAAAGATTTAAATTTGTTTAAACAACTCACCCTTGATTCTTTTCCCTAATCTTTTCCTTGGTATGATATCCATTTCCTTTATTCACCAATAATTAGTAATTAAGAAATATCCCTACCTTGGTTTTATCTAGCAAATAATCGGCCACTCACCTCTCCAATATTCCCCAAAAATCCCTTGATATCATATCCTTTCTATCTCCAAGCAAACTCAAAGAAAGCGAGATTTATTTTACCTTTTTATCTCCCACCTATCTTGCAATTTCCATTCACTTCTCCAAACCTTTTTCCCTCCCCTCACCACCGAAATTCAGAGCAACTTTCATATTGAATATTGTGAGGAAAAAACCGTGAGAAAAGTTAGAGAAAAGAAGAGAGAAAAGTGAGAAAAAACTAATAAGCAAAGGGCACTCCTCCTCCGCGTCGCATCGTCACTCGTTTGTTTTTCTTTCAAAAACAAAAATATCCAGGCATGCATATACCATCCCTTGCTCTTCAATCAAGTTGTATTTATATTTTTATAAACCAAAATGTGAGCATGAATCATGAAAAACCGAAATATGGACAGCAACTTTTGTCAAATTCTGCACAGATTTTTTTATTCCCTTGTGCTTCACGTTTCTATTGTTTATGATGGTTCAGGGACCGGCTCGTGTCCAGGCCTTCAAGGCTGCATCTAGACATGTTCTAGGACATGTTAGGATCATATCGGACCATTCGTTCAAGCTCCATGTACGCTGGAAACTTAGAAATACAGCAACTCATCCAATAAGCCATTCTTGAGTTCGAAAATGCTGTTCTTGTTGACAAGGGAGATGGATCTGATCTTGGCTACCCTAGGGGCTATAGCCATGGTTAGAACATCTCCTTGTGATGTCTAAGATGTGACCAAGTCACCCTTTCGAGGCTTGGTCCATGGTGGAATCGGTTTTCGAATAAAAGAAACAAGAACAGCCCCACGCCCCTTCGGCCCCTTCACTTTTTACAGCATCTGTAGTTCGGTTTGTGGTGTTGGTGTGGATCTTGGTTGGCTCTATAGCCCTTAGCCATGGTTCATACCATACCCCTTGATGTCTAGATCATGCCATGGTCAATCATATGGCCACTGGAAGGATTCATGACAGCGAGAACCACAGCAAATTCCCACGTGCAGGTTTAGTGTTCGGGTGGGATGTATGGCATGTTTCATGTATGATTCGAATTTTGGCTGGCCTAGGGCCCTTAGCCATGGTTCAAACTATTCCTTAGGATGTTGGTAAGAGGTTCGGGTCGTTGGTTCAAGCCCTAATGGCCATTAGCCTCGCAAACGACGCAAGGAAACGCTCACGCACGCTGCTGTATTTTTGACAGCAAATGAGCTGCGGTTCAGAGGTGCATTTCGGGTTCTTGGTTTGCTTTTAGCCTATGACCTTGGACTGGACAGTACCTCATTGCGTTAGGAAGGTCATGTTTTTGGCTGTTCGTGATTCGGATCAGTTTAGATGTCGTACGAGAATTTACGGTGCAATGTGCCAAAGTGACTCTCGAAAGAGCGTTAGGTGTATTTTAATCATGACTAAATGATGGTTTGGTGTTGGTTCGGGTTGGCACGGAGTCATGATTAAATACTAAGTCATTGGGCGTAGTTGTCTCGTTTTTGAGTCAATTACAAATTTCGGTCAAGTTAAACCATTTGCATATTTTTCATGTGAGATTTATGTCGCAGCGAGCCTGGGAACGATCCAACCCATGTGGTAAAATTATTACAGGATATTTAATTATGTGACTAATTATTTTACGTGCATAAAAATATATAAAATATTTATTTTTTAGATTTATGCGATATTGCTTGTGGCCATTTCACTGTCATGGGATTATTACTTCATCCGGTGGTCAATTACCGGTTCAGTTCAGTTCATCCCGGTGGTCACTTACCGGTCAGTTCAGTTCCACCCAGTATACTGTGGCATTAGTCTGATCAGACGCTCATTACTTCACCCGGTAGTCACTTACTAGTTCAGTTCAGTGCAGTTCATGGGGCCACTTGCGTAGAACATAATCTCAACAGTAGAACTACGACATGTTATTTTATGACAGGGCTCTACGGAGCAAACATTTTTACTTATGATTTTCAGTTCAGTTAAGCACGTATTATAAATATTCATGACACGATATTTTACGTTATGCCTCACGACATGATATTTTCACTTTGCCTGCGATTTTATTATTTAATTACTTGTTATGTACGATATATGCATGCTGAGTCTTTAGACTCACTAGACTTGATTGTTGTAGGTACTCGGTGATGTCGGGACCGAGGGCGGGAACGAGTGAGCTAGTTTGGGTCGGCAGTAGTGGAACCCGAGGACCTCATTTTCATCATTTATCATTTTATGATCAAACATTTTTATCGTTGTTGGATTATTTCAAATTGTTATTTTGAAAAACAATAATTTCTTCCGCTGCTATTTCGAACATTAAACTTTATTTATTAGTTTATCTTATGAACGAGACATTTTAATTATTTAAAAAGGAAAATTTTTAATTTTTTCGCAAATTTACAAATACGAATTTCGGGCCTCTACACAAACTCAAGTGGCCTTTAATCCTTCATAATGGCGGGCCGAATCGACTAGGAATTATTTAGAATATCTAATATTCCAAATATGAGTTTCATGATACTCATCATATGAGCATCTCATATTCTTTCTACTATTTGTATATTCAAGAACTTTATCTATGCAACAAGCATGGGTATACAGATAAAGATGTACCAAAACAATAATTTTAAATATTATTAAAATAAAAATTGTTTATATATAGAGTTTCAATGTGAACCCTTGGCCAACACCTAGCTCGACGGGCACCTACTCTAACAATATCTCACTTGCACTAGAGCCAACTACCCATATGCTTCAAACTCGTCGATTCACGATGCTTGATACGAATCCTCGTACGAATGAAAGGCAAGCATGAATATAGAAATCGCACCCTCAATTCAATAACAAACAAGGAACGATTATGTTGTCCCGATCTTTTGAAACAAGTAACGATTTTGTGATATTCACCTCTAAGCGATTATAACTTAGCAACAAATATCAACGATAAAACAATTGAATTTCAAACGAACCTTCAAAGAACTTGTTTTGACAATCCGTGCGAAGAACAATCGACAAACGCCACAAAGATGAAAATCTTTGATAAGTTTGATTTGGTTTTCTTCTTGTGAAGAACAAAGCTAAAAGCTTTAAAAATTGAGAGAACTCAATGTATTTGATATCAATCTTCAATTCTCTCGTTTTTGGTCATTACAATGCATTATATAATTAATAAAACCCATAAAAAGTAGTGTAGAAAGCATTAAAGAAGATAACTAGCAACTTTGACACGGAAGTTGACAATAGACTGCGGGTGCGCTGCATACTGGACCGCGGGTGCGGTGTTGCTTCGGCTAAGTTCGAATAAAAGGACCGCGGGTGCGGTCATTGTAGGAGCGCGGGTGCGCTTGCCGTCCGCGTGTGCGATCCTTGATTTACCGCGGGTGCGGTATAGCTTCGGCAATATTCTCTTAAATTTGATTATCATGGACCGCGAGTGCAGTCCCTGACCTGGCGCGGGTGCGCTCCACCTTCGGCAATTGCACTTGAATAACATTCCAAAAACATCCAATATTATTCCCATGATTCCCAACCTCCTCTAATTTAGACATCCAACTTGTAGGACTTCCTTGATAGCTCATCATGAGTCCTTGAAGTGCATCTTTAAACTTCTTACTTCGTCCCCTCGTTATAGGTCCTTCGGGCAACTCCAATGACTCCCATGCTTTCTTTGGTGCTTGATCAACCACATTTGCATCATTCTCCCCTTCTTGAAAAGGATTTGTCCTCAAATCTTGATCATCTCCTACATCAAACAACGAAAGATCACTAACATTAAAAGTAGAACTGACATTATACTTACCTGGTAGGTCTAATTTGTAGGCATTGTCGTTGATCTTTTCAAGCACTTGAAATGGTCCATCACCCCTAGGTAAGAGTTTTGAACGTCGCTTTTCTGGAAATCTTTCCTTCCTTAAGTGCAACCACACCCAATCTCCTTTTTCAAAAACCATCTTTTTCCTTCCCTTGTTGGCTTGCTTCGTGTATTGTAAATTCTTCTTCTCGATGTTATCCTTGACCTTCTCATGCAAACTTCTAACGAATTCAGCTTTCTTCTTTCCATCCATGTTCAACCTTTCACTCACAGGTAAAGACATCAAATCCAACGGAGTCAAAGGATTAAAACCATATACAATTTCAAATGGCGAATAATTTGTAGTAGAATGCACGCAACGATTATAAGCAAACTCGACAAAGGGTAAACAATCCTCCCAATTCTTTAAGTTCTTCTTGAGTATAGCACGCAAAAGTGTTCCTAGAGTTCTATTAACAACTTCAGTTTGTCCATCCGTTTGAGGATGACATGTAGTAGAAAACAACAATTTTGTGCCAAGTTTAGCCCATAACGTTTTCCAAAAATAACTCAAGAATTTAACATCACGGTTCGAAACAATAGTCCTAGGCATGCCATGCAACCTAACGACTTCTCTAAAGAATAGATCCGCAATGTGAGATGCATCATCAGTTTTGTGACAAGCAATAAAATGTGCCATCTTAGAAAATCTATCCACAACTAAAAATATAGAATCTCTCCCCTTCTTTGTCCTAGGCAACCCCAAAACAAAGTCCATAGAAATATCAACCCAAGGTTCACTAGGGACGGGAAGTGGTGTATACAATCCATGTGGTTGTGTTCTAGACTTAGCTTGTCTACAAGTAATGCACTTATCACAAACACGCTCAACGTCACGTTTCATATGTGGCCAATAAAAATGCTCATGCAAACAACTCAAAGTTTTAGCCACACCAAAGTGCCCCATCAAACCACCACCATGTGCCTCCCTCACAAGTAATTCACGAATGGATGATCTAGGGATGCACAACCTATCTTCTTTAAACAAAAAACCATGATGCAAATAAAATTTGTCATGTGGACCATGCATACATGTTTCAAATACATTCTTAAAATCCTCATCTAACACATATAATTCCTTCACATGCTCAAACCCCAAAACTTTAGACTCCAAAGTAGAGATTAGTACATACCTCCGTGATAATGCGTCAGCCACTACATTTTCCTTACCTTGTTTGTACTTGATGATGTAGGGAAATGTACCTATAAATGCAACCCACTTGGCATGCCGCTTGTTCAACTTCTGCTGCCCCTTAAGGTACTTAAGAGACTCATGATCCGTGTGAATCACAAACTCTTTAGGTCTCAAGTAGTGTTGCCACACCTCCAAAGTCCTCACAAGCGCGTACAACTCCTTGTCATACGTTGGATAGTTCAGCGCTGCTCCATTGAGTTTCTCACTAAAATACGCCACTGGTCGTCCTCCTTGCATCAAAACACCACCAATACCTACACCTGAAGCATCACATTCAATTTCAAAAGTATTAGAAAAATCAGGCAAAACAAGTAAAAGTGCAGTAATTAATTTTTGTTTAATAATATTAAAAGACTTCTCTTGCTCCTCGCCCCAATGGAATGGAACGTTCTTCTTAATCACCGCCGTCATCGGTGCCGCCAGTGTACTAAAATCTTTTACAAACCTCCTATAGAAGCTTGCAAAACCATGAAAGCTTCGAACTTGACCAACATTAGCAGGTGTTGGCCAATCTCGAATAGCACTTACCTTGTCCTCATCTACTTGTATCCCCTGCGAACTTACCACAAAACCAAGGAAGACAAGTTTGCTTGTACAAAAATCACATTTCTTTAAATTAGCATATAAATTTTCAGCCCTTAGTGTGATTAGCACAATTCTCAAGTGATTAACATGCTCATCCAAGTCTTTGCTATATACTAGGATATCATCAAAGTAAACAACAACAAATTTTCCTATGTATGCACGCAAGACATGGTTCATTAACCTCATAAAGGTGCTAGGAGCGTTAGTTAAGCCAAAAGGCATGACCATCCACTCATATAACCCGTACTTGGTTTTAAAAGCCGTTTTCCACTCATCACCTTCTCTCATCCTAATTTGGTGATATCCACTTTTCAAATCAATCTTGCTAAAAATACAAGCACCATGCAACTCATCTAACATATCATCTAGTCCAGGTATGGGATGCCTATACTTAATGGTTATGTTATTGATGGCCCTACAATCTACACACATACGCCATGAGCCATCTTTCTTAGGAACTAATAAAACAGGTACACCACAAGGAGACATGGACTCACGCACGAAACCCCTATCTAATAATTCACTTACCTGCCGTTGAAGCTCCTTGGTCTCCTCCGGATTGCTTCTATATGCTGGACGATTTAGTAATGCACTTCCGGGCACAAAATCAATTTGGTGCTCAATCCCCCTCAATGGTGGTATTCCTTGAGGTAGCTCCTCCGGAAATATATCATCAAACTCCTGCAAAAGGGAAACAACAATGCTCGGAAGATTTCCGGCTATATCACTTGTGTTAAAGAGAATCTCTTTGTAAAGAATCAACACAAGTGTATCATGTGTGTGCAGCAATTGTTTCATGTCACTCTTTTGGACCATATATATTTTCTTTTTGGTCTCTTTCCTCTCATTTTCTTTTTCCTCATTTTTTTTTTTGTATGGCTATCTCAATTTTTTTATCACTTTTGGTTTTATCCATTTCATTTTTCTTTTCAAAGGCCATCTCACTTTTTAATTCACTCTTTCTTTCGGCTTCATCTCTCTTCTTTTTTTTCAATTGGTCCTCCAACACTTGTTTTGGGGACAAAGGAAGTAAAACAATGGGTTCTTTCTTGAGTACAAAAGAATATTTATTTCTAAACCCATCATGTGTCACTTGCCTATCATATTGCCATGGTCTTCCTAACAAAATATGACAAGCATGCATTGGTACCACATCACACAATACCTCATCAACATACTTCCCAATCGAAAACGCAACCAAAACTTGTTTGTTCACCTTCACTTCGGCACAGTCGTTCAACCACTGTAGCCTATATGGTTGAGGATGTTTCAAAGTAAGCAAGCTCAATTTTTCAACCACCTCAAGACCAGCAACATTTGTACAACTTTCTCCATCTATAATAACGTTGCAAACTTTGCCACTGACAAAACATCTAGTATGGAACAATTTTTCCCGCTGATTCGTCTCCTCTTCTTTGACTTGGGCACTCATGATACGCCTAGTCACTAATGCCTCACCCACAACTGCTTCATATCCCTCATCAGGATCCTCTAATGCAGGCATCTCATCTTCATCCTCTCCATCATCTCCCTCACTATGAGATTCATACTCCTCATAATTATTCAACACCATCACCCTTTTATTGGGACATTGGCTAGCAATATGTCCAACTCCTTGACACCTAAAACATTTAATATCTCTAGAACGATTAATAGGAGTTTCAGGTTTACCTTGCATTCCCTGCTCAGGCGCCTCCTGTTTAATGTCAACTTTGGGCTTGACCACTACCTTGCTTTCTTCATGTTTAACAACGTTGGAACGCCAAGGTGTTGATGTATTCCCAGTTTGTGTGGTACGACCAACTCCTCTCCTTTTGAGTTGTTGCTCCACTTTTATCGCCATTTGCACCATTTCATCTAGATCCAAGTAATGTCTAAGCTCCACTTGGTCTTGAATTTCCCTGTTCAAACCACACAGAAAATGAGCCATAGTAGCCTCACTATCCTCATCTATGTTTGCTCTAATCATGACTACTTCCAATTCTTTATTGTAGTCCTCAACACTCTTCACACCTTGTCTCAAAGTTTGTAACTTCTTAAACATTTCTCTATAGTAGTGATTTGGTACAAACCTCTTCCTCATTACGCTTTTCATCTCCGCCCAAGTTTCTATAGGCCTCTCATTGCATCTTCTCTTAGTGGTCACTAATTGATCCCACCAAATAAGTGCATAATCAACAAATTCAACCACGGCCAACCTAACCTTCTTTTGTTCGGAATAATGGTGACAATCAAACACAAATTCAACTCGCTTTTTCGATTCTAAATAAGCCTCTGGATCCGACTTACCTTGGAACGACGGAATTTTCATCTTAATGCTACCTATGTTATTATCTTCCTTATTCCCATTATCGTACCTACCACGTAAGGCTTCTCTTCTTCCCCTACCAAATCCTCTACCTCTTCCGCTTCTACCCCAATTCTCGTTTTGGCTCTCCTCTTCTCCTTCCAAATCATAATCATTCTCTTCTTCATCCACTCTACCCAAACCTTTAGGCTTAGATTTATTTTCACTCGTACTAACTTCAAGCCTATCCAACCTCTCATATAAAGGATCCAACTCGGCCCTCAACATTCTACTAAAATGCCCAAATAACGCCTCCATTTGAACCTTAGATAACCCTTGGTTCGAACTCTCTCCTACTTCCCTCTCCATTTTAATTTCAGATTTTGTACCTGCAATAAAATGTTAGTAGAAATAAAAGATTTTCCTCACCCAAATTCTCACGATCACTCCAAAGAAATAACACTCGCACTCAAATGTTTTTTTTTTCACTAGAATTTGATAGTTCTCTCAAAGGTGTGCTCAATCTTTATATATATATATATATATATATATATTTTTGTTTTATCAAACTAACAAGATTCAACTTGTGAACACTTGCAACTGTTTCACATGGATTGCACAAAAACAAGAACGACAGAATAACACATAACAAATTTTTTTCGGGAATTCTAGATTATCAAAAGATGATAGAAATAACGCAGATCTTAAAATAGAACAAAGGATAATCACAAAACTTGAAACAGAACAAATTTTTGTTTTTGTTTTTGGTAGATATGACAATAGAAACAAAAGGATACCACAGATCTGAAAACAGAATGAAATTTGAGACAGATCTGAAAAATAACAACAACGATACTTACTTGAATTCAATGAGCCAAAGCTCTGATACCAAATGATACGAATCCTCGTACGAATGAAAGGCAAGCACGAATATAGAAATCGCACCCTCAATTCAATAACAAACAAGGAACGATTATGTTGTCCCGATCTTTTGAAACAAGTAACGATTTTGTGATATTCACCTCTAAGCGATTATAACTTAGCAACAAATATCAACGATAAAACAATTGAATTTCAAACGAACCTTCAAAGAACTTGTTTTGACAATCCGTGCGAAGAACAATCGACAAACGCCACAAAGATGAAAATCTTTGATAAGTTTGATTTGGTTTTCTTTTTGTGAAGAACAAAGCTAAAAGCTTTAAAAATTGAGAGAACTCAATGTATTTGATATCAATATTCAATTCTCTCGTTTTTGGTCATTACAATGCATTATATAATTAATAAAACCCATAAAAAGTAGTGTAGAAAGCATTAAAGAAGATAACTAGCAACTTTGACACGGAAGTTGACAATAGACCGCGGGTGCGCTGCATACTGGACCGCGGGTGCGGTGTTGCTTCGGCTAAGTTCGAATAAAAGGACCACGGGTGCGGTCATTGTAGGAGCGCGGGTGCGCTTGCCGTCCGCAGGTGCGATCCTTGCTTTACCGCGGGTGCGGTATAGCTTCGGCAATATTCTCTTAAATTTGATTATCATGGACCGCGGGTGCAGTTCCTGAACTAGCGCGGGTGCGCTCCACCTTCGTCAATTGTACTTGAATAACATTCCAAAAACCTCCAATATTATTCCCATGATTCCCAACCTCCTCTAATTTAGACATCCAACTTGTAGGACTTCCTTGATAGCTCATCATGAGTCCTTGAAGTGCATCTTTAAACTTCTTACTTCGTCCCCTCGTTATAGGTCCTTCGGGCAACTCCAACGACTCACATGCTTTCTTTGGTGCTTGATCAACCACATTTGCATCAATGCATCTCTAACAATGGTCCAGGTAAAGGCTTAGTTAGTGGATCAGTAACATTATATTTGGAGCCGACTTTGTCAATCGACATTTCTCCTCTTTCCACAATCTCTCGGAGGATGTGGTAATTTCTCAATACAAGTTTGGATTTCTGATGAGACCTTGGCTCCTTCGCCCGAGCAATGGCACCCGTGTTGTCAGAAAACACCGAGACAAGAGTAACTCCATTAGGAATGACGCCCAACTCTTGGACGAAATTCCTTAACCAAACAGCCTCCTTTGATGCAGCTGATGCAGCAATGTATTCGGCCTCAGTAGTGGAATCCACAGTACTGTCTTGCTTGTAACTCTTCCAACAGACAGCAGCACCATTGAGCATGAATACGAACCTAGAGGTTGACTTTGAGTAATCGATATCGCTTTGGAAGCTATGGTCGGTATAGCCTTCCAATTTCAGTTCTCCACCCCCATAGACCAAGAACAACTTATTGGTCTTTCTCAAATACTTGAGGATGTCTTTCAGAGCTTTCCAGTGTGGAAGACCTGGGTTCGATTGATATCTACTGTAACGTCCGAAAATCAGTTCACGCAGACCGCGTGTATGAAAATTATTAAATTACTAAAAATTTTAATTAAATGATTTTAGATGCATGAATGATATATTTTGAGTGACTAAATGATTAATTGTGTAATTTTGCTTGAATTCATAATTTAAAGTTTTCAGACGAATTTCGGTAGTTGGCCGAAACGGAGGATAAGAGATGATTAAGATGTTAAAGATTTGAAAGTTAAAATTTTATTTTTAGTTAAGTAAATATTATTTTAAATATTTTAATAATTTTAAAATTGTTAAGGTAAAGTTTAAATTAATTAGTGCGAGCAAGGGATTTTATATATTTCTTAAAGGATTTTTTTGTAAATAGATATTTTTATATCACTTAATTTAAGGCCTAATGATTTTATTAATCTTAATGGGCCTAATTAAATATTTGAAAAGCTTGGCATAATTAAGCCCATTAATTAAGTGTTTAGGAAATATTTTTAAATTTTTTTTAAAAGAGTCATACACACACCTAAACACACACACACCTAAACACACACGTACATGCCAAAACACACACAAACACTTCACGTCAAATTCAAACAAGAGAAACGGCCGAACCTTCAAGGACTTGCAAGGGGGAAGTTTCGATTTTTTTTGTTCATCTGCTCTTCGATTTTTTTCATCGTTCTTCCTTCCAACAACAATCACCCGACTCCCGTGCAACCCAAGGTGGGTTTTTGGTAGAGTTTTGGCAAGAGAAAAGGGCTAAAAAAAATATAAATCGTCCTCCGTTCGTCGTCGACTTTCACCGCTACGGTATTCGTATTTCGAGCGTTTTAAACGCAAAGGCATGTCATACTTCTTCTTTTCTCATCTTTCAGACCATATTATTTATGTTTAATTATGTGTTCATGAAAAATATGAATCCCTCCATGTATTTTCGTTTTAATGGCTTGTGAATACCGAAACTTTGATTTTTATGCATTAAAACTTATGGTTATGATGCACAAATGAGCTGCCATGGTAGGGCTATGGGAAGGGACGTTTTTCCGCATATTGAAAGGTCCTTAGGTGCATGTTTAAGGGTTAGACAAGATAGGGTAGCAACATGAACAAAAATATTGAGTTTCATGGGCTAGTTTTTTTGGCTATGGTTCCTAAAATCACACGGCTCTTATCTGCTGTTGGGATGTGTTCAATGGTCCTAAGAGAGTCTAGTCAAGGTCTTATACGGGCTGTGCAAGGGCTGGAAGGGAAGGGTGAAGGGTGCTAGCCTTTTTAGTGTCATGGATGGCATAGAGGGGCGCGGGTAGGGCCGTGCTTGAATTGGTTGTAGAGGCTGCTCCAATAGGTGGTCAAGGGGGCTTCATCGTGGTCCTGGGAAGGGTACAAAATGGCTGGTTGGGTCGGCCAAGGGCTAGGGTCGAGGCAAGATAGGGTTCGAACAAATTAGGGCTTCGAAAATTAAGTTTAGAAAATTCAGTAGCTTCCTAGGCTTGTTCAAGGGTTATAGTTGGCTTGATTTGGGTTGAATATGGGTTATTTAAGTGTTATTAAGCTTTGGTTCAAATTTGGTTAAGTTTTGAGTCGATACGAGTCAAAATCGAGATGTACGTTTAAGAATTAAAAACGAATAAATAAGAATTAATTGAATGCCTAGATTTTTGCTTAATAAAATCAGGGAAAATTATATTTAAGCTCAAATAATTATTAAAAGTCTAAGTTTTTAATTTTGGAATTTTATATTAAGGTTTGGTTTAATTCGGGATTAAAACGCATTAATATGTTATATTTAGAGAATAAATTAAAAGTCCTCGATTTATGCTGAATAAAAATATGAGAAAATTCATGTAAGCTTAAATAATTATTTGGGACATGTTTGAGTCAATAGAATTAAGAAAAAGCCAAAAACGTGAAATTTTACGTCCAGAGGTAAAACAAACATTTTACACCTAGAAATTAGTTAACGTCGTGGCAGTTTCCTGAATGCTCTTTTATATGCTAATATGATTATTTCACCTGTTTATGAATTTTTATATGTTAAATTATGATTTTTAAATGTTCATGGATATGTATATGTTAAAATATTATTTTTAAAACATTTATGGATTTTATGATTTAACGTGGATATTTAAGAGACATGTTGCATGCTTGGTTTAAAAGAAAAACGTTATATGCATGTTTAAATTTTATATAGTGATGAGAATATGAAACGTTGAAGAAAGTGAAGTAATTGTGACTAATACGATGATATGTTGGAGATATCGTGAGGGTTATGGTCCCAATGGGAGCCCGACGATCGTATTTCCATTGATACATATATGATGATATGAATGGGGATGTCATGAGGGAGAAGGCCCCAGAGAGAGCCCATTTACAGGAGAAGGCCCCAAAGGGAACCCATTTATGGGAAAAGGCCCCAGAGGGAGCCCGTCTGTGGAAGAAGACCACCGAGGGAGCCCCAACGATCGTATTTCTATATGAGGATATGATATGCCAAGGCCATGTTGACCGGTGAGAGTGTTGCTGGTGTCCCCGTCGCCCAGTACTGTAGTTACATGTAGATGGATCCATCGCCCAACACGTAGACGTAGATGAACACGAAAATCACAATTAACTATCTGAATTCAACGAAAGAAAAGAGGAATACGTATATGTTGATGGTGATATGAATATGAATATCAATATTTTGAATAAGGATATGTTTATGATGATAAGAAAAGGTTTATGATAAAGTTTACGAAAATGTTCATGTTTAAATTTTATGCTTCTTAATTATAACGATATTTTAAGTACAACTATTTTTCAGTGTTGTATGTGATTTTTATACGTATTACTTGTTAACAAGATTATGGTGTGTTGAGTCTTTAGACTCACTAGGTGTGATTGATGTAGGTTATTATGATAATAATGTTAATGGAGGTCTTGATGATTGACTTTGCTGGACTGAAGGTGCACATAACCCGAGGACCGACGGCAGTTTTCCTCATTAGTTATGATTTTTGATTTCAAGTTATGTTAAAGATATTTTTACGACGATTTATTTATGAGTGATTTTTGAGAGGTTATAGTATGTGCTATAATTTTCAAATGTTATTTTTAGGTTTAGTAAAATGTTGGATAATTTTATGCTAAACTATTTCTTTTGGTTTTCAATTATAGTTTGTTGATATATTTTAAAATGATGGCAAAAATATTTTGTGGTTTGGCCGAATGCTATGTGAGAGTTAGAAAAAAAGTCCAAGTACTTTTTAAGCAAAACGAATAATCAGACGTTTCATCTACTCAGTACACTTAGTGCATAAGCCACGTCAGGACATGTAGATATCATCACATACATGATACTACCAATTGCAGATGCATACGGAATGCGTGTCATCGCTGCTATCTCTGCATCAGTCTTGGAAGACATAGACTTAGATAGGGACACGACATGACACATTTGTAGATGTCCTCTCTTGGACTCATCCGTCGAGAATCTCTTAATGATGGTATCAATCTATGTGGACTGGGTGAGACCAACCAATCTTCTCCATCTATCTCTATAGATTTCTATTCCCAATACAAAAGATGCTTCACCCAAGTCCTGCATCGAGAACTTACTCGCTAACCATATTTTAGTTTATTGCAACATCCCTACATCATTTCCAATGAGTAGAATGTCATCAACATAAAGCACCAGGAATGTAACAGCACTTCCACTGACCTTCTTATGCACACAGGGTTCCTCAGGATTCTTAGTAAAACCAAACTCTTTGATTATACTATCGAATCTGAGGTTCCAACCCCTAGATGCCTGCTTTAGATCATAAATAGATCTCTGAAGTTTGCATACCATATGATCACTTACGACATATATAAACCCTTGAGGTTGAGACATGTAAATCTCTTCCTTAATATCCCCATTAAGAAAGGTTGTCTTGACATCCATCTGCCAAATCTCATAGTCAAACCATGCAGCTATGACTAGCAATATCCTTATAGACTTTAACATTGCAACTGGAGAAAAGGTTTCCTCAAAGTCAACTCCTTGTCTTTGAGTATATCCTTTTGCTACCAATCATGCTTTGAAGGTCAATACCTTTCGATCCGCCCCAAGTTTCCTTTTTTAAATCCATTAACACCCTATGGGAAGAGTCTCCTCAGGTGGATCCACAAGATTCCGCACTTGGTTCGAATGCATGGAATTCATCTTAGATTCCATTGTTTCAAACCATTTGGATGAATCGGCATCAGATAATGCTTCCTTGAAGGTTAATGGATCACATCCATGGTTAGGCTCATCATGGCCATCTTCAAGAAGAAGACCATACCTCATAGGTGGTCTCGAGAGTCTCTCGGATCTTCTAGGAGATTGTATTTCCTCTCTTGGCTCGTCGGGTGTAGAACCCGTAAATTAGACTACGTATAAGCCATGCATAATTCTAGTATTTTAAATTAAAATGATTTTATTGCATGAGTATTTAAATGCTTTTCTTTAAAGTTAATTATTTTATGCAGTAGTTTAAATTTTTATCTTTTCAGTTAATTAAGTGAGGCCGGACTGGAGTTGGAGTTTTGAGATAAAATTTAAGATTTAAGAAATCATTCCCAGAGTTTATTTTAGCTAGCTAATAAGTTAATTTAAGTTAAAAGAAGGTTTAAGGAATTATTTAAATAACTTGAGGTAAGTAGGAAATAAGTTCATTTAGGTTCCATAATTAAGGTGTTAAGTCCCTAAATTATTTAAAGGATAGGTAAGGCTCTTAAGGTTTAAAATACACTAACTAAACAATATTTCCCTTCCAATTATTAGATTAATTCGGCCACCCCCTTAGTGTCACAACAATTCTTTGACAACTCACCAGCTTTGACTCCTTTATTATTTCTTGGCATGATAATCCTTTCATCTATTAAACCCCATTAATTAATATTAGATCATTATCCTATCCTTGGTGGACATGTAGAATCGGTCACCCCATCCATTTCCCTCTCCAACAAATCATTTTGATAGCAAACCAATTCAAATTCAAGAGAGAGCAAGAGTTGGTCTTGCCATCCCTTTTAAATTGCAACCCCTTCCCTCACTCTCCTAACCATCTCCCCGTCTCCCTCTTCACCGAAACCTAAGAGTGATTCAGAGGAAATTCAGTGTAAAAATCGTGAGATAGCTAGAGAATAACAAGAGAGAAAACAAGAAAGAAAAACGCTCCGTCTCTTCCGCGCCGCGTCGTTGCGTTTCTTTTGTTTTCTTCGAAACAGAAAATATCAAGGCATGTGTATATTCCCCTTGCTCTTATATCAAGTCATATTAACATTTTTTAAAACATTATATGATCATCATTTCCATGGCATAACCGAAATATATCAAGAACTTTTCAAAATAAAAGATGCAGATTTCGGCTCTTCCATTTCATGCTTCACGAGTTGGCTTGTTTTCATTGTTTCAGGTGTTGGCTCGTGTCCAGGCTTCCAAGGCTGCCCCTAGGCATGTAATAGGACATGTTAGGAACACATTTGTCCATTGGTTTGAGTCCCGTACAAGCCGAAATCCAGAGATGATAGCAACACCCCATTAAGTGTCATCTTGTGCTCGATTTTTTAGTTGCTGTCAATAGAGGAAGTTTCTGATCTTGGCTGCCCTAGGGGCCTATAGCCATGGTTATAACACTTCCCTATCATGTCTAAGACGTGACCAAATCACCCTTTCGAGGCTTGTTCCATGGTGGAATCGGTTTTTGAATCAAAACACAAGAACAGCCCCTTCCCCTTTCGGTCCTTCTCATTTTACAGCAAGTGTGGTTTCGAGTTTGGTGGTGTGGTGTGAATCTTGATTGGCCTCTGGCCCATATCCACGGTTCATACCATACCCCTTGATGTCTAGATTGTGCCATGGTCAATCAAATGGCACTGGAACGACACGAGACAGCAAGCGAAGCAATACACCTCACGCAGGCAAGGGTGCTCTCGGGTGGGACTTTTCGGTCGGTTGCATGGCGTGGTTCAAATTGTGGCTGGCCTAGGGCCCTTAGCCATGGTTCAAATCATTCCTTAGGATGTTGGTAAGAGCCTCTGGTCGGTGGTTCAAGCTCCAATGGCCGGTAGTCTCGAAAACGACACAAGGAAGCGAAGGCACGGCTGCTGTATTTTTGTGGACAGCAAGTGGTGCGTTGGTTCAGAGGCTCGTTCGAGTTCTTGGTTGGCTTCTAGCCTATGGCCTTGGACTGGACAGTGCCTCATCAAGTTGGGAAGGTCATGTTTTTGGCCGTTTGTGATTCGGATCATTTTAGAGGTCGTACGAGAAATTACGGTGCGATGTGCCAAATTGACTCTCGAAAGAGCGTTTCATGTTTTGGCCTCCATTCACCAAAATTTCGACTTGCATCATTTTAGGAGCATTATTTCATCATTTTAAGTGTATTTTAATCATGACTAAATGATGGTTCGGTGTTGTTTCGGGTTGGAACGGAGTCATGATTAAATACGAAGTCGTTGGGCGTAATTGCCTTGTTTTTGGATTCAATTACAAAGTTTGGTCAAGAAAATCATTTGCATATTTTTCATGTTAAATTTAGGTCGCAGCGAGCCTATGAACGATCCAATCCATGTGGTAAAATAATACAGGATATTTCATTACGCTATTTAATTATATTACGTGCATAAAAATATAAAATATTCATTTTTGAGATTTATGCGATATTGTTTGTGGCCATTTCACTATCATGGGATTATTATTTCACCCGGTCGCCAGTTACCGGTCAGTTTAGTTCAGTTCAGTGCAGGGGCCATTTGCGTAGACCATAATCTCACCAGAAAATTATTACATGCTATTTCATTACAGGGCTCTATGGAGCAAACATTTCACTTGTAATTTTCAGTTAGTTATGCACGTATTATAATTGCTCATGACAAGTTATTTTCACATTATGCCTCATGACATGATATTTTTACTTCCATGCAACTTTATTATATTATTTACTCGTTATTTACGATATATGCATGTTGAGTCTTTAGGCTCACTAGACTTGATTGTTGTAGGTACTGATGATGTCGGGGCCGAGGGCAGGGATCAATGAGCTAGCTTGGGTCGGCAGTAGTGGAACCCGAGGACCTCATTTACAGCACTTGCCATTTTTTATGCTCAAATATTTTTATTAGTTGTTGGATTACTTTACTTGTTATTTTGTGAGCAATAATTTCTTCCGCTGCTATTTTTAAACATTAAACTTGATTTATCAGTTTATTTTGTGAATGAGGCATTTTAATTATTTTAAAAAGAAAATTTTTAATTTTTCCGCAAATTTTCAAACACGAATTTTCGGGCCATTATAGCTGGTATCAGAGCAATGGTTCTGTAAAGGGTTGTACTACTACTGACCACGAGAAGCTCATGAAGTCACGTCTTCGGTCTGTAAGTTTTACATTTACGCATTTTATTCAAAGCTTGAATTATTTAACAACATGTTTTCATGAAATATTTTACGTCCAGATTTTTATTGTTCAGTATTTAAATTTAAATAAATTATGGAATTATGCATGTTGGTTACGTATGGGTTATGTATGGAACAGTATGCCCCATAGACGCATTCCCGAGCGCACTAGAAATGATGAGCCTCGCCAAGAAGACGGGGAGGAGCAGAGGCAGGAGAGAGACTTACCACCTCCACCACCCCCTCCACCTGACATGAATGCCCAGATGCTAGCTGGGATGACTCAGTTCTTCGCACAATTTTCGGGGAACCATGCTGTGGCGACCAGGCCGACAGGGCCCGAGGCTGCCTATGAGAGATTCATGAAGATGCGTCCTAAGGAGTTTTCAGGGACGACGGACCCCATGATTGCCGAGGGCTGGATCAAGTCCCTCGAGGTTATCTTCGAGTTCATGGAGCTTGGAGATGCAGACAGAGTCCGATGTGCCACCTACTTATTCGGAGGAGATGCCCGCTTATGGTGGGAAGGAGCGTCAGTAGCCCTGAACTTGGCTACGCTGAGCTGGACACGCTTCACGGAGGTATTCTACTCCAAATATTTCACTGGGGAGGTGCGCACCAGGTTGACCACGGAATTCATGAGCCTGAGACAGGGAGATCTGACTGTTACGGAGTTTATCCGTAAGTTTGAAAGGGGTTGTCATTTTGTGCCCATGATCGCGAATGATGCTAAAGCCAAGTTGATGCATTTCTTGGTGGGTCTACGGCCGATCTTGCGCAGTGATGTTAGGGTGTCTGACCCTACTACTTATGAGGTCGCTGTCTCCAAAGCTCTAGCCGCAGAGCGGGATCAGCGTGATATCGAGAGAGACTGCCAGGGCAAGCGCCCAGTCCAGGTACCACACCGCCCTCCTCCTCAGCAGCATCAGCAGCAGAACAAGAGGCCTTTTCACGGGCCGCCTAGAAACAGAGGTCAGCAGCAGCAGCCTCAGCGGGGACGCCCAGCCCCGAGGACTTTTGAGCACCCAGTTTGCCCTAAGTGCTCACGTCGCCATCCTGGAGCATGTATGTTTTGTTCAGGGAAGTGTTATAAGTGTGGTAGTCCAGACCACTTACTTCTGCAGTGCCCTCAGAGGAATCTGCCTACCCAAGACAGAGTTTTTGCCCTGTATGCGACAGAGACAAACCCGGATACCATGGTTATGACAGGTATCTTACAGCTTTAAGTTTATATTTGAATTTCAATGTTTTGGGAATTTGGTTAAGATTTTTGAACATAGAATTTCCATAGGATTGCATGCTCTACTCAGTATTATTTTGGAAATTTAAGTTAGAAGAACTTTGACCTTTGCATGTCTATAAGTTAGTTCTTGTGATTATTGGGTTCAGCTTAGTATTCCAACCTTTCAGGGAGAATATTTATATCTGGTTCCGCTACGAAGGCCTTTATGGATTCAGGGGCCACTCACTCATTTATTTCGGAAGTCTTTGCTAATTTCCTCAAGGTCAAGACCGTTGGGCTAAATGTAGCCTATTCAGTAGTATTGCCTTCTGGTGAGGAGATGGCAGCTACTAATGTGATCCGAGACATAGATCTTGAGCTCCATGGCAACCTCGTTTATGCGGATCTGATCGTGTTGCCGATGCCAGAGTTTGACATCATCCTAGTGATGGACTGGCTATTGCGGAACAGAGTTTTGATTGACTTCCAGCGGAGATCTATTTTAGTCCGACCGCCTGGAATGACGCAGTTCTTATTCGTGCCGGACAGGTACTTTCCCTTACCTCGCATTATTCCTTATGTCAAGGGCTAGGAAGCTCATGCATAGAGGGTGTCGGGCGTTTTTAGCAACTTTTATATCTGTCCCCGAGGCACTCAGTTAGTCAGCCGCAGATGTTCCGATTGTTAGAGACTTCTTAGACGTTTTTCCTGAGGACGTTTCTGGTATGCCACCCGAGAGAGAGGTGGAGTTTTCTATTGAGCTTATGCCAGGTACGGCCCCGATCTCCAAAGCACCGTACCGACTAGCACCGACAAAGATGGCAGAGCTTAAGAAGCAGATTCAAAAACTTCTTGACAAGGAGTTCATTCGCCCGAGTTTTTCACCATGGGGCGCGCCAGTCTTATTTGTGAAGAAGAAGGATGGCTGTATGAGGCTTTGTATTGAATACCGGGAGTTGAACAGGGTTACAATGAAGAACAAGTACCCACTTCCGAGGATCGAGGATTTGTTTGACCAGTTGCAGGGAGCTTCGATATTCTCCAAGATAGATCTGCATTCCGGTTATCACCAGTTGAGGGTGAGAGATGCTGATGTTTCCAAGACTGCTTTTAGGACTCGGTATGGTCACTATGAGTTTCTTGTGATGCCGTTCGGTCTGACGAATGCGCCAGAGATCTTCATTGATCTCATGAATCGCGTATTTCAGCCGTATCTTGACCAGTTTGTGATAGTATTCATAGACGACATTCTCGTCTACTCGAAGAATCAGGAGGATCACGGCAGACATCTGACCACAGTGCTGCAGACCTTGCAGAAGCACAAGTTATTCGCAAAGTTCAGTAAGTGCGAATTTTGGTTAGAGAAGGTGGCGTTCTTAGGCCACATTGTTTCTAGCTGTGGTATTGAGGTAGACCCAGTGAAAGTTGCCGCAGTCAGAGATTGGGTTGTGCCGCAGAATGCATCAGAGATCCGCAGTTTTCTTGGGCTAGCAGCATATTATCGGAAGTTCATTAAGGGATTCTCCTCTATTGCCGTTCCACTCACATCATTGACCAAGAAGAATGCTAAATTTGTGTGGAGCGAGAAGTGTCAGAAGAGCTTCGATACTTTGAAGCAAGCTCTTATCTCAGCACCAGTTTTGGCCATGCCGTCAGGGCCCGGAGATTTTGTTTTGTATACCGATGCTTCGAAGCTCGGTTTGGGCGCAGTATTGATGCAGCATGGGAAGGTGATAGCGTATGCTTCTCGACAGTTGAAAGTCCATGAGAAGAACTACCCTACCCACAATCTAGAGTTGGCTGCCGTAGTATTTGCCCTGAAGATTTGGAGGCATTATTTGTATGGAGAGAAGTGACAGATCTTTACCGACCACAAGAGCCTCAAGTATTTCTTTACGCAGAAGGAGCTGAACATGCGTCAGAGGCGTTGGTTGGAGCTTGTGAAGGATTATGATTGTGACATTAGCTACCACCCGGGTAAAGCTAATGTAGTTGCGGATGCATTGGGCAGAAAAGTCGCAGTGATGGCTCATTTGACGATTTAGAGACCTCTTTAGCTTGAGATGCAGAGGTTTGATCTAGAGTCGTATCCTCGAGGTAGAGTTCCCCGTCTATCTACCTTGACTATTCAGTCCTCTCTCCTTGACTGTATTCGCAGTGGTCAGTCAGCAGATGAGCAGTTAGCAAAGTGGAAGTAGTGAGGCCAAGGGCAGTGTCTTGTATTCAGTCAGCGACGGTATTGTGAGATACCGAGACAGGATGAGGGTTCCCAGCAGTGGTTCTATTCGAGCAGATATTCTATCAGAGGCCCACACGTCGCCGTACTCTATTCATCCAGGGAGTACGAAGATATACCAAGATCTGCAGTCATTGTATTGGTGGCCTGGGATGAAGAAAGACATCAGACGATTTGTATCCGAGTGTCTGACTTGCCAGTTAGTGAAGGCGGAGTATCAGAGACCAGCAGGTTTGCTCAAGCCTCTTCCCATTCCCGAGTGGACGTGGGAGAATGTTATCATGGACTTCGTGACCGGATTGCAAAAGTCAGTCAGAGGATCAAATGCTATCTGGGTGATTGTAGATCGTCTTACCAAATCAGCGCACTTCTTGCCTATTAAGACGACTTTCACCATGATTCAGTATGCAGAGTTGTGTATCCGAGAGATAGTTCGACTTCCTGGTATTCCAGTTTCTATCGTATCTGACAGAGATCCCAGATTCACTTCCTCATTTTGGAAGAGTTTTCATTCAACCATGGGCACGAAGTTGTTGTTTAGCACAGCTTTCCATCCGCAGACAGATGGGCAGTCAGAGCGAGTTATTCAGATTTTGGAGGATCTTCTCCGTGCTTGTGTTATTGATTTCTCTGGGAGTTGGGATTCGAACTTGCCATTAGTGGAGTTCACCTATAACAACAGCTTTCAGTCGTCTATTAGTATGGTACCGTATGAAGCACTATATGGCCGCAAGTGCAGATCTCCTGTTCATTGGGACGAAGTAGGGGAGAGATCAGAGTTGGGTCCGGAGATTATTCAGCAGGCTGCCGATGTAGTAGTCAAGATCCGGGATAGGATGAGGACTGCTCAGAGTTGACAGAAAAGTTATGCAGATCAGAGGAAGAGAGACCTAGAGTTTGCCGTTGGCGACCATGTCTTTGTGAAGGTAGCACCTATGAAGGGTGTCATGCGGTTCGGAAAGAAAGGGAAGCTCAGTCCGAGATGCATTGGACCATTTGAGATCCTCGACAGAGTTGGGACTCTAGCTCATCGTGTGGCTCTTCCGCCGAATCTGGCCGGAGTACACAATGTGTTCCACATCTCTATGCTGAGGAAGTATATGGCGAATCCTTCACACGTCTTGAACTTTGAGCCATTGCAGCCTACTCCGAACCTGTCTTATGAGGAGAGACAAGTGCAGATCTTAGACAGACAGGAGAAGAAGCTTCGGAACAAGCTAGTTAAGCGAGTGAAAGTCAAATGGATCAACCATTCAGAGGAGGAAGCTACATGGGAGTCTGAGCCAGAGATGAGGAGTCGGTACCCCGAGTTATTCGGTAAGTTTTAATTTCGAGGACGAAATTTTTTTTAAGGGGGGGGGAGAGTTGTAGAACCCGTATATTAGACTACGTATAAGCCATGCATAATTCTAGTATTTTAAATTAAAATGATTTTATTGCATGAGTATTTAAATGCTTTTCTTTAAATTTAATTATTTTATGCAGTAGTTTAAATTTTTATCTTTTCAGTTAATTCAGTGAGGCCGGACTGGAGTTGGAGTTTTGAGATAAAATTTAAGATTTAAGAAATCATTCCCAGAGTTTATTTTAACTAGCTAATAAGTTAATTTAAGTTAAAAGAAGGTTTAAGGAATTATTTAAATAACTTGAGATAAGTAGGAAATAAGTTCATTTATGTTCCATAATTAAGGTGTTAAGTCCCTAAATTATTTAAAGGATAGGTAAGGCTCTTAAGGTTTAAAATACACTAACTAAACAATATTTCCCTTCCATTTATTAGATTAATTCGGCTACCCCCTTAGTGTCACAACAATTCTTTAACAACTCACCACCTTTGACTCCTTCTTTATTATTTTTTGGCATGATAATCCTTTTATCTATTAAACCCCATTAATTAATATTAGATCATTTGTAACACCCCGAAAATTTAAAGGTCCACGCGAACCACGTGCATGCAATTATTAAATTCTTTTGTATTTTAATTAAATGTTTTAATTGCATTAATTATTTTTGTGGTGCATATTGATATGTTTAAATTATATTTTTCTACATGGTTGCATTAAAATGTATTTTTAAAGGTTATTCGAGTTGCGATCGAGGAACGGGGACCGATGACTAAAAAATAAAAAATGTTTTTATTAAATAATTGTTTTTAATTATTTAAAATATGGTTAATGCTTTTTAGTATTTTTGAAAATAAAGGGTTTTGAATTGATTTTATACGCCAGGACGTAAATTTTATCGGTGTTGGTTTTTCAACTAAAATACGAACTTTTGGGCAACCCGGCTAGAAAATTCACATATTTAATTAAAGGAAAACTTTGTTATTATTTTATTAAATCCTAATTAAAGCTAATGGGCTTAAATTTTGTGGCTTAATAGGCCTAAAGCCTACTTAGTAAATAAATTAGTATATAAAGTATTAATTGATCACAAAACCCTACACTTGCTACTCAAACAATCGGCCACTCAATTTATTTTCTGAAAAACTCTCCCCCAACCCCACAAACCCACGGCACACACCAAAACAAGCAAAAGGGAAGTTTTGAAATTGAAGGAAAATTCACCCAAGGTTTCTCGTCGCCGTTCTTCGTCGTCAACGGATATTCGAGCGTATATAACGCAAAGGCACGCCATACATCTCCTTTTCTCATCCGTCATATTATATTATTGTTTGAATTATTGTATGCATGAAGAACATGAAATTATTTTCATAATTTTCGGTATATTGCATGTATGCATGAGGAAAGATGGCTTTTGATTCAAATTACTTGTTCTTTGCATGCTAAGGGGCTGCCATGATGCCATATTATGTTTAACCAAAGCTTTTAAGTAAATTTAAGTCCCAAACACACACCCAAGTTTCGGCAGAAAGCAAAGGAGAACAAACAAGCAAACCAAAACCAGAAACTTGCTGTTGGGGCGATCGGGTTGCTTGTTCTAGGGGGAGGCTTGGTCTTGGCTTGGGCCAGGGCTCGGTTAGAGTCGTGCACGGGTCAGGGGGAGAGTCCTAGCCAAGCTAGGACTCACGCTAAGGGCTGGGAAAGAGTCCTAGCTGAGCTAGGACTCTACCCGAGAAAAACAACCCACAGCTGTGCTGCCTTCGCGCGGCTGCACGGGGTTAAGGGGCTCGTTGTGGGGCACGGGCTGGGCAAGGGTGGTTCCCTAGGGTCCTAAGGTGGAGCACAACATGTTGGTTTAGGGGCTGGGGCATCGGCTTAGGGTTTAGACATCAAAAACATAGAGTCCATGCAAGTGGAAACTCTCGGCCAGCATAGGGTCTCTTAGGAGGAGCTTGTTTTTGGGTTTTGGATTGGTTTCATGGTAAACTTAAGGTCTAGTATGCTAATTTATGGTGTTGGGCAAGTTTTTGACCAACATGGTTCGGGGGTAACTCGTGAAAATCAGAAGTTGGCTCTGGGGTGAAATTTATATGTCTTTTAGGGTCTTTTAAAATAAGAAAATTTGGAAAACGGCTCACGGGGGTCGAGTCGTGGTCCATAAGGGCTCAAATAATATAAAAAGACTAAATTAAGAATTTGGGAATTTTATATTAAGGTTTGGTTTAATTCGGGATTAAAACGCATTAATATGTCACATTTAAAGAATAAATTAAAAGTAATTGATGTAAGCCAAATAAAAATATGAGAAAATTCTTGTAAGCTTAAATAATTATTTAAGACATGTTATAGTCAAGAAATCAAGAGAAAATTTGAAAACGTAAAATGTCAAGTCCAGGGGTAAAACGGTCATTTTACACCTAGAAATTAGTAAACGTCATGGCAGTGCCCTAAATGCTATTTTTATGATATTATGGTTATTTTTAAATGTTTATGAAATGTTCATGATTAAATTATGATTTTTAAATGTCTAAGAGATTTTTATGATTTAAGGAAGACATTTAAAAGACATGTTGCATGCTTGGTTTCGAAAACAAAAATGTTATGATTATGCATAAATTTTTCTAAAGTGATGTGAATGTAAATGTTGAAGGAAGTGAAGTGATTGTGACCAATTCGTTAATGTTGGCGACGTCGTGAGGGTTATGGTCCCAGTGGGAACCCGACGATCGTGTTTCCATCATTACGAATATGTGGTAACGGTTAAGTGGTAACGGTTTTGTGGTAACGGAAGAATGGGAATATCGTGAGGGAAAAAGGCCCCAGAGGGAGCCCAGTTATGGGAAAAGGCCCAAGAGGGAGCCCCGACGATCGTATTTCTATTCGAATAATGATAGGCCAGGGCCCAGTTGACCGGTGAGAGTGTTGCTGGTGTCCCCCGTCGCCTAGTACTGTGGTTACATTTAGATGGATCCATCGACCTTCATGATCATAATCAGGAAAGTCACAATTATCGATCTGAATTCAACAAAGAAAAAGGAAAAGGAAAAGGAAAATATTTACGATCATGTTAAAATGTTTTATGTCATAATAAGGAAAAGATCAAGGTTATTTATGCATGTCATGAAATGTTATTTTAAGTACAAGTATTTTTCACTGTTGCATGTGGTTTTATACGTATTATTTGTTATAAAGATTATGGTGTGTTGAATCTTTAGACTCACTAGGTGTGATGGATGCAGGTGAGGTTGAGGGAGGACTTGACGGATGATTTGACTGGACTGATAGCGCACACAACCCGAGGACCAGCGCTTCTACTTTTTCCGCAATTATGATTTATGACTCATGATTTACGATTATTTATTTATGCTTTTTGAGGGATTTTCGAGAGGTTTATATGGGCTTTACCTTTTAAATTATTGTTTTTTAGGTTTGGTAAAAAGAAGATTATTTCAGTTTTATGACTATTTCACTTGATTTTTAAAATGCTAGTTGGTTGATGATTTATGTTATGGGGCAAAATATTTTATAAAAATATTTTAGTGAAAGCCGAAAATTTTAAAGAAAGAAAAAAAAAGTTTCTAGTACTTTTAAAGCAATAAAAAGGGCAAGACGTTTCAGTTGGTATCAGAGCAAAGGTCCTGTAAAGGGTTGTGCCACCATCAACGCTGGGAAGATCAGTCGTCAAGCCTCAAACTTGTAAGTTTATATGTTTTATATGATTTCATGATGTTACCTGCATAATTATATGAATTACATGTTTATGTCACATGTTTAATTGCTTTATGAGGATATATGATTTATATGCTTTGGAATTTTTATATGTGATACGATATGAAATAAGAAATTATTTGATTTTAACGCATGTGGTTTGGTGGTGGAATTGCATGATGTTGATTTTTGGGTTTTAGTATTGACGTTCTACTTTTTGGGCCATAAGTTAATTGTGAATATTATGAAGGATTTTAAGACACGTAGATTTTCTAAGAAAATATTTATGATTCGTGGTTACTAGTTGAATTAATTTTTGGGAATTACTCATAAGTAATAATGATTTGAGGATTTGTAGCGACTTTGGGAGTTTAGAAATGTATAAATTGGGATTTTAAGTTTTGATGAAAGGTAAAATTGGTTATAGCAATTGATTTTGGGTAAATAAGTTAAATTATCGAAATTTATGTTATGGGAAACACCTAGAGGAGAATTAAGAATGCCAAGAACTTATGGGTTAATCGTAAGATTTTTGAAATTAAGAACCAATTAGGATGATTTTTGAGGAAATTAAGAATTTATTTGTGCAAATGGTAAGGAATTTGGGAACTAGTTTAGCAATAAGTGATCATTAAATGGTTTAAATGATAAGAATTTTGAGGATTTAGACTTTTAAGAATATTTGGAACCTTGGGATATCTTGGGTTATAATGTTATAAGGGATGCTAATCAAGGGTTTTAAGGATGAAATAATATTAGGCTTGAAAAATCTAAGCGTTAGTGGATGCGTTTGGGATTTAAGATTGAAATTTGATAGGTTGATGAATATTTTGGGTATAAAATAAGGAAGTAATATACTATAAGTATGGTCGTCCATCTTTTGATATTGGGAATTTTAAGAAAAATTGAAGTCCCACACACACACCCAAGTTTCGGCAGAAAGCAAAGGAGAACAAACAAGCAAACCAAAACCAGAAACTTGCTGTTGGGGCGATCGGGTTGCTTGTTCTAGGGGGAGGGGCTTGGTCTTGGCTTGGGCCAGGTCTCAGCTAGAGTCGTGCACGGGTCAGGTGGAGAGTCCTAGCCAAGCTAGGACTCACGCTAAGGGCTGGAAAAGAGTCCTAGCTGAGCAAGGACTCTACCCGAGAAAAACAACCCACAGCTGTGCTGTCTTCGCGCGGCTACAGGGGGTTAAGGGGCTCGTTGCGGGGCACGGGCTGGGCAAGGGTGGTTCACTATGGTCCTAAGGTGGTGCAACAACATGTTGGTTCAGGGTCTGGGGCGTCGGCTTAGGGTTTAGACATCAAAAACATAGAGTCCATACAAGTGGAAACTCTCGGCCAACATAGGGTCTCTTAGGAGGAGCTTGTTTTTGGGTTTTGGGTTGGTTTCATGGTAAACTTAAGGTCTAGTAGGCTAATTTATGGTGTTGGGCAAGTTTTGGACCAACATGGTTCGGGGGTAACAGTAACGTCCCAGATTCGAAGTCTATCCTCACTGCAACAAGACGAGTCTTTCCAGCGTACTTATGTCCTCACTCACACGCACCCTGAGAAACTTCCCAGGAGGTCACCCATCCCAAAATTGCCCCAAGTCAAACACGCTTAACTTTTGAGTTCTTATGTGATGAGCTACCGAAAAGAAGATGCACCTTCGTGGTATGAGTAGTACCAATCAAATCTTTTAAGCCCTCTTCAACTGTACAGTCCATTACATTGAACAATCTCGGAATCCCTCTCATTCCCGTGTGGGTCAGTTTCATTCATGTTCCCTCCACCTAGAAGCCTGCCAGGAGCCGCTCATTGTCCGTGCAACTGATGGCACCGCCGATCACCCCCCGCCCTCTTCGGCCCCGGGCCTCACATGCCCACCAGCTTCAGCTTAGTTCGTCCCCGAATCACACCGTACTAAGAGAGGTCGGCTCTGATACCAACTGTAGAGGTCCCAGATTCGACGACTGTCCTCACTGTACCAAGACGAGTCTTTCCAGCGTGCTTATGTCCTCACTCACACGCACCCTGAGAAACTTCCCAGGAGGTCACCCATCCCAAAATTGACCCAAGTCAAGCACGCTTAACTTTGGAGTTCTTATATGATGAGCTACCGAAAATAAGATGCACCTTCGTGGTATGAGTAGTACCAATCAAATCTTTTAAGCCCTCTTCAACTGTACAGTCCACTACATTGAACAGTCTCGGAATCCCTCTCATTCCCGTGTGGGTCGGTTCATTCATGTTCCCTCCACCTAGAAGTCTGCTAGGAGCCGCTCATTGTCCATGCAACTGATGGCACCGGCGATCAGCCCCCGCCCTCTTCGGCCCCGGGCCTCACAGTAACTCGTGAAAATCAGAAGTTGGCTCGGGGGTGAAATTTATATGTCATTTAGGGTCTTTTAAAATAAGAAAATTTGGAAAACGGCTCACGGGGGTCGAGTTGTGGTCCATAAGGGCTCAAATAATATAAAAAGACTAAATTTAGAATTTGGGAATTTTATATTAAGGTTTGGTTTAATTCGTGATTAAAACGCATTAATACGTCACATTTAAAGAATAAATTAAAAGTCATCGATGTAAGCCAAATAAAAATATGAGAAAATTCTTGTAAGCTTAAATAATTATTTAAGACATGTTAGAGTCAAGAAATCAAGAGAAAATTCGAATACGTAAATTGTCAAGTCCAGGGGTAAAACGGTCATTTTACACCTAAAAATTAGTAAACGTCATGGCAGTGCCCTAAATGCTATTTTTATGATATTATGGTTATTTTTAAATGTTCGTGATTAAATTATGATTTTTAAATGTCTAAGAGATTTTTATGATTTAAGGAAGACATTTAAAAGACATGTTGCATGCTTGGTTTCGAAAACAAAAATATTATGATTATGCATAAATTTTTCTAAAGTGATGTGAATGTAAATGTTGAAGGAAGTGAAGTGATTGTGACTAATTCGTTAATGTTGGCGACGTCGTGAGGGTTATGGTCCCAATGGGAGCCCGACGATCGTGTTTCCATCATTACGAATATGTGGTAACGGTTAAGTGGTAACGGTTTTGTGGTAACGGAAGAATGGGAATATCGTGAGGGGAAAAGGCCCCAGAGGGAGCCCAGTTATGGGAAAAGGCCCCAGAGGGAGCCCTGACGATCGTATTTCTATTCGAATAATGATAGGTCAGGGCCCAGTTGACCGGTGAGAGTGTTGTTGATGTCCCCTGCTGCCCAGTACTGTGGTTACATGTAGATGGATCCATCGACCCTCATGATCATGATTAGGAAAGTCACAATTATCGATCTGAATTCAACAAAGGAAAGGAAAAGGAAAATGTTTACGATCATGTTAAAATGTTTTATGTCATAATAAGGAAAAGATTAAGGTTATTTATGCATGTCATGAAATGTTATTTTAAGTACAAGTATTTTTCACTGTTGCATGTGGTTTTATACGTATTATTTGTTATAAAGATTATGGTGTGTTGAGTGTTTAGACTCACTAGGTGTGATGGATGCAGGTGAGGTTGAGGGAGGACTTGACGGATGATTTGACTGGACTGATAGCGCACACAATCCGAGGACCAGCGCTTCTACTTTTTCCGCAATTATGATTTATGACTCATGATTTACGATTATTTATTTATGCTTTTTGAGAGATTTTTGAGAGGTTTAGCATGGGCTTTAACTTTTAAATTATTGCTTTTTAGGTTTGGTAAACAGAAGACTATTTCAGTTTTATGACTATTTCACTTGATTTTTAAAATGCTAGTTGGTTGATGATTTATGTTATGGGGCAAAATATTTTATAAAAATATTTTAGTGAAGACCGAAAATTTTAAAGATAGAAAAAAAAAATTTTAGTATTTTTAAAACAATAAAAAAGGCAGGACGTTTCATCATTATCCTAGCCTTGGTGGACATGTAGAATCAGTCACCCCATCCATTTCCCTCTCCAACAAATCATTTTGATAGCAAACCAATTCAAATTCAAAAGAGAGCAAGACTTGGTCTTGCCATCCCTTTTAAATTGCAACCCCTTCCCTCACTCTCCTAACCATCTCCCCCTCTCCCTCTTCACCGAAACTGAGAGTGATTCAGAGGAAATTCAGTGTAAAAATCGTGAGGTAGCTAGAGAATAACAAGAGAGAAAACAAGAGAGAAAAGCGCTCCGTTTCCTCCGCGCCACGTCGTTGCGTTTCTTTTGTTTTCTTCGAAATAGAAAATATCCAGGCATGTGTATATTCCCCTTGCTCTTCAATCAAGTCATATTAACATTTTTTTAAAACATTATATGATCATCATTTACATGGCATAACCGAAATAAATCAAGAACTTTTCAAATTAAAAGATGCAGATTTCGGCTCTTCCATTTCATGCTTCACGGGTTGGCTTGTTTTCATTGTTTAGGTGTTGGCTCGTGTCCAGGCTTCCAAGGCTTCCCCTAGGCATGTACTAGGACATGTTAGGAACACATTTGTCCATTGGTTTGAGTCCCATACAAGCAGAAATCTAGAGATGACAGCAACACCCCATTAAGTGTCATCTTGTGCTCGATTTTTGAGTTGCTGTCCAAAGAGGAAGTTTCTGATCTTAACTGCCCTAGGGTCCTATAGCCATGGTTAGAAAACTTCCCTATCATGTCTAAGACGTGAAAAATTGCTCTTTTGAGGCTTGGTCCATGGTGGAATCTGTTTTTAAATCAAAACACAAGAACAACCCCTTCCCCTTTCGGCCCTTCTCATTTTACAGCAAGTGTGGTTTCGAGTTTGGTGGTGTGATGTGAATCTTGATTGGCCTTTGGCCCATAGCCACGGTTCATACCATACCCCTTGATGTCTAGATTGTGCCATGGTCAATCAAATGGCCACTGGAACGACACGAGACAGCAAGCGAAGCAATACACCTCACGCACGCAAGGGTGCTCTCGGGTGGGACTTTTCGGTTGGTTGCATGGCGTGGTTCGAATTGTGGCTGGCCTGGGGCCCTTAGCCATGGTTAAAATCATGCCTTAGGATGTTGTTAAGAGCCTATGGTTGGTGGTTCAAGCCCCAATGGCCGGTAGTCTCGAAAACGACACAAGGAAGCGAAGGCATGGCTGCTGTATTTTTGTGGACAGCAAGTGGTGCGTTGTTTCAGAGGCTCGTTCGAGTTCTTGGTTGGCTTCTAGCCTATGGCCTTGGACTGGACAGTGCCTCATCGAGTTGGGAAGGTCATGTTTTTGGCCGTTTGTGATTCGGATCATTTTAGAGGTCGTACGAGAAATTACGGTGCGATGTGCCAAATTGACTCTCGAAAGAGCGTTTCATGTTTTGGCCTCCATTCACCAAAATTTTGACTTGCATCATTTTAGGAGCATTATTTCATCATTTTAAGTGTATTTTAATCATGACTAAATGATGGTTCGGTGTTGTTTCGGGTTGGAACGGAGTCATGATTAAATACGAAGTCGTTGGGCATAATTGTCTCGTTTTTGGATTCAATTACAAAGTTTGGTCAAGAAAATCATTTGCATATTTTTCATGTTAAATTTAGGTCGCAGCGAGCCTGGGAACGATCCAATCCATGTGGTAAAATAATACAGGATATTTCATTACGCCATTTAATTATATTACGTGCATAAAAATATAAAATATTCATTTTTGAGATTTATGTGATATTGCTTGTGGCCATTTCACTATCATGGGATTATTATTTCACCCGGTCGCCAGTTACCGGTCAGTTCAGTTCAGTTCAGTGCAGGAGCCACTTGAGTAGACCATAATCTCACCATAAAATTATCACATGCTGTTTCATTACAGGGCTCTATGGAACAAACATTTCACTTATGATTTTTAGTCAGTTATGCACGTATTATAATTGCTCATGACAAGTTATTTTCACATTATGCCTCATGACATGATTTTTTTACTCCCATGCAACTTTATTATATTATTTACTCGTTATTTACGATATATGCATGCTGAGTCTTTAGGCTCACTAGACTTGTTTGTTGTAGGTATTGATGATGTCGGGGCCGAGGGCGGGGACCAGTGAGCTAGCTTGGGTCGGTAGTAGTGGAACCTGAGGACCTCATTTACAGCACTTGCCATTTTTATGCTCAAACATTTTTATCAGTTGTTGGATTACTTTACTTGTTATTTTTTGAGTAATAATTTCTACCGCTGCTATTTTTAAACATTAAACTTGATTTATCAGTTTATTTTGTGAATGAGGCATTTTAATTATTTTAAAAAGAAAATTTTTAATTTTTCCACAAATTTTCAAACACGAATTTTCGGGCCATTATATCGGGTGTGGGTTCTTCACTTGTGGGTGTCTCTCGAACCTTTTCGAGTTCTATCATCTCCCATTTTCTATCCAATAGAAATTTCTTTTCCAAAAAGGTTGCATTCCTATAAAAAACACCCTTCTTTCTTGAGGATGATATAAATAGTATCCAATTGAATTCCTTGGATATCCCACAATGTAACATAAAATGGATCGACTATCCAATTTATCTCTCACTGCTTGCTTCACATAAGCAGGGCATCCCCATATTCTAAGATAAGAATATTTGGGAGGCTTATCCATCAATATCTCATATGGAGTCTTATCAACTGTCTTTCAATGGACATTGTTCAACAACAGTGCCGCTGTCTCAAGCGCATATCCCCAAAAAGATGGCGGCAACTCTGTGATCCCGTCATATACCGAACCATATCCATCAAAGTCCGGTTACGACGCTCTGAAACACCATTCAACTGTGGTGTAGCATGCGGAGTCCACTGCGAGGGAATCTCATTCTCCCTAAGGTACTCTTGGAACTCGGCACTCAAATACTCACCACCTCGATCCGATCGAAGTGTATTGATGCTTCGTCCCAATTGCTTCTCTACTTCACTTCTGAATTCTTTGAACCTTTCAAAGGGTTCAGATTTGTATTTCATCAAATACACATACCCATACCTCGAAAAGTAATCGGTAAAGGTAATGAAGTAGGCATGTCCATGCTTAGTGGTGATGCTAAGCGGACTGCACACATCGGTATGGATCAAATCAAATAATCTTTTGGCTCGCTCCACATGACCCTTAAAGGGAATTTTGGTCATCTTTCCTTTTAGACATGATTCATAAGTCGTGAGAGAATTAATATCAAACATATCAAACATGCCTACTCCCACTAGCTTGTTCATCCTTCTTAGAAAAATATGTCCTAATCGAGCATGCCATAATTGTGCCGAATTTAGATTATCTTGTTTTCGTTTGTTTGTTGTTGTTATTGCTTGGACATTGTTTAGTGGAATATCTTTCAATTTTAAGTTATAGAGATCGTTTTCAAGTTCTCCAGTACCAATTAAACATTCATTCTTGTAAATGTTGCAAACATCTTTGCTAAATAAACAAGAATATCCATTTTTATTAAGCATAGAAATGGAAACAATGATTTTAACCAAATCAGGTACAAACAAAACTTCTCTTAAAATAACTTAAAATCATTGTTCAAAAGCAAGTAAACATCTCCAATTGTCTTGGCAGCAACTCTTGCCCCATTGCCCATCCTCAAGAAGGTCACATCTTCCCTTAGTCCCCTACTTCTTCCCATCACCTGCAAATCATTACAGAGATGTGAGCCACAGCCGGTATCCAATACCCTAGAAGTAAAATTAATTGAAATGTTTACTTCAATATAGAACATACCGTTTCCAGAACCCTTCTGGGCAAAATATTCTCTGCAGTTACGCCTCCAATGTCCAGGTTTCTTGCAGTGATGACAAACATCAGCAGTCTTGTCAGCCTTTACTAGTGTGGCTGCCACAACGGGATTCGAAGCTTGCCTCTTCAAGGGCATGTTCTTCTTGGGACGTTGGAAAGAATGCTTCTTTCCCTTCCCAGGTGGACCAGTCTTCGCACCAGATGAAGAGCCCACATAAAGAACCGGATTTTCTTTCTTGATGGTGGCTTCAAACGTAACAAGCATGTTCACCAACTCCTCAAGGGTGGGCTCTAGCTTGTTCATGTTGAAATTCACAACAAAAGGATCAAATGAGCTAGGTAGTGACAAGAGCAACACGTCGGTGGTCAACTCCGAAGGCAACGTAAGATCCATGCCAACGAGCTTATCCACGATCCCAATCATCTTTAGGCTATGCTCATGGACCGAGGCCCCATCTCGTATGCATAAAGTGATCAGCTACTTGACGGTAGCATGCCTAAGAGGTCGAGTCTGCTCACCAAATAGCTCCTTAAGATGCAAATGAATGTCAGCAGCATTCTTTGCATCCTCACGCCGCCTTTGCGGCTCATTATTCATAGAATCTTGTATATAACACTTAGCTCGCAAGTCATGGTCACACCAATCCTTGTAAGTCTGCAATTTCTCAGGAAATCAGCTAGTCGGAGCCTCAACAGGGGGCGACTCAGTAAGTGTATATGCTATCCTTTCCGAATTCAAGACGATTTTCAGGTTTCTTAGCCAATTGAGGTAACGAGGTCCAGTTAAAACGTGTTTGTCGAGTATTGCAGACAGCGGATTGGGAATCGAAGACATTGTCAAAATTTGTACTGAAAGCTAAAACAGATAAATGTTAATGACTATTTAAAAATATTTAGTAAGATATAAAGTATGGACTTTACTTCATAAAATTTCGCTCCAACTGTTTTGACATTTTCACTATCCTCTAGTGAAAATGAGAAACTCCTTTTCTCAGTATGTACGTAAGGTCCAATTAGCGAATTATGATCCCGAATAATATCAGCCAATCATAATTCCTAAAATGTAGTTTCCAATTGCATCTTCATGCAACCCTTTACGTAAACTTTTGTCTCACGTTTGATTAGGACCCAATAATATGACGTCGTTCATCTTTACGTCTCAAGCCTTACCCATCGATATTGAATCTTAATGGACGGTCACCATGAGTTCCCTCAATAAAATGAGCCGAAATCATGGGATTTCCACGTAGTTCACATCACCATGTCAATGGATGTCACAACTTTCCGGTGTCCAGGACTCCCCCAATAATATGAGCCGAGCCCCGAGCACAGGTAGCCTTCATCATGCACCCATTGTCGATGGAAGACATGGAAATTATAAACACCTTTATAATTCTCCTTTTCGGATTTGATATTAATTTTGAATCTTATTCAGAATGAGGGTTTTTAAATTTGAAAGGTCTCATCATTAATTTTGTTTAAAAGCTCGTCATGTTTGATCATATGTTTGTCGGATTCATGCAACTTTGTTATTATCATAATAATAACGCACATACTCATTATTTATAATATATCATGCATATATTATAAACAGTAAACTAAAAAAGAATGATCAATCGTCCCAAAAACTAATGGCCCGTGTGAGCCAAACACGGGCCTAGGTCCAATCCTAGGGAAAGCATGGGATGCAAATTCACAATTACATAAGCCTCCAATATTTACATGTCTTCGATCTTCATAATCATCATGGCCACCATCTTACAATCTTGATCTTCCACTATACTAATATTTACAAATAAATATCCATGCCAAATAAGGATACATCTCATGGGGTGGGAACGTGCTATAAACCAAACCCACTTATAAATTGATAATTATTACAATCATTCAACACAAAATATCCTAGCATACACCTAGCAAATTGGGCTTGGGCTTTTGATAATCATTCATGCATAATATCACATATCATACAGCATCAAGTAATTATCACAATAATCCATTGATTCAATATTATATATCTTGATCTAATCACTAATAGCCACGATTATAAACTAAATCAACAACGTGAACAAACTCATTTGTCAACTTTCTAATTAATTTATTTATAATCGAATTTCTTTTAAATCACAATTTACTATAAATAATTAGAGTCCAACTTCAATTATTTATTTTATGAGAAAATATATACAAATTTTATGGATTTAAACTTAAGAGCCCGATAAGACATTTTTCACCAAAAACATTTTGGCCCATTTAAATTCACAAATTATGTTAGCCATCTAATAGCCCAACAACTCAAGGCCCATAACACTTTGATATTCCAAAACACTTTTAGAAACCCTAGTCGTCATCGCCGTTGTCGGAGCTCCGTCGTCGGATTCCGGCCAACAAAATTTTTTTATATTAAAATGGAGGGGCGTTTAGGGCAGCCCCATGCTGCCCGAAACGAGCAGCCCTAGCTTCCCGAAACGGGCAGCAACATGGGGCCAAAGTTTGCCCCAAAACCAGCCAACGATTTGTTTTAACGATTTTCTCATGCGGTTAGAAATTGTCCTCAATATAATATCATGTATTTGCTACACAAAATAGTAACCTTAGCTCATGATATCACTTGAAAGGGGATCGGTTCCGGTGCCCAGATACGCAACGGAAGTTTCAAAACAAAATTTTTACAAGAAAAACCGAGCACCCCTACATATAGTGTGTAACAAATAACATAAAACACAAAAATAACTTTCATAGTGTATTTAGAAATATTTTACCTATCAATCACAAAGAATTGATGAATGCTCCAACTAAGTTGTTAAACAACTTAGCTCATCAATGGGTAGACAAATCTACAAGCTTCTCTTGAACACTCCTTGCTCAAAATCAAGCCCACCACCAACTAGGAAGATCCTCTCTAATTTTGCACTAGAAAAATTAGAGGATTTTTTTAGAGAAGTGTATGCTTTCCTCAACAATTGAAAAAGCAAAATTGAGAGAATTGGGGAGAAGAAATTTCGTCCATGTTGATGCAAGGAAGAGGAGGAGCAATTTTCTTGGTTGTGTAAAAATTTAAAGTGTAAAAGTTGCATATGCATGCCATGCCATTAACTCAAAAGTTGGCTCCAACCTTTCACCTTCCAAGCATGCAATTTGTTTGGGCTTGTAACTATTACAAGGCTCATGGACTTTTATTTAAATATCTAAAACACATTTTAGACCATTTAAACTTTACTTGATTTTACTCAAGCCCACTAGTTGAATAATTATTTCTAATTGGGCTCTACACGGCCCAATGTTATTTAATTAATTCAACACTTGAATTAATTTAATTATTTGGACTCTACTAGGTCCACTAGTGTTTAATTAATTCAACACTTGAATTTAATTTAATTTTGTCCATAATAATGTTTATGAAAATCACAATGTTCAAATATATTATTTATTTTGCCAACTTTTAATTTAGGAACACTTCCACAAATTAAAAGTCACATTCACCATAATCCTCTTATAGAAGTCATACTTCTATTTTTGTTGACGTTTATAAACTCATTTATAAGCCGTTCAACACATTGAACTATTTTTCTTCTCAACGGGATCTAGAAAGCTAGTACTTGTGTGGCTTTCAATGGTTTAATGATACAACTAGCCGTGGATTCACATCTTAATGTGATTCGGGACTAAACATGTTCTTATATGAGCATACTTCAAATGCTCTATTCTTACTTATCAACTCCTTGATAATAAGAACGTTAGAACTCAAGTATGATAGTACCCAACCAATTATGTTAAATGCCGAGCAGCATCGCTTACATAATTCCCTAAGTATCAAATGATAGTGTCTGCAAGAACCAATCTATTATGGTTAGCGTACAGTACGGTACCTTCTTATCATATATCCCGACCTATTCTACAACTATTGATATATTGAGAGCTGTCAATGAATCAATACTATGTGTCATGTCGTAGTTGTATCGATGGTGTAATCTATGAAACCCCTTTATAATTACCACCAACACTCTGATCAGAGATTTCAAACTACATACACATGAGATCACATAGGATATCCATACCCGAAGGTAAGTGGTGAATCCCCGATTGCCACATGATGACCCCATGAGAGTCAGTAAACAATTCAAAGTGCAATGCTAGCATATAGTCTCAATGTTGTCTCGGGTCATAAGGACTAATGGTGTACAATCATAAACTAAGACGTTTTCACTCGATAAGTGAGAACCACTTGGAAAGTCTTTTATAGAGGTTGTTCAGTGCACTCTACAAGGAGCACCTATCTGTATGCTCGGACATCACGATGTCCCCTACCAATGAAACATGGTACTCACATCGCAGATACCAGTCTCAAACTCAAGTGACCTTTTATCCTTTTTAATGGCGGTCGAATCGACTAGGAACTGTTTAGAATATACAGTATTCCAAATATGAGTTTCATGATACTCATCATATGAGCATCTCATATTATTTCTTCTATTTTTATATTCAAGGACTTTATCTATCAACAAGCATGAGATACAGATAAAGATGTGCCAAAACAATAATTTCAAATATTATTAAAATAAAGATTGTTTATAAATAGAGTTTCAATGTGAACCTTCGGTCAGCACTTGGCTCGATGGACACCTACTCTAACAGAGAATTGATGGTCCGGAGTTGATGACACTTATCTGAGTCTTTTGCAGTTTCCGCAAATGTTTAATTTGAATTTATGAAACCTTTTAGTTGAGTTAATTTTTTTTTAAGTATGATTTTTATTTTAAGATTTTTGTTATGGATATTATTGTTATTAGGATTAAAATTTCCACTACATTTTATTTAGAAATTACGGACTTTTCATGTATAGCGAAGATGCCAAAGTAAAAATCACTGGTAATTGCACAAGAAATATTAATTATATAACGGGTGCTTCAATTCTAACACACTTTTCATTTGAAGATGAATGCATCGTCTCCGTATATGAAATCAAACAGGGTAACCATAAAAAACGTGGAACAAAGACCGACATCCTGGTAAAAAGAAATTTAAGACAGGGTTATATGGGAATTTATAATGTAAGAACAATTTTGGTAGATATAAAAAAACAAATGCTGACTAGAATCCAGCTACCGAGTTCCATCCATCGTAACTCGTGGATATAAATGAAGTCACTCCCCATGTGAATATGACTTGAGTTTGTGATTGGAGTCACCTGAGATTTGGAATGGAGATCGAAATGGATTGCATCTACAAGAACCCAAATGCCCCCATTGAAGCCAGAGTCAAGGACCTCCTCTCCAGGATGACTATTACAGAAAAAATCGGCCAGATGACGCAGATCGAACGCAGCGTCGCCACCCCATCCGCCATAAAAAATCAGTTCATAGGTTCATTTTTAATTAGTTGTATAAGTATAATCTTTATTTTATAGCAAGAAATGCTTTGACATGATGTAATTATGGGAGGTCCCCCTTTTTTTTTTATGTGATATCTGTCTGTTGTGTGATTGCATTTGCAGGGAGTGTGCTGAGCGGGGGTGGAAGTAAGCCATTCGACAATGCGGCATCAGCTGACTGGGCCGACATGATTGATGGTTTCCAGAAGGCGGCCTTGGAATCAAGGCTCGGCATTCCTATTATCTATGGGACGGATGCTGTACATGGCAACAACAATGTCTATGGAGCCACCATTTTCCCTCATAACATTGGTATTGGAGCCACAAGGTCAACAGTTTTTTGTGCATAATGTTTCATGATATCAGGCTAGCAAATATTTATGTTATTCTGCAGCCGAGAATTGTAATTGTTATCTGTCCTCTTTTTATTTATTTTTTATTATTGTGATTTGCGTTTTATGTATTAACTGTTACATTTTCATTTTCTTATTTTACTTAACTGATTGAATGTCCAAAGAGTCTGGTTGTTTGATCTCAGGGTAATCTCCAACTCGATATGTTGATTACCGTTTCGCACTTTTTTCTCCATCTAGTTGTAATTTTCATGAAAAACTTCTCTCTTTTTTTCCCTTCTGGATTGTGGGTGTGGAGTGTTGAAACAAGAAACAATCCTGAAGTGCACCTCAGATTATTTTAAAGCAAGTGTAATGTTCCCTAATCAAGTTTGATTGAGCAAATATGAGATTAGTTAACTGCCACACATAGTTGTTATAGAAACATAAATGGGAACAATCATAATGATGCATCTTTAAGTAAATCCATTATTTTCTAAAACTACAATTTTAGGGTCCGTGCATCTCTTCCAAAATAAAATCCATTTGTTACGAAATTAAATGCAATGGCATGCAATATGGCAAATTTTTACCAGTGGAGTCAATGACACCATGCTTCATCTGACTTCGCGTCATCAATTCACACAGCAAATTGATGCAGTACGTATGCGAATTACTATCAGGTGGTTTATAGGGTACCTGTGGTTGTAAGTTAAATATATGTAGGAGAATGAATGTCCAGATCACAAGAGAAGGTGAGGAAGAAGAGTTGGCACCTTCTTTTTGGTTAATGGATTTCAGTTTTGGAGCATGGGTAATATAGGCACTTCGAAGCTAAAATTACATCATTTCCATTCGCCCCTAAACGTGTAATATATTTGAAAAGAGATGAAAATTTGAAGCAGTTTTCTACATATCTGTTCTGTTCCCACAAATGGCACAGACTAGAAAATTCCTATCTTGATTTTATCTTTATTGTTTCGAACTAAGTGACACAAATGATATACAATGCTATGCATTTATAGAGATGCTGATCTGTTAAGGAAGATTGGGGAGGTCACAGCTCTTGAAGTTAGGGCAAGTGGGGCCCACTATGCCTTTTCTCCATGTGTTGCTGTAAGTCATGGACTCATCAATATCCAACCATTCGACACCAAATCTTAGGCTGAGCTAAATGTTCTCTTATAGTTGTATAAAGGTTTTCTTTCTTTTGACAGTGGCATTCTTATAATTTGTGATAAGAAGTGTTTTAGTGTGATTTCATGATTTTCAACTTGCAATGAATGACCTTTATAAAAAAAAAAAAATTGTCCGGGTTTGCTGAGGTTTGAGTGAAAGTAGACTGTTGCCGACACCACTTCCTTTTTTTTCACTTTCAATTCCATTTCCTTGTTTCTCTTTTCAAAATATAGTAACAATGTGAATTTTAGATGTGGTTTTGACTGTTGCTAAATTTTAGTATCTTAAACCAAATGATTAATTGGGTAAAGGAAATTTCTAGCTTTTATTTAACATCATCAGGTGGCAGGTTTGGCTTCTGTTGTTTCCAACTCAAAAGTTGGAATATCTTTTCAAAGAATTTTTAGAGTGCATTTGATTTAAATTTTGGAAGTTGATGTAACATTTTGTTCTTTAAATTTGTGTTTGATCTAATATTTTGTATGAGATTGAGATTTTTTAAGATATGGAATTTTTTTGGTGGATGTGGGTTTATTGGGAATATTATACAGATTGCGAGAGTTTATTCTGAAAATGTAAAGAAGTTGTTTTCTAAATACAGCAAAAACTACCAGCTGGTGGACTTTCAACTCGAGATATCTCCGGTTGATAGTTCAAAAGTAAAAGAGTGATATTTTTGTGATAGGATAAGTTATCTGGAAATTTATGTAATAAAGAAACAGGAAATAATATTCTTAAATGCCTGTAATTCAGATGAAAAGAAAAAATAAAATAAAATTCTTTGTGCCTGTAATTCACATGCTTGGTGTTATTATATAGTGGCCTTATATATTCAATAAAATGACGTGCAGATAATCTAACACAATGTGAATGTTCCACCGGAATAAAGTTTGAAGTGTAAAAATCGGAAAATTAGGATAATATTTTATCAGTGTATAGACCCATAGTTATAAAAAACTAGCTAATTTGCAACAAATGATTGTGAAGCTTTATTGCAGGATATAATATTGCACAACTGTGTGGACTTGGCGCTATTAATTCTGCTTATTCTTTCCCAAATTCACGATTAAAAAATTTGGATTTGAGAAACTTCTTTAAATGACAGGGGTAAGATGAAAATTGTGTCCCCTAGTCGCTAGGCAAACATGGAAAGTTTCAGTCTATTTAGTTCATTACACGAAATGTGGATGTCTGTATCATGTTCTTGGGATGTTAGCACTCTAAATTTTGATCCATTTGAAATGAATGTGGCATTGAGTTATTCAGATACCCAAGGGATTGACTTGGTCATCTTGGAGTTCTGATGCATGTTTTCTATATATTTTGAGTTCTTTCCCTTTTTGATAAACTTTTCAGAAACCTAAACTTTTTGGAGCAGTTTGCATTTTTAGCTAATTGGTTGTAGACTTTTACTTTTGTTATCAGCAACCATTGTTGCATAAGCCAGTACCTAAGTACTGGGAAACTAACTCATCCAAAGCAGGGATAGACTTTGAAGCTCAGTTATGTTAATTAATGTATTACAATACAGTAGATCACTATAATGTATAATTTTATTATTTTAATTTTCTTTTTTCTTGAATGATCATTATTCAGACTGATTTTTCAAATATATTATCTTAGGTTAGCAGAGATCCCAGATGGGGGAGATGCTATGAAAGTTATAGTGAAAAAACTGAAGTTGTTAGAATGATGACCTCTATCGTCACAGGGTTGCAGGGACAGCCGCCTGAAGGGCACCCCAAAGGCTACCCTTTTCTGGCTGGAAGGTTAAAAATGAAATTATCTTTATCTTTTGTCATGTATACAACTTTCTAGAATGTCTTGACTTGGATCTTGATCACTTTACAGTAATATCGTATCTCCCGAAGACAGAGATTTCCGAATTTTTGCTAATTCAAAATGGTTATAAAACATTGACCCCTTTTAAGACATGCCTGCTATCCCTTGTGGGTTGAAAAACTACTGTATGACACTTTCTACGTAGACACTCTTGTTCATATCACAAAGTGCACAGTCAAGCTCATTTAAGCATGCATAGTTACCAAGTTTAATTCTAGACTAACCATATCATTCGTGCTTAAATGCTATGTGACTTGAGTAATCAAAGCTATGAATATTACAAAATTACTAAACATCTAGTTAAGAAGTTTTATACATGTGAGTGTAATTTTAAGTATTACAGCAGGGTAGTACTTCATTCGCAAAAATGTTCAATTTTCAAGCTAGATATATGTTCTAATTGGTTCTCATTTAAAAATATTGTTATGTAACAAAGCAATGGGTAAAGTGGTTTGGTTATCAGGAATTACAAAATATGATCAAATGACAGGCAGTTTGCAAAATATTATCACATGCAAAATGGTAACGAGATCTTATAACAGAGATATGACAAATTATATAATCAACAAATTACAAAATTTAGAAGGACTTAAGCGGTAGCTCACTTGCTCCCAGTGTAGATCTTCTTCCCACTCGAGTATGTTCTCATGCCTTAACATTTATTCTAGACCAGCTAAACTCCCATTGTTCTACTAAGGGGAAACGCGACAGCATACATCTTCCATTTCTCCGTAGCATTCTACCCTTGTTTCACAATATAAATTCGTCCTCTGATGATACATATTTGTCCACTTTGACTCCAGAAAAAATGTTCTTGCATGTGCGAAGCATTTTGTCGGGGATGGAGGAACTAAGAATGGTACGAATGAGGGTAATACAATAGTATCATATGATGAATTGGAGAAAATCCACATGGAACCATACTTCGATTGTATTTCTCAAGGGGTTTGCACTGTAATGGCATCATATTCGAGTTGGAACGGAAATAAATTGCATTCCAACCATTATCTTCTCACAGAAGTTCTAAAAGAAAAGCTGGGGTTCAAGGTAAATTTGACTTTTTATGTTTATTGCGTGTCAGTTCGACCTCATTGTCTTGTGTTTTTTTAGACTGGTGTCCAATTTTCTTTGCAAAAATTTAGTACGCCACTTTCGCAATATACAGAGTGGAATGGGCTGTAATGTCCCCCCAACTCCCAAGTTCTAGAAAATATATTTTTGTATGTGTAATATGCACAAAGTTTTGAAGAAATTGACCTGTATATAATTATTGAACCCATTCTTGTTAAATTTAACTAAGCATTTCATATTTTATTCAAAATAACCCTATTTAAAATTTTGCCCGCTCTCGTCCCTGGGTGGTGGGTTCATCCCTGCTTTCACAGGACTTCATTGTTAATGTTACTATTAATAAAACTAATGATTTATCTGCTTCCTTTCCTGTTAAATTTTCTAATATATGCTTCAGAAACTTTTAATGTATAAATTTGTCATTAATCATTTTTTATTAATCATGTTCGTAAATCTTTTCAGGCAAATATTTTCATCTCTAATTTTCCAGCCTAGGCATAGATGTTCCACCTCTTTGCTGCTTGACAAACTTTCATAGCCTTTCTTTCGTTGAACACTTCCGCAGCTATTCATGAATTTTTCATGCAGATATATATCAGTAGCTGCTGTATGAACTTTTGGCTTATTACATAAAGTTCTATCTGCTGCAGGGTTTTTTGATTTCAGACTGGGAAGCATTAGACCGTCTTTATATTCCCAATGGCTCAAATTATCGTCAAAGCATTATGTCGACTATAAATGCTGGAATTGATATGGTAAAAATTCTATGTGGTTCCATATTTCCTGGTACTACTAGCTAGGTCTTCTTCACATAATTTATCTCTCTGTCAACTGATATTGGCAGGTCATGGTTCCTTTTAGATATGAACTATTTTTGGAAGAATTTTTGTCTCTTGTTGAATCAGGGGATATACCTACGGCTCGGATTGATGATGCTGTTGAGAGAATCCTGAGAGTCAAATTTGTTGCCAGACTGTTTGAGTATCCCTTGACTGATAGATCTTTACTAGATGTGGTTGGTTGTAAGGTATTTCATTTCTTCGTGTCCTATTGACGTAACTATTTAGATTAATGCCAACGATGAAAGGATGAGACTAATCCTCGTTTCAGTACACCATTATCCGGTCTTGTCTTTATTTATTTGCGGAATTGAAACAGTATCGTTGCAGTTCAGAAACTTTATATTCACATTATTTTAAGAAGGTAGTTACTATTTTGTGATCCCCTACAAGGATTTTCCTCGATAAGAATTAGATCAGATGAGCAAATATTTCTATACCAAGCTCATGATACAATATAATTTAATCAGTAGTTTAACCTGATGAATATAATATGTCTTATGTTTTATGTTTTTAAATTGTCAGAGGTGGATATAGATTAAGGACTATTAGTGACTGAAAATTGTTTGCTTGCAAATAGGCTTTGAAGGGTAAACATAAAGCGAAAAGGAAAATACGTGATACCAATTTTTTCATGCGTTTCATTTTTAGAAAACACATGCTAATTTCGGAAGCTTTTGATATTTTCCACAAGATGTCATGAAATTATTTATATAAGTGCTGAATTTTTGTACTTTATTTAAGATTAAAGAAAACATATAAGGAAAACATTAGGTATGAACGAGGAACTTAAATATCTTCGACTCTCTTATTAAAGGTTCTCCGCTGCCAATCGTTTTCTTCTACCTGTTTTGCTACAAATCATAATCTGTCATTTGATTCTTGTCCAAACATCAATTGATGTCAGCTTACTATCATGATCATCTCCAAATCACTAGCAAGAGATTTGCAAAACTGAATTAGATTTATGTTCCTGTTCTTCAGGCACATAGAGAACTGGCACGTGAAGCTGTTCGCAAGTCCTTGGTTTTGTTAAAGAATGGAAAGGATCCAAAGAAACCTTTGCTCCCTCTAGACAAGAATATTAAACGAATTCTTGTTAGCGGGACACATGCTGATAATCTTGGGTATCAGTGTGGTGGGTGGACTATTACCTGGGAGGGAACAACTGGGAGAATCACAGAAGGTAAATTGGGTCTCTAGATAAAGTTTTGTGATGTTTTAGCTCTAAATTTTTACCTATTATTATTTTCTAAGTAAGTATCCAACCAATTATCAGTTTTACTGATTGTAGATTTATTCAGTTCTGTACTCTATTCATTTCCCACGTGCATTTTAGCAGAGCTCTTTGCGGTGACGACCATATTTTCTCCTTTTCTAGTTGTCGATTTGATTCTTGTTTTGGATATGGTAAATACAAAAATCTACCGAGTTTACAAGTTCTGATATAAAACTCATATACTTGTTTTCTAGGCACGACCATCTTGGATGCAATAAAACAAGTAGTGGAAGATGAGACAGAAGTGATATATGAACTGAATCCTTCTTCAGAAACATTTGTTGGTCACGATTTCTCTCTTGCTATTGTAGCAGTTGGTGAGGGTCCATACGTTGAATCTGGTGGTGATGATCCGGAGCTTAAAATTCCTTTCAAGGGAGCTGAATTGGTGAGCTTAGTCGCTGATAAAGTTCCGACATTGGTTATTTTGATTGCCGGAAGACCTTTAATTTTAGAGCCATGGCTATTGCAAAAAATAGACGGTCTAGTGGTTGCGTGGCTGCCAGGAAGTGAAGGCGAAGGAATCACAGATGTTGTTTTCGGAGATTATGGATTCCATGGACGACTTCCCATGACGTGGTTTAGGAGCGTTGATCAGCTTCCGATTCATGCGGGGGAGAATTCATCCGACCCTTTGTTCCCTTATGGCTTTGGGTTGAATTATTAAGTGTTGGTTAAATCTCATATACTTTTCAACAGCGTCAATAGACAAGGTTTTCACCATAAGACAATTTTTTTGGAGAGTTGCATTATTTCTTGGAATTATGTTGGAGAAGTAATTAATATTTTCATTATCAATTAATATATATACATCTATCTAATATAAATATATATATATATATATAAAAGCATGAATAAGATTCTGAATTGTTTCTTTACTTTTGTGTCTTTGATATTTCTAATTTTTCGAAACTGACTTTCGGTTTCCTGAGCTTTCCGAAGGATAGGACGGATGAGACGGATAATCATTAATTAATTAAATACTTGCTCATTTTTGGTGTTCTGGGAGTTCCAACGGATACGAAAGATAATCATTAATTATTATTAATCAACTTTCTAATTATTATTTAAAAAACACCTTTAATAAAAATTATATATATATATACACTTTTAAAAGAACGAATTACAATTTACACATTTAAGTCAGAAAACCCTTCCCCGTTCCCATCTTCACGTTGACGTAAAACCTAAGTAGAAAAGAATAGAGGTCAGTCACTAGGGTTCATAGGAGTCGAAAAATTTTTAGATGCCCGGAGAATTTCGATCATGTTCAAGCATCTCCTGGAAAACCGGTCGTCTTCGAACCATCTATATTCCAATCTAAGGCAAGATTAATTCGTTCGTTTTGACATATCAATGAAATCATTTTATTTTGTTTGTTGATGCGTATATTTTCATTGTATGATAACGGTTTATGATATTTCGAAGAGTTTTGATGTGTACGTGAGAAGATCAATTTTCTAAGCAAATTCACTGCACTTAGATATTATATATACGCGTAAATAGGTGTGTGCAGATTGTTCTACGTGGGTGTGTGCAGATTTATGTGTATATGTGTGTGCATATTGGGGAAGCAAGAACTGCTGCCAAGGTCGTAGGAGATGTTTACTTGCTTTTGAATAATGATTTTAAGAGATGTTTTGTTTGTTCATGATTTGGTGAAAAACATTGTTTCCATTTATATGCTTGATAAATATGGATATTCTTGTTTATTTAGCAAATGTGTTTGCAACATTTACAAGAATGAATGTTTGATTGGTACTGGAGAACTTGAAAACGATCTCTATAACTTAAAATTGAAAGATATTCCACTAACAATGTCCAAGCAATAACAACAACAAACAAGCGAAAGCAAGATACTCTTAATTCGGCACAATTATGGCATGCTCGATTAGGACATATTTCCCTAAGAAGGATGAACAAGCTAGTGAGAGTGGGCATGTTTGATATGTCGGATATTAATTCTCTCCCAACTTGTGAAGCAGATAGTGATAGATAAATTAGATATTCGATCTATTTTATGTTACTTTGTGGGATATCCAAGGAATTCAGTTGGATACTGTAACGTCCCGAAAATTTAAAGGTCCACGCGAACCACATGCATGCAATTATTAAATTCTCTTGTATTTTGATTAAATATTTTAATTGTATTAATTAATTATGTTGTGCATACTTACTTGTTTAAAATATATTTTTCTATATGGTTGCATTAAAATGTATTTTTAAAGGATATTCGAGTTGCGATATGGCTGAAAAGTAGAAAATGTTTTTATTGGTTAATTGTTTTTAATTATTTAAATTAAGGGTGATGCTTTTTATTATTTTTGAAAATAAGAGGTTTTGAGGTGATTTTATACGCCGGGACGTAAATTTTATCGGTGTTGGTTTTTCAAATAAAATACGAGTTTTTTGGCAACTCGGCTAATAAATTCACAAACTCATTTTTAACAAAACTATTTTAATATTTTAATTAAATTTTAATTAAGCACTAATGGACCTAATTTGTATGCTTAATGGGCCTAACCTTAATTAAGGATTAATTAAATATATAATATCCTAATCTACCCCATAATTCACCCCACAATTGTATTCAACTCACGCCTCCACTACCCAAAGAACCACAATACTTCCCCCACCAGCAACACGGCACACACATCACAATCAAAAAGGAAAAGCTTTGGTCATTTGAAGAAAAATTCAGCCTAGGTGTCTACGTCGCCGTTCTTCGCATCGTCGCTTTGTTTTCGTGCGTAAATTACGCAAAGGCACGCCTTAATCTTCTTTTTCTCATCTTTCGCACCATATTATTTGTTTGATACATGATTGCATGAAAAACATGACACAACTTTTATATTTTCGTTTTTATGGCTATACATGCACAAAACTAGTGTTTTCATTTTTTAAAACTCTTCATAATGATGCACAAAGGGGCTGCCATAGTAGGAGTACTTGGAAGGTTGTTTTTCCACATGTTTAAGGGTCCCTAGGTGTATGTTTAAAGGTTGAAAAAAATAGGGAAGGAATAAAAACAAAAATAGACTCCTTAAGGGAAAGGACTCTTCGACTAGGAGTCTTTGAGGGTCACGGCTGCTAGATGCGGTTAGGGAGGGTCCACTAGACTTAATTGGTCCACTAGACTTAATTGGGCTGCATAGGAGGGATGGATAAGGGCTGGACATGGTGGTTAAGGGCTAGAGGCGAAGCTAGCCTAGGTTCGAATCATATTAGGACTAGGACTCTTGTGCAGAAAAATTCAGTAGCTTTCTAGGCATATTCAAGGGATTTAACGGGATGGAATTTGGTTGTATATGGGTTAGTTAGGTGTTATTAAGCTTTGGTTCAAGTTTGGTTAAGTTTCGAGTCCATACGAGTCAAAACTGAGAAGTACGTCTAAGTTTAAAAATGAATAGGGAAACGCCTAGATTTAATCTTAATAAAATTATGAAAAACTATATTTAAGCTCAAATAATTATTAGAAGTTTAAGTTTTTAATTTAGGAAATTTTATATTAAGGTTTGGTTTAATTCGAGATTAAAAAGCATTAATACGTCAAATTTAAAGATGAAATTAAAAGTCATTGATTTAAGCCAAATAAAATTATGAAAAAATTCATGTAAGTTTAAATAATTATTTGGAACATATTAGAGTCAAGAAATCAAGAAAAAAGTCAAAAACGTAAAATTGCGAGGCCATGGGTAAAACAATCTTTTTACACCTAAAAAAGTAGTAAAGATCATGGCAGTGCCCTAAATGCTATTTTTATGATATTATGGTTATTTTTAAATGTTTATGAAATCTTCAAGATTAAATTATGATCTTTAAATGTCTAAGAGATTTTTATGATTTAAGGAAGACATTTAAAAGACATGTTGCATGCTTGGTTTCAAAAACAAAATGTTATGTTATGCATGATTTTTATAAAGTGATGAGAATGTAAATGTTGAAGGAAGTGAAGTGATTGTGACTAATTCGTTAATGTTGGCGATGTCGTGAGGGTTATGGTCCCAGTGGGAGCCCGACGATCGTGTTTCCATCATTACGAATATCTGGTAATGGTTATGTGGTAACGGTTTTGTGGTAACGGTAAGAATGGGAATATCGTGAGGGGAAAAAGGCCCCAGAGGGAGCCCATTTATGGAAAAAGGCCTCAGAGGGAGCCCCGACGATCGTATTTCTATTCGAAAAATGATAGGCCAGGGCCCAGTTGATCGGTGAGAGTGTTGCTGGTGTCCCCCGCCGTCCAGTACTGTGGTTACATGTAGATGGATCCATCGATTTATGATCATGATCAGGAAAATCACAATTAACGATCTGAATTCAACAAAGGAAAAAGAAAAGGAAAAAGGAAAAATGTTTATGATCATGAAAAATATTTTATGTCATGTCATGTTGAGGAAAAAAGAAAAATGTTAAGTTTTATGTTATGTATGTCATGAAAACGTTTATGCTTAAAGTTGATGCATCATTTTGAAAATGTTTCTATTTAAAGTTCATGCATCATAAAAAGGTTTACGAAAATGTGCATGTTTGAAGTTTATGCATCTTCATGAAAACGATATTTTAAGTACAAGTATTTTTCACTGTTATATGTTGACTGTATTACGTATTACTTGCTATAAAGATGATGGTGTGTTGAGTCTTTAGACTCACTAGGTGTGATGGATGCAGATGAGTTTGAGGGAGGCCTTGATGGGTGATTTGACTGGACTGAAGGTGCACACAACCCGAGGACCAACGCTTCTATTTTTCCGCATTTACGATTATGACTTATGATTTATGCTAAAGATTTTAAGACTATTTATTTAGGCTTTGAGAGATTTTTAAGAGGTTTAGTATGCGCTATACTTTTCAAATTTATTGCTTTTTAGGTTTGGTAAAACATGCAATGATTTCATTTTTATGACTATTTCACTTGATTTTAAAATGCTAGTGAGTTGATGTTTTATTTTAAAGGGTAAAATATTTTATAAAAATATTTTATAGTAATGGCCGAAAATTTAGAGAAAAAAAATTTCTAGTACTTTTAAAGCAATAAAAAGGGCAGACGTTTCAGTTGGTATCAGAGCAAAGGTCCTGTAAAGAGTTGTGCCACCATCAGCGCCAGAAAGATCAGTCGTCAAGCCTCAATTTATAAGTTTACATTCTTTATATGATTTTATGATATTACCTGCATAAGTAAATGGCTTATATGTTCACGTCACATGTTTAATAGCATTATGATGATAAATGTTTTATATGCTCTAGAATTTTTATACGTAATATGATATGAAATAAGAAATTATTTGATTTTCAACGCATGTTGGTATTGTGGTGGAATTGGACTATGTTGATTTTTTGGGTTTTAGTATGGACGTTTTACCTTTTTGGGCTATAAGTTAATCATGAATATTATGAATGCTTTGGGACACGTAGATTATCAAAGAAAATATTATGATCCATGGTTACTAGTCGAATTAATTTTTGGGAATTAGACGTGAGGAATAATGATTTAAGGATTTGCAACGACTTGGGAGTAGGAAAATGTATAAATTGAGATTTTAAGTTTTGATGAAAGGTAAGATTGATTATGAGAATTGATTTTTGGGTAAACACGTTTAAAATTATCAAAATTATGTTATGGGAAACTCGTAGCAGAAAATTAAGAATGCCAATAACTTATGAGTTAATCGTAAGATTTTTGAAATTAAGAACCAATTAGGATGATTTTTGAGGAAATTAAGAATTTTCTTTGCAATTATTACGGAATTTGTGGACTAGTTTATCAATAAGTGAGAATTGAATGTGTTAATTGATAAGAGTTTTTGATGATTTATACTTTTAAGAATATTTGGAACCTTGGGATATCTTGGTTATAGTGCTATAAGGAATGTTGATCATGGGTTTTTTAAGGATGAATCAATACTAAGCTTGAGAAATCTAAGCGTTAGCGGATGCGTTTGGGATTTTAAGGTTGAAATATGATAATTTGATGAATATTTTGGAATAAATAAAGAAAGTAATATCCGATAAGTATGGTCAGCTATATTTTTATATTGGGAATTTTAAGAAAAGTTGAAATTTGAGAATATAATAGTAACAACACTAAGTCATTATGGGTCTTTTTAAGTTGTGATTTGCAAACAAGGATTTAGAAGGAAAAATTTAATTGGGATCAAGGAGACGTAAGGACCTTCTAGAATTCAAGTTTATCAGAATAGCTGTGGGGACCCGGACGCTAATCATCATCTTAATCATCTTTGAGATTTAATTATCAGTTAAGATAAACATGGTCTAAATTTTTTTTTCTTTAGAATGCGGAAGGTAATGGAATCAATCTATTATACATCTCAGTATAAAAGTACAATAATGTACAACAATTATTCAAACTAGTCTAAGGTTCAACTACTAAATTTCAAGTAGTAAACCAAGTCGACAATAAGTCCGGAATCGCCACTCTAACTCATCTTCTTGACCCCGATCCTGTCCCACCTGTTGTCATGCACACATACAAAACAAGACAACAGCCGGATACTTCGGTGAGAATAAATCCCAGTATAAAACATGTATACATGCATACGCACAATATAAATCATAAAGCTTATTATCATGCATAAAATTCGTAACAATAGGTTACGTAGTCTATGAAACTAAATCAAAATAAGCATGCAGTAACAATGGGTTCCATAATCTCTGAAACCAAAATAACATAAGCATGCAACTCAATTCAATTCATATCTTGACTCGACTCGACTCTAACTCTAGGGATCCCGGTGTGAATAAGACGTCACTGTCTGTCACCTACCCTCCCAATCGGGGTAACTGTACGTCTTATTCATAGACCTCGGTCCTGTCTGTATCGAATGTCTACAATCGGATTGAATCTGATCCGAAGCGTCGATACCACCGAACATCTAGTTTGGCAAGTCTGCCAATGACTCTCCTATGTCAAATGCTTGAATATAAATCTATAAACAAGGCATCGTCATATCAAGAGATTTGAATATAATTTCATAAACAAATCAATTATATCAAAAGGTAAACAACAACCCTAGTATGTGATTTTGTTGGGCAACTCAAATTGAATCTCATTTGAGTTGTGTCTTCCCCCAAAACAAAACATGAATTATAACTTTGTCTTCCCGGTCTGACGAAGACGAAGTCTTGTATTCCAATATGTCCATATCAGTCTGGCAATGACAATTGCATAAATACAATATCAGTATATAATTTGATTCAAAACCTGTTCTGATCAATACTCAATTCAGTATATACTCTGATCCATATCTGAACAAGGTACAATCTAATTCATATCAATGATATCACGATACAATCGCAATCATTACTGAATCTGATCAATATCAATCTACTGATGTTTCGACGGCATAACAATACAGTCACGATAACCCGTCTATCTCAACATCACGGATATAGTACCAGAATTCAGTACAACTCAAAATCTGAATAATAACACAACTCAGATATAGAATCTCAACTAAATCCACTCTGAAATTCATAACAATTTCATAAACAGTCTATTCTTTAATCCGACTTCAGTTATACAATGTCTACTGTAGCAGAAACTATCATATCTGATTCATATTCAATTATGACAATATCATAAATTCAAATCATGTCTAAATGTAACAAAACTTACGTCAAGTTGTAGCCTGCGTCGATAGGAACATAGTACTGAAATCGGATTAAAATTTTAACGGGCTGATCTTTCACAATCACAAATCTACAAAGGCGTAAGGATTTTTCTCTCAAAGCCTCGACCCTTTTCTGAATTTTGTGAAGGAAAGGCGTGCAATTCTTATATATATACTGCATGCAACACCAGGAAACGTGGCTTATTTTTCATGCTGCACGTCGCACCGCGGGTGCACTCATTCAATAACCGCGGGTGGGCTCAGTGTAATGATATACATCAACTTTTCCGAAAGCTTCGACCGCGGGTGCGCTCAGTCCTGTAACGCGGGTGCGCTGACCTCACTGTAGCAGAACCGCGGGTGCGGTCTGTCTAGCACCGCGGGTGCGGTGTCACTTTCGTAATTAATCTCCAACTCTGTGTCCATCAACTGCAGGTGCGGTCTTGTTCGTAGCGCGGGTGCGGTCTAGACTTTATGCACCACTTCATAATCTCATTTAGTGCTTCACATTACATGTCATGCATACTCATATCTTCCGAATATCACATCAATGAAGACTAATACATCTCGAGCCTTACATTTCTCCCCCTCTAAGAAATGATTTCGTCCTCGAAATCGCAAGTAATCAATTCAGATATATCAGAGGAAATATATACAGAGTTTAAATCAAAACTCATCTCAATGAATCCATTCTGAAATCTTAAGCTCATGACAAGTTCTGTCTTTCAGATAGTCTCTTTGAGGCCCTGTCACTTACTGTATTTCAATAATAGAGTAGTCTTCATTCTGAAATATCTTTCTTGTACGGATCTGTGATTCTAAATTGGGATAATAATTCAAGAGCATAATATCATAATACCCTTCGAAATAACTCTGACCGAATTAATCTTACAATACTGGCTATACAACATCTGTATATACCAATCAATAGCTCATACCAAATCAATATCATTCGCTGATATCAGATCTGTTTATCCCAGTCAAGGATATATTAAATATTCGGCCCTAAATACCAATCGTCATCATCCGACGTTGGCATATTAATTCTGTCTGGTCTGAGCTATCTTCATTCTCTTCTGAATTAGCTACATTTTCTTTGTCATATCTCTGACCGTGTCAAATATTATCTCAGGTGTCTCCGAGATATTATTCTTATACCAAAGAAATCTGCAGTACTCACGGTACAATATATCGTCTGTAACTATTTCATTATCCATCTGGTTATCTGATAACTATGATCGTACAATAATTCACACAGTGACAATATGTCATATCAACTGGTGCTAGCATCCAGCACTGCCACTCCCTGGATATCTCTCAATATCCGGATAGTACACTCTGGCTATCTGTCAGTCGGTGGATAATATATGAATGAGTTCATGGTATATTCTACCACGATTACAAACTCAATCAAAATCATAGTCTGATATAGTCTAGTTCTACATACTGATTAGTCTGACTCTTTCTTTGACATCGATCTGTGTCATTTGGTCATGTTTGTACGTTATCTGGTACAAACTAATAGATATAGATTGAACAATCTGTCAATCACAATCATATTATATCACAATCTGGAAAGTATTGCAGTAATTTCATTACGAATTTCATCGAAATATACTCCCCATGTCTAGTCAAGAATATACAAATTCTGTAATAAATCTTCTGATCTCTATCTTTCTATCTTCATTTATTGGCGATTCAGACATTTCAGTACAAATTCTGCCAACATTTCAGCATAAATTCTGCCATAACTGATTTAATATGTCTATATCAAAACTATCTGTTCGAATCATCATATACTTTCTGTTACCTGAACGACTATTGAATCCATTTCTGTGCGCTTCTGACCCTATATGTCATTTCCAATTCGAACTATTTGGTACAAACAATCAGTTAATAATATGAATTAAAGAAAAATACCTACCTGGTATTCGGTTCTGATTGTCGATATCAAATTCTGTTGTACAATTCTGAAACATTTGACATCACAAGATAATCATTCTCATACCGTACAATCACATATCTGTCACTCTGATCGATGCTCTGTTCTGATTATTGAAATTAAGCTCTGAACATTCTGATCATATTTCTAATCTACTGAAGTTCTCGAATTCAACTCTGATTCGGATTGAATAATCTATATCAAACACTGACTCAGAATAACAGTACTATCAAATCAGATTCATAATATCAATAATCTATACTGATCTAGTGAGTTTAGTAAACTCATAAAACGGCAATTCCTGGCAATATTGTCAATTCTGACTAATCAATCACGTCTTCATGTCGTTTTGATCAACTGCTATATATCATCTGCAAATATAGTATGTCCTCAAACAATATAAGCTGTCTCAAATATTGTGTTAGAACAATAACAATACTCAGACAGACACAAAACAACAATCGTATACGAAAATCTGTCAATTCAGACTAAAATAAATTTCTGACATTTATGACATTTCTGACATTTCTGCTCTGTCTGATATCGGTATTATTCTTATCTACTGATCATGATCTCAACTGTGTCAAAATCAATAGGTATACTAACTTCAGATATCGCATATTCCGATTATATTTCTATTTCAAGCAGGATTCATATCTGAATAATTTCTGTATACAATAATCACAGTTCTCAGAGTATTCAATACAATCTTCAGATATTCGATTCAATCACTCAGATGCTGTAAGTATATCAAGCTATCATAGATACAACAAGCATGAAATCATTAGAATATCTCAGAACATACTGAAATATGCCAAAGAGAAACATTAAATCAGATGTAACTCCTGGTCGGTACTCTTCTACTGATCTTTCAATTCTTTCACTTCATTCAGTGACATTCTGCACATTCAATATCATTCTGTACTGAATTCTAATAAAACAAACAGTACCTGGTCTCAATTCAATTCTGAAATCTATCTGTCTGATATAAAACAAATCTGAAATCTTATCTGGGCCAACATCAGCCAACTCGTACATCACTGGCAAATCTGCCAATGCTAGACTCGATTTCAGTATGTCTACTGAATACATAAGGATGCCATCTGCTCCTTTCTGTAATAATCGAGTCCCTAGACAACACAAATATCAAAGGAATTCTGAATCTAGAATCCTTACCGTGAAATCTCTACTCATCAGCCATACCTGGTCTGAATCTTATACTCTCCTGACAAGAATCTATAATAGTTCTGTACTTGTTCAGCATATTAATATCAATAATGCGGTCAACTCAGAAATACAAGCACATCATAATCTAACTCGACCTCATTCTCATCTTACTGTAGTATACAATATTTCACAGAAATCTCTGATATCAATCTTTCTTTTTCAACAAGTAAGGAAATCAATACTACAGTACAATCAGACTCAACAGGTACAGCATATCTCAATGCAACTCAGTCAAAGGTAATCATAGGGAATACATTAGTATATATCAATACCTATGCAATATAATCATAAAAATAGTACCTGCCACTCTATCATCAGGTGTGTCCGGTGTCTGTTCCTCGGTCTTCTGCTCCCTAAAATCTTCGGGAACTTCTCTGAGGACAAACTCTAGCAAGGTGTCCTGGTTGTCTACAAATATGGCAACTACCAGTCACTCCCTGGCATTGCTCTGTGGAATGTCTTCCTCCGCAAGTTCTGCAATATACTCCAGTATGACTCGGGCTGGAACTACTGGAGCTAGACGAACCACTCAGTCCGCTCCCTAACTTCTTAAACTGTTTCTTTCGAGCTTTCAGCAAATCTTGCTTTCCACTCGTGCTGCCACGATCAAATCGGAGAGGGGATTGCTGTGTCTGGGGTTGCATCGCACACACCCTTTTTAGTTGTCTAATCAGACTCGCCTCCGCTCTCTTCGCTTTACTCAAGGCATCAGCAAAATGATAAGGTCGCTGCATATTCATCAATGCAACTATCTCCGAGTTCAATCCTCTGATGAACTGATCCGCTACAGCTTCATCATTCCCAATTACCTGAGGAGCAAAACGCAGTAGAGTAGAGAATTTCGCAACATATTCTTCAATATTCAGTTGGCCTTGTCTCAAATTCTCAAATTCTGCTTTCTTGTCCTCCCGGTACGAAACTGAGAAAAATCTTCGATAAAATTCAGTTCTGAATATTTCCCACGAAATCACTGTACCTCTCCGTTCTAGCATTCTTTTACTTGTAATCCACCAACTTCTAGCAGTCTCTCGTAACTGGTGGAATATCAGTTTAATTCTCTGCTCATCTGAATAATCAAGTAAATCAAACAGTATTTCTATGTCATCAAACCAGTTCTCACAATCTTCAGACGTCTCGGCCCCACTCAGAATCGGCGGCTGAAATAACTGAAATTCTTCCAACTGTATTTCCATCTGAGTTTCTGATATATCTATCTGTTCAGTCGAAGCACTACCCCTTTCTGGAATTCTCCGTGGGGGTCTATCTGCTTATCAAACCATTAATACTCAAATACTACAAATCTGTTCCAATCTTTCTCTGATCATCTTACTGCTGATCATGAATCAGATCTGATTCATACTCAATAATACATATTACCAATTAAAATCAGATAATTAGATAACATGTATTTCAAAGCAGTAAGGCATACTGTCATGCTAGCACACACAATGTAAGTCAACATTAAAATAAATCTCATGCTAGCAATCACATGCAAGGAAAGAAAACTCACTCTACCCCGCTCATTCTCTTCTATCTCAGTCTAAAGGATCTATCGCTCTGATACCACCTGTTGTGGGTACCCGGACGCTAATCATCATCTTAATCATCTTTGGGATTTAATTATCAATTAAGATAAACAGGGTCTAAATTTTTTTTTCTTTAGAATGCGGAAGGTAATGGAATCAATCTATTATACATCTCAGTATAAAAGTACAATAATGTACAACAATTATTCAAACTAGTCTAAGGTTCAACTACTAAATTTCAAGTAGTAAACCAAGTCGACAATAAGTCCGGAATCGCCACTCTAACTCATCTTCTCTCATCATCTTCTTGACCCCGATCCTGTCCCACCTGTTGTCATGCACAAATACAAAACAAGACAACAGCCGGATACTCCGGTGAGAATAAATCCCAGTATAAAACATGTATACATGCATACGCACAATATAAATCATAAAGCATATTATCATGCATAAAATTCATAACAATAGGTTACATAGTCTATGAAACTAAATCAAAATAAGCATGCAGTAACAATGAGTTCCATAATCTCTGAAACCAAAATAACATAAGCATGCAACTCCATTTAATTCATATCTTGACTCGACTCGACTCTAACTCTAGGGATCCCGGTGTGAATAAGACGTCACTGTCTGTCACCTACCCTCATAATCAGGGTAACTGTACGTCTTATTCCTAGACTTCGGTCCTGTCTGTATCGAATGTCTACAATCGGATTGAATCTGATCCGAAGCGTCGATACCACCGAACATCTAGTTTGGCAAGTCTGCCAATGACTCTCCTATGTCAAATGCTTGAATATAAATCTATAAACAAGGCATCGTCATATCAAGAGATTTGAATATAATTTCATAAACAAATCAATTATATCAAAAGGTAAACAACAACCCTAGTATGTGATCTTGTTGGGCAACTCAAATTGAATCTCATTTGAGTTGTGTCTTCCTCCAAAACAAAACATGAATTATACCTTTGTCTTCCCGGTCTGACGAAGACGAAGTCTTGTATTCCAATATGTCCATATCAGTCTGGCAATGACAATTGCATAAATACAATATCAGTATATAATTCGATTCAAAACCTGTTCTGATCAATACTCAATTCAGTATATACTCTGATCCATATCTGAACAAGGTACAATCTAATTCATATCAATGATATCACGATACAATCGAAATCATTACTGAATCTGATCAATATCAATCTACTGATGTTTCGACGGCATAACAATACAGTCACGATAACCCCGTCTATCTCAACATCACGGATATAGTACCAGAATTCAGTACAACTCAAAATCTGAATAATAACACAACTCAGATATAGAATCTCAACTAAATCCACTCTGAAATTCATAACAATTTCATAAACAATCTATTCTTTAATCCGACTTCAGTTATACCATGTCTACTGTAGCAGAAACATCATATCTGATTCATATTCAATTATGACAATATCATAAATTCAAATGATGTCTAAATGTAACAAAACTTACGTCAAGTTGTAGCCTGCGTCGATAGGAACACGGTACTGAAATCGGATTAAAATTCTAACGGGCTGATCTTTCACAATCACAAATCTACAAAGGCGTAAGGATTTTTCTCTCAAAGCCTCGACCCTTTTCTGAATTTTGTGAAGGAAAGGCGTGCAATTCTTATATATATACTGCATGCAACACCAGGAAACGTGGCTTATTTTTCATGATGCACGTCGCACCGCGGGTGCGCTCATTCAATAATCGCGGGTGCGCTCAATGTAATGATATACATCAACTTTTCCGAAAGCTTCGACCGCGGGTGCGCTCAGTCCTGTAACGCGGGTGCGCTGACCTCACTGTAGCAGAACCGCGGGTGCGGTCTGTCTAGCACCACGGGTGCGGTGTCACTTCCGTAATTTATCTCCAACTCTCTGTCCATCAACTGCAGGTGCGGTCTTGTTCGTAGCGCGGGTGCGGTCTAGACTTTATGCACCACTTCATAATCTCATTTAGTGCTTCTCATTACATGTCATTGCATACTCATATCTTCCGAATATCACATCAATGAAGACTAATACATCTCGAGCCTTACAATAGCGCAGCGGAAGCGTGGATTTTTGGGATACTAGAACTAAGTCTAAACTTTTGATTATTAAGGATAAGCGAATTTCGAGGACGAAATTCAATTTAAGGGGGGGAGATTGTAACGCCCCGAAAATTTAAAGGTTCACGCGAACCACATGCATGCAATTATTAAATTCTCTTGTATTTTGATTAAATATTTTAATTACATTAATTAATTATGTTGTGCATACTTACTTGTTTAAAATATATTTTTCTATATGGTTTAAAGGATATTCGAGTTGCGATCGAGGAACGGAGACCGATGGCTGAAAAATAGAAAATGTTTTTATTGGTTAATTGTTTTTAATTATTTAAATTAAGGGTGATGCTTTTTATTATTTTTGAAAATAAGAGGTTTTGAGGTGATTTTATACGCCGGGACGTAAATTTTATCGGTGTTGGTTTTTCAAATAAAATACGAGTTTTTTGGCAACTCGGTTAAATAAATTCACAAACTCATTTTTAACAAAACTATTTTAATATTTTAATTAAATTTTAATTAAGCACTAATGGACCTAATTTGTATGCTTAATAGACCTAACCTTAATTAAGGATTAATTAAATATATAATATCCTAATCTACCCCATAATTCACCCCACAATTGTATTCAACTCACGCCTCCACTACCCAAAGAACCACAATTCTTTCCCCACCAGCAACACGGCACACACATCACAATCAAAAAGGAAAAGCTTTGGTCTTTTGAAGAAAAATTCAGCCTAGGTGTCTACGTCGTCGTTCTTCGCATCGTCGCTTTGTTTTCGTGCGTAAAATACGCAAAGGCACGCCTTAATCTCCTTTTTCTCATCTTTCACACCATATTATTTGTTTGATACATGATTGCATGAAAAACATGATACAACTTTTATATTTTCGTTTTTATGACTATACATGCACAAAACTAGTGTTTTCATTTTTTAAAACTCTTCATAATGATGCACAAAGGGGCTGCCATGGTAGGGTATAACGGCCCGAAAATTCGTGTTTGAATATTTGCTGAAAAATTAAAAATTTTCTTTGGAAAGTAAGTAAAATGTCTCATTCATAAAATAGACCGTTAAATAAAGTTTAAATGTTAAAAATAGCAGCGGAAGAAATTATTTGTTTGAAAAAGAACAATTTAAGAATAATCCAGCAACGGATAAACTGTTTGAGCATAAAAATGGTAAATGCTAAAATGAGGTCCTCGGGTTCCACTACTGCCGACCCAAGCTAGCTCACTGGTCCCCGCCCTCGGCCCCGACATCGTCAGTACCTACAACAATCAAGTCTAGTGAGTCTAAAGACTCAACATGCATATATCGTAAATAACGAGTAAATATAGTAAAATTTCATGGGAGTAAAAATATCATGTCATGAGGCATATCGTAAAAATGTCGGGTCATGTTTAATTATAATACGTGCATAACTGAACTGAAAATATAATGGTAAAAATGTTTGCTCCCTGGAGCCCTGTACTGAAATAGCCTGTAAAAAATTTCTGTTGAGATTATGGTCTACGCAAGTGGCCCTGCACTGAAACTGATCGGTAACTGGCGACCGGATAATAAAATGCTCCCATGACCGGTAACTGGAGACCGGGTAAAATAATGAACGTCTGATCAGACTATGCCACAGTATACTGGGTGGTACAAACTGAACTGACCGGTAACTGACGACCGGACCGGTAACTGGCGACCAGATTTAGCAATAATCTCATGATAGTGAAATGGCCAAAAGCAATATCGCATAATCTCAAAAATGAACATTTTATATTTTTATGCACGTAATATAATTAAATGGCACAATTAAATATCATGTAATAATTTACTGCTTGGATTGGATCGCTCTCAGGCTCGCTGCAACCTAAATATGCCATGAAAAATATGCAATAGATTTTTGGGACCAAACTATGCAATAACATTTGAAAATGTGACAATTTCACCGAACGACTTCGTATTTAATCATGACTCCGATCCAATCCGAGCCAACACTTAAACATCATATAGTCATGATTAAAATACGCTTAAAATGATGAATTAATGCTCCTAAAATGATGCAAGTCGAATCTTAGGTGAATGGAGGCCAAAACATGAAACGCTCTTTCGAGAGTTAATTTGGCACATCACACCGTAAATTCTCGTACGACTTCAAAAATGATCCGAATCACAAACGGTCAAAAACATGACCTTCCTAACTCGATGAGGCACTGTCCAGTCTAAGGACATGGGCTAAAAGCCAACCAAAAACTCAAACGAGCCACCGAACCGTCACAGCAAGTTGCTGTCCACAAAATACAGCAGCTGTGCTTTTGGTTTCTTGCGTCGTTTGCGAGGCTAATGGCCATTGGGGCTTGAAGCCACCAACCAAAACCTCTTACCAACATCCCTAGGAATGATTTGAACTATGGCTAAGGGCCCTAGGCCAGCCACAATCCGAACCACACCAGAAACAAGACCGCACTCCTAGCCGAGAACGTAATCTGCGCGCTTGGGGAGTTTTGCTTCGTTTGCTGTCATGGACCTTTCCAGTGGCCATTTGGTTGAGCATGGCACGATCTAGACATATTGGGGTATGGTATGAACCGTGGTTAAGGGCCATAGGACAACCAAGTTCCACACCAATCCACCAAAATTCGAAACACACATGCTGTACAAATGAAGAGCCGATATGGGGAAGGGCTGTTCTTGAGTTATTTTGTAAAAACCGATTCACCATGGACCAAGCCACCAAAAGGGCGACTTAGTCACGTCTTAGACATGCTAGGGAAGTGATCTAACCATGGCTATAGGCCTTTTGGGCAGCCATGATCAGAACTTCTCCCTTTGACAACATGCTGAATTTTCAAAACTCAATATGACATTCGTGGGAAATGTGATGTCCTTTCTGAACTCCCGTGAGTATGGGGCTGGAACCAAAGTTCTTTCATGATCCTAACATGTCCTAGTACATGTCTATATGCAGCCTCGAGCCCTTGGAACGAGCCATCCCTGCAATCGAAAAGAAGCATACCCAACGTGAAGCATAATAGAAACGAAATCGGTGCAGAAATTATTTCTTGTTCTTGTTGTTGAAAATTTCGGTTTTTACATGAAAGGATGATCATGAAACATAAAAATAATGATAGTATGACTTGATTGAAGAGTCAAGGAAAAATATATGCATGCCTGGTTTCGTTTTGAAAGAAAACGAAAGAACGAGACGATCCGGCGCGGAGGAGGTGGATCGCTTCCTTTCCTACCTTACTAGCTCTCGATTTTTCTCTCTAGTTTCCTCTAGTGCTAGCCATGATTTTTCTCTCCAAAATCACTCTGAATTTTGAGACTACGGGAGGGGGAATGGTGGTTAAGAGGGTGAGGAGAATGGGTGCAAAATATAGGGAAGAAAATCAAGACCAAGTCTACGTCTCATTCAAATTTTTGAATTGGTTTGATCAAGTCTTTTTGTGGGGAGCATGGCCGATATTATCCATGATAATTAGACTAGGATATTGCTTATTAATAAACTAATTAAGGTTGATCAATAATTAAAAAGGTTATCATGCTAAAAAAAATGACAAAGAATGGGTCAAAGGTGAGTTGGCATATCCTTGCTCAATCTACTAAGGGTGGCCGAAAATCAACACTAAAAATGAAGAGAAATGTTGTTTAGTTACTAAATTTATAACCCTTAAAAGCCTCACCTATCCTTTAAATAATTTAGTGAACTAACCACTTAATTAAGGAACTTAAATAAATTTATTTTCTACTCACCTCAAGTAACTTAAATAATTTCTTAATCTTCCTTATTAACTTAAATTAACTTACTTGCTAGCTAAAATAAATTCTGGAAATGTTTTCTAAATCTTAAATTTTATCTCTAAACTCCAACTCCAGTCCGGCCTCACTGAATTAACTGAAATTGATAAAAATCAAAATACTGCATAAAATAATTAACTTAATGAAAAACATTTAAATACTCATGAAATAAAAATCATTTTAATTTAAAATACTAGAATTATGCATGGCTTATACGTAGTCTAAGTTACGGGTTCTACAATCCTTCCCCCCTTAAAAGAAATTTCGTCCTCGAAATTAAAACTCACCGAATAACTCGGGGTAACGATCTCTTATCTATGGCTCAGACTCCCATGTAGCTTCCTCCTCAGAATGGTTAAGCCATTTGACTTTGACTCGTTTAACCAGCTTGTTCCGAAGCTTCTTCTCCTGCCTGTCTAAGATCTGCACTGGTCTCTCCTCATAAGATAGGTTCGGAGTAAGCTGCAACGGCTCGAAGTTCAAGACATGCTGAAGGATTCGCCATATACTTCCTCAGCATAGAGACGTGAAAGACATTGTGTACTCCGGCAAGATTCGGCGGAAGAGCCACACGATAAGCTAGCGTCCCAACTCTGTCGAGGATCTCAAATGGTCCAATGAATGTCGGACTGAGCTTCCCTTTCTTCCCAATTCGCATGACACCCTTCATAGGTGCTACCTTCACGAAGACATGGTCGCCAACGGCAAATTCTAGGTCTCTCCTCCTCTGATCTGCATAACTCTTCTGTCGACTCTGAGCAGTCCTCATTCTATCACGGATCTGGGCTACTACGTCGACATTCTGCTGAATAATCTCTGGACCCAACTCTGCTCTCTCTCCTACTTCATCCCAATGAACAAGAGATCTACACTTTCGGCCATACAATGCTTCATAAGGAGCCATACCTATAGACGACTGAAAGCTGTTGTTATAGGTGAACTCAACCAATGGCAAGTTCGACTCCCAACTCCCAGAGAAATCAATGACGCAAGCACGGAGAAGATCCTCTAAAATCTGAATGACTCGCTCTGACTGCCCATCTGTCTGAGGATGGAAAGCTGTGCTAAACAGCATTTTCCTCCCCATAATCGAATTCAAACTCTTCCAAAATGAGGAAGTAAATCTGGGATCTCTGTCAGATACGATAGAAACTGGAATACCATGGAGTCGGACTATCTCCCGGATATACAAGGCTGCATATTGAACCATACTGAAAGTCGTCTTAATAGGCAAGAAGTGCGCTGATTTGGTAAGACGATCAACAATCACCCAGATGGCATTTGATCCTCTGACTGAATTCGGCAAACCGGTCACGAAGTCCATGGTAACATTCTCCCACTTCCACTCGGGAAATGGGAGAGGCTTGAGCAAACCTGCTGGTCTCTGATGCTCGGCCTTCACTAACTGACAAGTCAGGCACTGGGATACAAATTGTCTGATGTCTTTCTTCATCCTTGGCCACCAATACAACGACTGCAGATCTCAGTACATCTTCGTACTCCCTGGATGAATAGAGTATGGCGACATATGGGCTTCTGATAGAATATCTGCTCGGATAGAACCACTGCTAGGAACCCACATCCTGTCTCGGTATCTCACAATACCGTCACTAGCTGAATACAAGACACTACTGCCCTTGGCCTCATCCCTCTGCTTCCACTTTGCCAATTGCTCATCTGCTGACTGACCACTGCGAATGCGGTCCAAAAGAGAAGATTGAATGGTCAAGGTAGATAGTCGGGGAACTCTACCTTGAGGATATGACTCTAGATCAAACCTCTGCATCTCAATCTGAAGAGGTCTCGAAGCTGTCAAATGAGCCATCACTGCGACTTTCCTGCTCAATGCATCCGCAACTACATTAGCTTTACCCGGGTGGTAGCTAATGTCACAATTATAGTCATTCACAAGCTCCAACCAACGCCTCTGACGCATATTCAGCTCCTTCTGCGTAAAGAAATACTTGAGGCTCTTGCGGTCGGTAAAGATCTGACATTTCTCTCCATACAGATATTGCCTCCAAATCTTCAAGGCAAAAACTACTGCGGCCAACTCTAGATCATGGGTAGGGTAATTCTTCTCATGAGTCTTCAACTGTCTAGAAGCATATGCTATTACCTTCCCCTGCTGCATCAATACGGCGCCAAGACCGAGCTTCGAAGCATCGATATACAGTACAAACTCACCGGACCCTGACGGCACGGCCAAAACTGGTGCTAAGATAAGAGCTTGCTTCAAAGTATCGAAGCTCTTCTGACACTCCTCGCTCCAAACAAATTTCACATTCTTCTTTGTCAGTGCTGTGAGTGGAACTGCAATTGAGGAGAATCCCTTAATGAACTTCCGATAATATCCTGCTAAGCCTAGAAAACTACGGATCTCTGATGCATTCTGCGGCACAACCCAATCTCTGACTGCTGAAACTTTCGCTGGGTCTACCTCAATGCCACTGCTGGAAACAATGTGGCCTAAGAATGCCACCTTCTCTAACCAGAATTCGCATTTACTGAACTTTGCGAATAATTTGTGTTTCTGCAATGTCTGCAACACTGTGGTCAGATGCCTGCTGTGATCCTCCCGATTCCTGGAGTAGACGAGAATGTCATCTATGAACACTATCACAAACTGATCGAGGTACGGCTGAAATACGCGATTCATGAGATCCATGAAGATCGCTGGCGCATTCATCAAGCCAAATGGCATCACCAGGAACTCGTAGTGACCATAACGTGTCCTGAAAGCTGTCTTCGAAACGTCGGCGTCTCTCACCCTCAACTGGTGATAACCTGAACGCATATCTATCTTAGAGAAAATCGAAGCTCCCTGCAACTGTTCAAACAGATCCTCAATCCTCGGAAGTGGGTATTTATTCTTCACTGTAACCCTGTTCAACTCCCGATAGTCAATACAAAGCCTCATCGTGCCATCTTTCTTCTTAACAAACAAGACTGGCGCGCCCCAAGGTGAGAAACTAGGGCGAATGAACTCCTTGTCAAGAAGTTCCTGAATCTGCTTCTTAAGCTCTGCCATCTTGTCGGTGCAAGTCGGTACGGTGCTTTTGAGATCAGAGCTGTACCTGGCATAAGCTCGATGGAAAACTCCACCTCTCTCTCAGGTGGCATACCAGAGACGTCCTCAGGAAAAAAGTCTAAGAAGTTTCTAACGATCGGAACATCTGAGGCTGACTGACTGGGCGCCTCAGGGACAGATACAAAGGTTGCTAGAAACGTCCGACACCCTCTATGCATGAGCTTCCTAGCTTGGAAATAAGGAATAATACGTGGTAGAGGAAAGTACCTGTCTGGCTCGAATAAGAACTGCGTCATTCCAGTCGGTCGGACTAGAACAGATCTCCGCTGGAAGTCAATCAAAACTCTGTTCCGCAGTAGCCAATCCATCCCTAGAATAATGTCAAACTCTGGCATCGGCAGTACGATAAGATCCGCATAAACAAGGTTGCCATGGAGCTCAAGATCTATGTCTCGGATCACATTGGTGGCTGCCATCTTCTCGCCAGACGGCAGTACTACGATATAGGCTATATCTAGCCCAATGGTCTTAACTTTGAGGAAATTAGCAAAGGCCTCTGAAATGAATGAGTGAGTGGCCCCTGAATCTATCAAGGCCTTCGTAGCGGAACCGGATATAAAAATTCTCCTTGAAAGATCGGAACCCTAAGTCGAACCCAATAGTTACAAAGACTAAACTTATAGACATGCAAAGGTTGAAGTTCTTCTAACTTAAATTTCCAAAATATTACAAAGTAGAGTATGCAATCCTATCGCAATTCTATGTTCAAAATATTAACCCAAAACATTAAGTTCCAAATGCAGACTCAAAGCTTAAGGTACCTGTCATCAGCATAGTATCGGGGTTCGTCTCCGTCGCATGGAGAGCAAACACTCTACCCTGGGTAGGCAGGTTCCTCTGAGGGCACTGCAGAAATAAGTGGTCTGGACTACCACACCTATAACACTTCCCTGAGCCGTACATACATGCTCCAGGATGGCGACGTGAGCACTTAGGACAGATTGGGCGCTCAAGAGCCCTCGGGGCTGGGCGTCCCCGCTGCTGCTGCTGGCCTCTGTTTCTAGGCGGCCCGTGAAAAGGCCTCTTGTTCTGCTGCTGATGCTGCTGAGGAGGAGGGCGGTGCGGTACCTGGACTGGTCGCTTTCCCAAGCGATCTCTCTCGATATCCCGCTGATCCTGCTCTGCGGCTAGAGCTTTGGAGACAGCGACCTCATAAGAAGTAGGGTCAGACACCCTAACATCACGGCGGAAGATCGGCCGTAGACCCACCAGAAAATGCATCATCTTGGCTCTAGCATCATTTGCGATCTGGGGTACAAAATGACAACCCCTCTCGAACTTACGGATGAACTCCGTAACAGTCATATCTCCTTGCCTCAAGCTCATAAGCTCAGTGGTCAACCTGGTGCGCACTTCCTCAGCAAAGTATTTGGAGTAGAACATCTCTGTGAAGCGTACCCAACTCAGCGTAGCCACGTTCAGGGCTACCGATGCTCCTTCCCACCATAAGCGGGCATCTCCTCCGAATAAGTAGGTGGCACATCGGACTCTGTCTGCATCTCCAAGCTCCATGAACTCGAAGATAACCTCGAGGGACTTGATCCAGCCCTCAGCAATCATGGGGTCCGACGTCCCAGAAAACTCCTTCGGATGCATCTTCATGAAACTTTCGTAGACAGCCTCGGGCCCTGTCGGCCTGGTCGCCACAAGCATGGTTCCCCGCAAACTGTGCGAAGAACTGCGTCATCCCAGCTAGCATTCTGGGCATTCATGTCCGGTGGAGGTGGAGGTGGTAAGTCTCTCTCCTGCCTCGGCTCCTCCCTGTCCTCTCAGCGAGGCTCATCCTCAATAGTGCGCTCAAGGATGCGTCTAGGGGGCATACTGTTCCATACATAACCCATACGTAACTAACATGCGTAATTCCATAATTTATTTAAATTTAAATACTGAACAAATAAAATGAATCTGGACATAAAATGCTTCATGAAATCATGCCGTTAAAAATAATTCATGCTTTAAATAAAATGCGTAAATGTAAAACTTACAGACCGAAGACGTGACTTCATGAGCTTCTCGTGGTCAGTAGTAGTACAACCCTATGCGGAACCTTTGCTCTGATACCAACTATAACGGCCCGAAAATTCGTGTTTGAATATTTGCGGAAAAATTAAAAATTTTCTTTGTAAAGTAAGTAAAATGCCTCATTCATAAAATAGACCGTTAAATAAAGTTTAAATGTTAAAAATAACAGCGGAAGAAATTATTTTTTTGCAAAAGAACAATTTAAGAATAATCCAGCAACGGATAAACTGTTTGAGCATAAAAATGTTAAATGCTAAAATGAGGTCCTCGAGTTCCACTACTGCCGACCCAAGCTAGCTCACTAGTCCCCGCCCTCGGCCCCGGCATCGTCAGTACCTACAACAATCAAGTCTAGTGAGTCTAAAGACTCAACATGCATATATCGTAAATAACGAGTAAATATAGTAAAATTTCATGGGAGTAAAAATATCATGTCATGAGGCATATCGTAAAAATGTCGGGTCATGATTAATTATAATACGTGTATAACTGAACTGAAAATATCATGGTAAAAATGTTTGCTCCTTGGAGCCCTGTACTGAAATAGCCTGTAATAAATTTCTGTTGAGATTATGGTCTACGCAAGTGGCCCCTGCACTGAAACTGACCTGGTAACTGGCGACCGGATAATAAAATGCTCCCATGACCGGTAGCTGGCGACCGGGTAAAATAATGAACGTCTAATCAGACTATGCCACAGTATACTGGGTGGTACAAACTGAACTGACTAGGTAACTGACGACCGGATTTAGCAATAATCCCATGATAGTGAAATGGCCACAAGCAATATCGCATAATCTCAAAAATGAACATTTTATATTTTTATGCACGTAATATAATTAAATGGCATAATTAAATATCCTGTAATAATTTACTGCTTGGATTGGATTCGCTCTCAGGCTCGCTGCAACCTAAATATGCCATGAAAAATATGCAATAGATTTTTGGGACCAAACTATGCAATAACATTTGAAAATGTGACAATTTCACCGAACGACTTCATATTTAATCATGACTCCGAACCAACCCTGAGCCAACACTTAAACATCATATAGTCATGATTAAAAAACGCTTAAAATGATGAATTAATGCTCCGAAATGATGCAAGTCGAATCTTAGGTGAATGGAGGCCAAAACATGAAACGCTCTTTCGAGAGTCAATTTTGCATATCGCACCGTAAATTCTCGTACGACTTCAAAAATGATCTGAATCACGAACGGTCAAAAATATGACCTTCCTAACTCGATTGAGGCACTGTTCCAGTCCAAGGCCATGGGCTAAAAGCCAACCAAGAACTCAAACGAGCCACCGAACCGTCACAGCAAGTTGCTGTCCATAAAATACAGCAGCTGTGCTTTGGTTTCTTGCGTCGTTTGCGAGGCTAATGGCCATTGGGGCTTGAACCACCAACCAAAACCTCTTATTAACATCCCAAGGAATGATTTGAACTATGGCTAAGGGCCCTAGGCCAGCCACAATCCGAACCACACCAGAAACAAGACCGCACTCCTAGCCGAGAACGTAATCTGCACGCTTGGGGAGTTTTGCTTCGTTTGCTGTCATGGACCTTTCCAGTGGCCATTTGGTTGACCATGGCACGATCTAGACATCTTGGGATATGGTATGAACCGTGGCTAAGGGCCATAGGCAAACCAAGTTCAACACCAATCCACCAAAATTCGAAACACACATGCTGTACAAATGAAGAGCCGAAATGGAGAAGGGCTGTTCTTGAGTTATTTTGTAAAAACCGATTCACCATGGACCAATCCACCAAAAGGGCGACTTAGTCACGTCTTAGACATGCTAGGGAAGTGATCTAACCATGGCTATAGGCCTTTTGGGCAGCCATGATCAGAACTTCTCCCTTTGACAACAAGCTGAATTTTCAAAACTCAATATGACACTCGTGGGGAATGTGATGTCATTTCTGAATTCCCGTGAGTATGGGGCTGGAACCAACGTTCTTTCATGATCCTAACATGTCCTAGTACATGTCTATATGCAGCCTCGAAGCCCCTGGAACGAGCCATCCCTGAAATCGAAAAGAAGCATACCCAACGTGAAGCATAATAGAAACGAAATCGGTGCAGAAATTATTTCTTGTTCTTGTTGTTGAAAATTTCGGTTTTTACATGAAAGGATGATCGTGAAACATAAAAATAATGATAGTATGACTTGATTGAAGAGTCAAGGAAAAATATATGCATGCCTGGTTTCGTTTTGAAAGAAAACGAAAGAACGAGACGATCCGGCGCGGAGGAGGTGGATCGCTTCCTTTCCTACCTTACTAGCTCTCGATTTTTCTCTCTAGTTTCCTCTAGTGCTAGCCACGATTTTTCTCTCCAAAATCACTCTGAATTTCGAGACTACGGGAGGGGGAATGGTGGTTAAGAGGGTGAGGAGAATGGGCGCAAAATATAGGGAAGAAAATCAAGACCAAGTCTATCTCTCATTCAAATTTTTGAATTGGTTTGATCAAGTCTTTTTGGGGGGAGCATGGCCGATATTATCCATGATAATTAGACTAGGATATTGCTTATTAATAAACTAATTAAGGTTGATCAATAATTAAAAAGGTTATCATGCTAAAAAAATGACAAAGAATGGGTCAAAGGTGAGTTGGCATATCCTTGCTCAATCTAATAAGGGTGGCCGAAAATCAACACTAAAAATGAAGAGAAATGTTGTTTAGTTACTAAATTTATAACCCTTAAAAGCCTCACCTATCCTTTAAATAATTTAGTGAACTAACCCCTTAATTAAGGAACTTAAATAAATTTATTTTCTACTCACCTCAAGTAACTTAAATAATTCCTTAAACTTCCTTATTAACTTAAATTAACTTACTTGCTAGCTAAAATAAATTCTGGAAATGTTTTCTAAATCTTAAATTTTATCTCTAAACTCCAACTCCAGTCCGGCCTCACTGAATTAACTGAAATGATAAAAATCAAAATACTGCATAAAATAATTAACTTAAGGAAAAACATTTAAATACTCATGAAATAAAAATCATTTTAATTTAAAATACTAGAATTATGCATGGCTTATACGTAGTCTAAGTTACGGGTTCTACATAGGGGTACTTGAAATGATGTTTTTCCACATGTTTAAGGGTCCCTAGGTGTATGTTTAAAGGCTGAAAAAAATAGGGAATGAATAAAAATCCAGTAGACTTAATTGGGCTGCATAGGAGGGATGGGTAGGGGCTGGACATGGTGGTTAAGGGCTAGAGGCGAAGCTAGCCTAGGTTCGAATCATATTAGGACTAGGACTCTTGTGCAGAAATATTCAGTAGCTTTCTAGGCATATTCAAGGGATTTAATGGGCTGGAATTTGGTTGTATATGGGTTAGTTAGGTGTTATTAAGCTGTGGTTCAAGTTTGGTTAAGTTTCGAGTCCATACAAGTCAAAACTGGGAAGTACGTCTAAGTTTAAAAACGAATAAGGAAACGCCTAGATTTAAGCTTAATAAAATTATGAAAAATTATATTTAAGCTCAAATAATTATTAGAAGTCTAAGTTTTTAATTTCGGAGTTTATATTAAGGTTTGGTTTAATTTGAGATTAAAAATCATTAATACGTCACATTTAAAGGATGAAATTAAAAGTCATCGATTTAAGCCAAATAAAATTATGAAAAAATTCGTGTAAGTCTAAATAATTATTTGGGACATATTAGAGTAAAGAAATCAAGAAAAAAGTTAAAAACGTAAAATTGCGAGGCCACGGGTAAAACAGTCTTTTTACACCTAAAAAATTAGTAAAGGTCATGGCAGTGCCCTAAATGCTATTTTTATGATATTATGGTTATTTTTAAATGTTTATGAAATGTTCAAGATTAAATTATTATTTTTAAATGTCTAAGAGATTTTTATGATTTAAGGAAGACATTTAAAAGACATGTTGCATGCTTGGTTTCAAAAACTAAATGTTATGTTATGCGTGATTTTTATAAAGTGATGAGAATGTAAATGTTGAAGGAAGTGAAGTGATTGTGACTAATTCGTTAATGTTGGCGACGTCGTAAGGGTTATGGTCCCAGTGGGAGCCCGACGATCGTGTTTCCATCATTACGAATATGTGGTAACGATTTTGTGGTAATGGTAAGAATGGGAATATCGTGAGGGGAACATGCCCCAGAGGGAGCCTATTTATGGAAAAAGACCCCAGAGGGAGCCCCGACGATCGTATTTCTATTCGAAAAATGATAGGCCAGGGCCCAGTTGACCGGTGAGAGTGTTGCTGGTGTACCCCGCCGCCCAGTTCTGTGGTTACATGTAGATGGATCCATCGATTTATGATCATGATGAGGAAAGTGACAATTAACGATCTGAATTCAACAAAGGAAAAAGAAAAGGAAAAAGGAAAAATGTTTATGATCATGAAAAATGTTTTATGTCATGTCATGTTGAGGAAAAAAGGAAAAGGTTAAGTTTTATGTTATGTATGTCATGAAAATGTTTATGCTTAAAGTTGATGCATCATTTTGAAAATGTTTCTATTTAAAGTTCATGCATCATAAAAAGTTTACGAAAATGTGCATGTTTGAAGTTTATGCATCTTAATGAAAACAATATTTTAAGTACAAGTATTTTTCACTGTTATATGTTGACTGTATTACGTATTATTTGCTATAAAGATGATGGTGTGTTGAGTCTTTAGACTCACTAGTTGTGATGGATGCAGGTGAGTTTGATGGAGGCCTTGATGGGTGATTTGACTTGACTGAAGGTGCACACAACCCGAGGACCAGTGCTTCTATTTTTCCGCATTTACGATTATGACTTATGATTTATGCTAAAGATTTTAAGACTATTTAGGCTTTGAGAGATTTTTGAGAGGTTTAGTATGGACTATACTTTTCAAATTTATTGCTTTTTAGGTTTTGTAAAAATGCAATGATTTCATTTTTATGACTATTTCACTTGATTTTAAAATGCTAGTGGATTGATGTTTTATTTTAAAGGGTAAAATATTTTATAAAAATATTTTATAGTAATGGCCGAAAATTTAGAGAAAAAAAAATTTCTAGTACTTTTAAAGCAATAAAAAGGGCAGACGTTTCAGATACTATTTTTATCATCCCAAGAAACAAAGGTGTTTGTTTCTAGGAATGCAACCTTTTTGGAAAAGGAATGTCTATTTGATAGAAAAGGGGAGATGATAGAACTCGAAGAGGTTCGAGAGACACCCACAATTGAAGATACCACACCCGAAGAGCCAAGAGAGGAGATACAAGCTCCTAGAAGATCCAAGAAGTCTCGAGACCACCTATGAGGTATGGTATGCTTCTTGAAGAGGGCCATGATGAGCCAAACCATGGATGTGATCCAAGAATGTGGGGACCCGGGCTCTAACTCAATTCTTTTCGGGATTACTCGGATCCTTTTTCAAAAATACGGGTCAAAATTTTGCTTTTAACATTAAGTCAAATGTTTACAACTCAAGCACAAGATAATTCTATATTCATTTCATTACAACAAACATAATATACATGCCTCGTTTTATTCATATTCTACAAACCAGTAATTAAATACAGTACATATCGAAAGTACAACTACTAGTTCATCTGCTACGCCCGTGATCACCACGCTATGTCCATCTCTCATCTCTGTCGCGACCCTGATCCTGTCCCATTTGTTGTTATGCACACACCGGTGAGAACAAATCCCAGCATAACACATGTGTACATGCTGGTACATAATCATAAATCATGAATGTGAAGGGCCTAAAACTCCTTTCTTGAAAATTTGCGGAAAATTAAAAATTTTCTTTTTAAAAGAACTTAAATGGCCTCATTCATAAAATCACTGGTGAATCAAGTTCAATATTTCAAAATATTGCAGCGGAAGAAAATTAAAGTTTTGCCAACAACAACAATTTAAAAATATCCAACGACTGATAAAATTGTTTGCGAAAAAAATAACAACTGCTGCACTGAGGTCCTCGGGTGCCACTACTGCCGACCCAAGCTGGCTCACTGGTCCCCGCCCTCGGCCCTGGCCTCATCAGTACCTACAACAATCAAGTCTAGTGAGCCTAAAGACTCAGCATGCATAAATCGCATCTAACGAGTAAAAATCTGAATTAAAATATGCATGAGTTAACATATCCTGCCCTGAGGCATACTGAAAATAATCTGTACTGAGCAATTATAATACGTGCATAACTGAACTGGAAATTACTGTAAAAATATTTGCTCGTTGGAGCCTGTACTGAAATAACTGATAAAATTTTCTGTTGAGATTATGTTTTACGCCTGTGGCCACTGCACTAAGCTGAACTGATCGGTAACTGGCTACCGGGGAGGCTGAAACTGAACTGAGCTGGCCGGTCACTGGCGACCGGGTGGTACCATACTGAACTGATCGGTCACTGGCGACCGTATAAAATAACACTCCCACATAGTGAATGAACCACAAGCCATATCGCATAAATCTCAAAAATAATCATTTTCTGTTTTCATGCACGTAACACAAATAACTGACGTAATGAAAAATCCTGTAATTTTACCAACTGGATTGGATTGGATCGTTCCCAGGCTCGCTGCAACCTAACTGTGCCATGAAAAATATGCAATAGCTTAAATTTAACCAACTATGCAATTTACGTTCAAAAGATGCGACTATGACGCCTAATGACTTCGCATTTAATCATGACTCCGAGCCAACCTGAACCGACACTGAACCGACGTATAGTCATGATTAAAATACGCTGAAAAATCATAAAATAATGCTCCTAAAATGATAGGGTCGAAATCTAGGTGAAATGGAGGCCAAAACACGAAACGCTCTTTCGAGAGTCAATTTGGCACATTGCACCGTAAATTCTCGTACGACCTCAAAAATGATCCAAATGACAAACGGTCAAAAATATGACCTTCCTAACTCAATGAGGCACTGTCCAGTCCAAGACCATGGGCTAAAAGCCAACCAAGAACTCGAACGAGCCTCTGAACGACACAGCAACTTGCTGTAATTTCCAGCAGCTGTGCAACTACAAGACTTGCGTTGGTTTCGAGACTATAGGCCATTAGGGGCGTGAACCACCGACCAGAGACTCTTACCAACATCCCAAGGAATGATTTGAACCATGGCTAAGGGCCCTAGGCCAGCCACAATCCGCATCACACCATAACTCAACCGAAGGGTCCAACCGAGAGCAACGTGCATGCGTGTGTAGTGTTTATGCTATGATCGATGTGTTGCGTCGTTCCAATGGCCATTTGATTGACCATGGCATGATCTAGACATCTAGGAGCATGATATGAACCGTGGCTTAGGGCCATAGGCCAACCAAGATCCATACCAAGCAACCAAAGAACGAACCAAAAGCTGAACAAATGAAGAAGCCGAAGGGGTATAGGGGCTGTTGTGACGTTTTGATTAAAAACCGATGAACCATGGACCAAGCCACCAAAAGGGCAACTTAGTCACGTCTTAGACTTGCTAGGGAAGTGATCCAACCATGGCTATAGGCCCTTGGAGCAGCCAAGATCAGATCCTTCCTCCATGACAAGAAACTGAATTCTCGAACAACATTTTCTGCACCTATGGGGACTTGCTGTCATTCTGAATTTCCAGCAAGCATGGGGCTGGTTTGAATGGACCAAAATGGTCCTAATGCATCCTACTACATGTATACAAGCCGCCTTGGGAGCCTGGGGTCGATCCAATACCTGAAACTCACAAAACAAAAGAAACCGTGAAGCTTGCCAAGGAAACCGAAAATTCTGCATGTGTGGTTTCAAAATGTTTTGACATGGATCTCGATTTTTACTTGAATAAACATGATCATGTACTGAAAAATAAATGACAATATGACTTGATTGAGGTTTGAAAGAAATCTAGACATGCCTGGTTTCGTTTCGAAAGAAAACGAACGAAACGACGACGACGCGGCACGGAGGAGGTGGAGCGCTTCTCTTGTTCTTTCTAGTTCTCGATTTTTCTCCCTTTCTCCCTAGCTGTTATTCACGTTTTTTCTACTGAAAATGGGTCTGATTTCGGTGGGGAGGGAGTGTGATGGAGTGGTTATGAGGGGTGAGGAGGATGGTGCAAGATATAAGGATCATATCAAGACCAAGTCTTCATGCATTTGAATTTTGAATTTTGAATTGCTATCAAATGATCTCTTGGGTGATTCTAGACTATAGTGGCCGATTTTATCATGCCAAACAAGGGTTAGGATAGTGGTCTAGTATTAATTAATTAAGGTGGAAAAATAGCTAAAAGAATTAGCATGCTAAACAACCAAGAATGGGTTAAAGGTGAGTTGGCAAGTCCTAGTTTGTTCTTCTAGGGGTGTGGCCGAAAATGCATGATAAATGGTAGGGGAAAATTGATTATCTAGTAATTTAATAACCCTTAAAAGCCTTACTAATCCTTTAATTAGTTTAGTGAACTAACCCCTTAATTAAGTAACTTAAATGAGCTCATTTCTTAATCACCTCCAATAATTAAATTAAAATCCTCAACTAACTTAAATAATTCCTTAAACTTCTTTTTAACTTAAATGAACTTACTTGCTAGCTAAATTAACTTCTGGAAATATTTCTCAAATCTTAAATTCTATCTCAAAACTCCAACTCCAGTCCGGCCTCACTGAAATAACTGAAATGCTAAAAATCAAACTACTGAACTGAAATAATGAATAATTAACTTCAAATAAATGCATTTAAAATAATCATGCAATGAAGTCAATTAAATTTAAAAATCTAGAATTATGCATGGCTTATACGTCTACTGATTTACGGGTTCTACAATCCTTCCCCCCTTAAATAAATTTCGTCCTCGAAATTAGAACTCACCAAATAACTCAGGGTATCGACTTCTCATCTCCGGCTCAGACTCCCACGTAGCTTCCTCCTCTGAATGGTTGAGCCATTTGACTTTGACTCGCTTAACCAACTTGTTCCGAAGTTTCTTCTCCTGTCTGTCTAGGATCTGCACGGGTCTCTCCTCATAAGATAAGTTCGGAGTAAGCTGCAACGGCTCGAAATTCAGCACATGCGAAGGATTTGCCATATACTTCCTCAGCATGGAGACGTGAAAGACATTGTGTACTCCGGCCAGATTCGGCGGAAGAGCCACACGATACGCTAGCGTCCCAACTCTGTCGAGGATCTCAAACGGTCCAATGAATCTCGGACTGAGCTTCCCTTTCTTGCCAAATCTCATGACACCCTTCATAGGTGCCACTTTCACGAAAACATGATCGCCCACTGCAAACTCTAAGTCTCTCCTCCGCTGATCGGCATAACTCTTCTGTCGGCTCTGAGCAGTCCTCATTCTATCACGGATCTTGACTACTACATCTGCTGCCTGCTGAACAATCTCTGGACCCAACTCTGCTCTTTCTCCTACTTCATCCCAATGAACAGGAGATCTACACTTGCGGCCATACAGCGCCTCATACGGAGCCATACCTATAGACGACTGGAAACTGTTGTTATAGGTGAACTCTACCAATGGTAAGTTCGACTCCCAACTCCCAGAGAAATCAATGACGCAAGCACGAAGAAGATCCTCTAAGATCTGAATAACTCGCTCCGACTGTCCATCTGTCTGCGGATGGAAAGCTGTGCTAAACAGCAACTTCGTACCCAAAGTCGAATGCAAACTCTTCCAAAACGAGGAAGTGAATCTGGGATCTCTGTCGGATACGATAGAAACTGGAATACCATGGAGTCGGACTATCTCTCGGATATACAGCTCTGCATACTGAACCATGGTGAAAGTCGTCTTAATAGTCAAGAAGTGCGCTGATTTGGTAAGACGATCTACAATCACCCAGATAGCATTCGATCCTCTGGCTGACCTCGGCAATCCGGTCACAAAGTCCATGGTAATGTTCTCCCACTTCCACTCGGGAATAGGAAGAGGCTTGAGCAAACCTGCTGGTCTCTGATGCTCGGCCTTCACTAACTGGCAAGTCAGGCACTCGGATACAAAACGACTGATGTCCTTCTTCATTCCTGGCCACCAATACAATAGCTGCAGATCTTTGTACATCTTCGTACTCCCAGGGTGAATGGAGTACGGGGACGTATGGGCCTCTGATAAGATATCTGCTCGGATAGAATCACTGCTAGGAACCCATATCCTATCTCGGTATCTCACAATACCGTCGCTGACTGTATACAAAACACTGCCCTTGGCTTCATCTCTCTTCTTCCACTGTGCCAACTGCTCATCTGCTGCCTGACCGCTGCGAATACGGTCAAAAAGGGAAGACTGAATGGTCAAGGTAGATAAACGAGGAACTCTACCTCGCGGATAAGTCTCAAGATCAAACCTCTGCATCTCGATCTGAAGAGGTTTCTGCATTGTCAAATGAGCCATCACTGCGACTTTCCTGCTCAAAGCATCCGCAACTACATTAGCTTTACCCGGGTGGTAGCTAATGTCACAATCGTAGTCTTTCACAAGCTCCAACCAACGCCTCTGACGCATGTTCAGCTCCTTCTGCGTAAAGAAATACTTGAGGCTCTTATGGTCGGTAAAGATCTGACACTTCTCCCCATACAGATAGTGCCTCCAAATCTTCAAAGCAAAAACTACGGCCGCTAACTCCAGATCATGGGTAGGGTAATTCTTCTCGTGGATTTTCAGCTGTCGAGAAGCATACGCTATCACTCTCCCATGCTGCATCAAAACTGCACCTAAACCAAGCTTTGAAGCATCCGTATAAAGGACAAACTCACCAGATCCTGACGGTACAGCCAAAACGGGTGCTGAGATAAGAGCTTGCTTCAAAGTATCGAAGCTCTTCTGACACTCCTCGCTCCACACAAACTTCACATTTTTCTTGGTCAGTGCTGTGAGTGGAACGGCAATGGATGAGAATCCCTGAATGAACTTCCTGTAATATCCTGCTAGCCCAAGAAAACTGCGGATCTCTGATGCATTCTGAGGCACAACCCAATCTCTGACTGCTGCAACTTTCGCCGGGTCTACCTCAATGCCACTGCTAGAAACAATGTGGCCCAAGAACGCCACCTTCTCTAACCAGAATTCGCACTTACTGAACTTTGCGAATAGTTTATGTTTCTGCAATGTCTGCAACACTGTGGTCAGATGCCTGCTGTGCTCCTCCCGACTCTTGGAGTAGACGAGAATGTCATCTATGAACACTATCACAAACTGGTCGAGGTACGGCTGAAATACGCGATTCATTAGATCCATGAAGATCGCTGGCGCATTCGTCAGACCAAACGGCATCACTAGGAACTCGTAGTGGACATAACGAGTCCTGAAAGCTATCTTTGAGACATCAGCACTTCTCACCCTCAACTGGTGATAACCAGAACGCAGATCTATCTTGGAGAAAATCGAAGCTCCCTGCAACTGGTCAAACAGATCCTCAATCCTCGGCAGTGGGTATTTATTCTTCACTGTAACCCTGTTCAACTCCCGGTAGTCAATGCAAAGCCTCATCGTGCCATCCTTCTTTTTCACGAATAAGACTGGCGCGCCCCATGGAGAAAAGCTCGGGCGAATGAACTCCTTGTCGAGAAGTTCCTGGATCTGCTTCTTAAGCTCTGCCATCTCTATCGGTGCTAGTCGGTACGGCGCTTTGGATATCGGAGCCGTACCTGGCATAAGCTCAATGGAAAACTCCACCTCTCTCTCTGGTGGCATACCAGAGACGTCTTCGGGAAAAACGTCTAAGAAATCTCTGACAATCGGAACATCTGAGGCTGACTGGCTGGGTTCCTCGGGGACAGATAAAAAGGTCGCTAGAAATGCCCGACACCCTCTATGCATGAGTTTCCTAGCCTGAACATAAGGAATAATGCGCGGTAAAGGAAAGTACCTGTCCGGCTCAAATAAGAACTGCTCCATTCCAGGCGGTCGGACAAGAACGGATCTCCGCTGGAAGTCTATCAACACTCTATTCCTCAATAGCCAGTCCATCCCTAGGATGATGTCAAATTCCGGCATCGGTAGCACAATCAGATCCGAATAAACAAGATTACCGTGCAGCTCAAGGTCTATATCTTGGATAACATTGGTAGCTGCCATCTCCTCGCCTGACGGCAACACTACTGAAAAGGCTGTATCTAGCCCAATGGTCTGGATCTTGAGAAAGTTTGCAAAGATCTCCGAAATAAACGAGTGAGTGGCCCCTGAATCTACCAAGGCCTTGGTAGCGGAACCAGATATAAAAATTCTCCCTGAAAGAGCGGAGCTCTAAGTTGAATCCCACTACAAGATCTAAACTTATAGACATGCAAAGGTCAAGGTTCCTCTAGCTTAATTTCCCCGAAATAAATCTGAGTAGAGCATGCAATCCTATAACAGTTCTAAGTTCAAAATCTAAATCCCGATTCCCAAAATGCTGAAATTCGAAGAATAACTTAAAGTTTAAAGGTACCTGTCAACAACATAGTCTCCGGGTTGGTTTCCGCGGCATGGAGAGCAAAAACTCTGCCTTGGGTAGGCAGATTCCTCTGAGGACACTGCAGCAACACGTGGTCTGGACTGCCACACTTAAAACACTTTCCTGAGCCAGCCATACATGCTCCAGGATGGCGACGTGAGCACCTGGGACAGACTGGGTGCTCCTGAGTCCTCGGGGCTGGGCGTCCCCGCTGCTGCTGCTGCTGCTGCTGGCCTCGGTTCCTGGGCGGTCCATGAAAAGGCCTCTTATTCTGCTGCTGATGCTGATGAGGAGGAGGGCGGTGCGGTGCCTGGACTGGGCGCTTGCCCTGGCGATCCCTCTCGATATCCCGCAGATCCTGCTCTGCGGCTAAGGCCTTGGAGACGGCAACCTCATAAGTAGCAGGGTCAGATACCCTAACATCCCAGCGCAAGATCGGCCGTAAGCCCACCAGGAAATGCATCAGCTTGGCTCTGGCATCATTCGCTATCAGGGGCACAAAGTGACAGCCCCTCTCGAACTTACGGATGAACTCCGTAACCGACATATCCCCCTGTCTCAGGCTCATGAACTCGGTGGTCAGCCTGGTGCGAACCTCCTCAGCAAAATACTTGGAGTAGAAAACCTCCGTAAAGCGGGTCCAAGAAAGTGTAGCCAATGTCAGGGCTACCGAAGCTCCTTCCCACCATAAGCGGGCGTCTCCAGTGAACAAGTAGGTGGCACATCGGACTCGGTCTGCGTCCCCCAGCTCCATAAAATCGAAGATAACCTCGAGGGATTTGATCCATCCCTCGGCAACCATGGGGTCAGATGCCCCAGAGAACTCCTTCGGGCGCATCTTCATGAATCGCTCATACACAGCCTCGGGCCCTGTCGGCCTGGCTGCGGCTGCGGCTACGGCATTGCCCCCCGCAAACTGTGCGAAGAACTGTGCCATCCCAGCTAACATCTGGGCACTCATGTCCGGTGGGGGCGGTGGAGGAGGTGGTAGGTCTCCCTCCGGTCTATGCTCCTCTCTGTCCTCTCGGCGAGGCTCCACCTCTCTGTTGCGCTCTAAAATGCGTCTAGGGGGCATACTGTTCCAACATAACCCATACGTAACTAACATGCATAATTCCATAATTTATTTTAAATGAACTCTGAAATACTGAAAATCTGGAAGCATGCTGACAAACTAATTCATGCTTTAACTAAAATGCTGAACAAAATGCTGAACCGAAAAACTTACAGACCAAAGGCGTGGCTTCGTGAGCTTCTCGCGGTCAGTAGTAGTGAAACCCTATACAGAACCACCGCTCTGATACCAACTGTGAAGGGCCTAAAACTCCTTTCTTGAAAATTTGCGGAAAATTAAAAATTTTCTTTTTAAAAGAACTTAAATGGCCTCATTCATAAAATCACTGGTGAATTAAGTTCAATATTTCAAAATATTGCAGCGGAAGAAAATTAAAGTTTTGCCAACAACAACAATTTAAAAATATCCAACGACTGATAAAATTGTTTGCGAAAAAAATAACAACTGCTGCACTGAGGTCCTCGGGTGCCACTACTGCCGACCCAAGCTGGCTCACTGGTCCCCGCCCTCGGCCCTGGCCTCATCAGTACCTACAACAATCAAGTCTAGTGAGCCTAAAGACTCAGCATGCATAAATCGCATCTAACGAGTAAAAATCTGAATTAAAATATGCATGAGTTAACATATCCTGTCCTGAGGCATACTGAAAATAATCTGTACTGAGCAATTATAATACGTGCATAACTGAACTGGAAATTACTGTAAAAATATTTGCTCCTTGGAGCCTGTACTGAAATAACTGATAAAATTTTCTGTTGAGATTATGTTTTACGCCTGTGGCCACTGCACTAAGCTGAACTGATCGGTAACTGGCTACCGGGGAGGCTGAAACTGAACTGAGCTGGCCGGTCACTGGCGACCGGGTGGTACCATACTGAACTGATCGGTCACTGGCGACCGTATAAAATAACACTCCCACATAGTGAATGAACCACAAGCCATATCGCATAAATCTCAAAAATAATCATTTTCTGTTTTCATGCACGTAACACAAATAACTGACGTAATGAAAAATCCTGTAATTTTACCAACTGGATTGGATTGGATCGTTCCCAGGCTCGCTGCAACCTAACTGTGCCATGAAAAATATGCAATAGCTTAAACTTAACCAACTATGCAATTTACGTTCAAAAGATGCGACTATGATGCCTAATGACTTCGCATTTAATCATGACTCCGAGCCAACCTGAACCGACACTGAACCGACGTATAGTCATGATTAAAATACGCTGAAAAATCATAAAATAATGCTCCTAAAATGATAGGGTCGAAATCTAGGTGAAATGGAGGCCAAAACACGAAACGCTCTTTCGAGAGTCAATTTGGCACATTGCACCGTAAATTCTCGTACGACCTCAAAAATGATCCAAATGACGAACGGTCAAAAACATGACCTTCCTAACTCAATGAGGCACTGTCCAGTCCAAGGCCATGGGCTAAAGACCAACCAAGAACTCGAACGAGCCTCTGAACGACACAGCAACTTGCTGTAATTTCCAGCAGCTGCGCAACTACAAGACTTGCGTTGGTTTCGAGACTATAGGCCATTAGGGACGTGAACCACCAACCAGAGACTCTTACCAACATCCCAAGGAATGATTTGAACCATGGCTAAGGGCCCTAGGCCAGCCACAATCCGCATCACACCATAACTCAACCGAAGGGTCCAACCGAGAGCAACGTGCATGCGTGTGTAGTGTTTATGCTATGATCGATGTCTTGCGTCGTTCCAATGGCCATTTGATTGACCATGGCATGATCTAGACATCTAGGAGCATGATATGAACCGTGGCTTAGGGCCATAGGCCAACCAAGATCCATACCAAGCAACCAAAGAACGAACCAAAAGCTGAACAAATGAAGAAGCCGAAGGGGTATAGGGGCTGTTGTGACGTTTTGATTAAAAACCGATGAACCATGGACCAAGCCACCAAAAGGGCAACTTAGTCACGTCTTAGACTTTCCAGGGAAGTGATCCAACCATGGCTATAGGCCCTTGGAGCAGCCAAGATCAGATCCTTCCTCCATGACAAGAAACTGAATTCTCGAACAACATTTTCTGCACCTATGGGGACTTGCTGTCATTCTGAATTTCCAGCAAGCATGGGGCTGGTTTGAATGGACCAACATGGTCCTAATGCATCCTACTACATGTATACAAGCCGCCTTGGGAGCCTGGAGTCGATCCAATACCTGAAACTCACAAAACAAAAGAAACCGTGAAGCTTGCCAAGGAAACCGAAAATTCTGCATGTGTGGTTTCAAAATGTTTTGACATGGATCTCGATTTTTACTTGAATAAACATGATCATGTACTGAAAAATAAATGATAATATGACTTGATTGAGGTTTGAAATAAATCTAGACATGCCTGGTTTCGTTTCGAAAGAAAACGAACGAAACGACGACGACGCGGCACGGAGGAGGTGGAGCGCTTCTCTTGTTCTTTCTAGTTCTCGATTTTTCTCCCTTTCTCCCTAGCTGTTATTCACGTTTTTTCTACTGAAAATGGGTCTGATTTCGGTGGGGAGGGAGTGTGATGGAGTGGTTATGAGGGGTGAGGAGGATGGTGCAAGATATAAGGATCATATCAAGACCAAGTCTTCATGCATTTGAATTTTGAATTTTGAATTGCTATCAAATGATCTCTTGGGTGATTCTAGACTATAGTGGCCGATTTTATCATGCCAAACAAGGGTTAGGATAGTGGTCTAGTATTAATTAATTAAGGTGGAAAAATAGCTAAAAGAATTAGCATGCTAAACAACAAAGAATGGGTCAAAGGTGAGTTGGCAAGTCCTAGTTTGTTCTTCTAGGGGTGTGGCCGAAAATGCATGATAAATGGTAGGGGGAAAATTGATTATCTAGTAATTTAATAACCCTTAAAATCCTTACTAATCCTTTAATTAGTTTAGTGAACTAACCCCTTAATTAAGTAACTTAAATGAGCTCATTTCTTAATCACCTCCAATAATTAAATTAAAATACTCAACTAACTTAAATAATTCCTTAAACTTCTTTTTAACTTAAATGAACTTACTTGCTAGCTAAATTAACTTCTGTTAATATTTCTCAAATCTTAAATTCTATCTCAAAACTCCAACTCCAGTCCGGCCTCACTGAAATAACTGAAATGCTAAAAATCAAACTACTGAACTGAAATAATGAATAATTAACTTCAAATAAATGCATTTAAAATAATCATGCAATGAAGTCAATTAAATTTAAAAATCTAGAATTATGCATGGCTTATACGTCTACTGATTTACGGATTCTACAATGAATCAAAGCAATAATGGGCTTCATAGTCTATGAAACCAATCTATATAAACATGCAATTCAAATCAAATCATGTCTTGACTCGACTCGACTCTATTCTAGGGATCCCGGTGTGAATAAGACGTCACTGTCTGTCACCTACCCTCCCAATCGGGGTAACTGTACGTCTTATTCATAGACTTCGGTCATGTCTGTATCGAATGTCTACAATCGGAGTGAATCTGTTCCGAAGCGTCGATACCACCGAACATCTAGTTTGGCAAGTCTGCCAATGACTCTCCTATCTCAAAGGCTTGAATATAAATCTATGAACAAGACAGCATCCTATCAAGAGATTTAAATATAAATCTATAAACAAATCAAATTCATATCAAAAGAAAACAACAATTCTAGTATGTGATTTGGTTGGGAAACTCAAATTGAATCTCATTTGAGTTGTGTCTTCCCCAAAAAAAACATGAATTATACCTTTTGTCGCACAATCTGTGTCGTAGTCAAAGTCTCGAAGACGAATCTGTCAATACCAAATCTGAAATGGAAATGTTGATACATATTCTATCAATCTCTAATCTCAATCAACACATATCCAATTCAATACTTGACCTCGGTACCATTTGACGGCATAACAACGTAATTTCTCGATACCGGTCAATCCATCTCTCAGCATATATCACCAATTTATAAATTCTCAACTCATAATCATCATCATAAGCACATGATAGTACTCAAAATCTGCATATTTAATTCTAAACATGCTGGAAAATAATAACTATAGCATACAACGTCCGTTCTTCGATCCGGTTGCGTTTCTACGCTATCATTAATCTCAAGAACATATTATAAAACTCAATTCATCCTTCTCCTAACACATATATATCAAAATGTGCTGGAATTGAATGAAACTTACATCTTCTTGTAGCTAGTGATGAGAAGAACTCAAAACCAAAATCGGATTAAAGTTTGGATGTAAAAATCTTGTACAAGCTAGTTTCAAAAGTGAAAGAACTTTCATTTTCCTTGATCCCTTTTCCCTCTCGATTCTCAGCTGTCCAGGAGAGGAAATGAAGACACATAATATATATATCTTGCATGTTGAGGGGCAAGTGTCATATTTTTCAAGTAACAGGCATGACCGCGGGTGCGGTAGTTCATGAACCGCGGGTGCGCTCAAGCTTCGGCGGTCCATCCACATTTGCATAAACATCGACCGCGGGTGCGGTAAGTTATGCACCGCGGGTGCGGTGTCATTTCTGTAAATAATCTCCAACTCTCTGTCCACAAATCGCGGGTGCACTCTTTCTTGGACCGCAGGTGCGCCTAACTCTCGGTAACCCTATCAATATCCTAGCATCGCCGACCGCGGGTGCGGTCTGGTTTGCACCGCGGGTGCGGTAGTACTACTGTAGCAGCACCGCGGGTGCGCTGCTTCTGGACCGCTGTTGCGGTGACCCTACTGTAAAAATGGCCAACTTTCTGCCTATCCACCGCGGGTGCGGTGCTTCTCTAGGCGCGGGTGCGGTCTCTTTCTTCAAGCAACACTTCATCTTTTCATTCTATCCACATAAAATCTAGGGCATTACATTTCTCCCCCTCTTAGATATTAGTTCGTCCTCGAACGTGAAATCCATTAATCAAAGTATGTACAAACAGCAGTAAAATCAAAAGCTGAATAAATACTCACATCATGAGAATAACTCGGGATATTTCTGTCTCATATTTGCTTCTGTCTCCCAAGTCGCCTCCTCGGTGCCCTGACGACTCCACTGGACTTTCACTAGTGGAATAGTCTTCGTTCTGAGCTGTTTCTCTTTCCGATCAAGAATCTGTATCAGTTGTTCAACATAACTCAACGTCTGATCCAGCTCAGCTTCGTCAGGCCGAATGACAAGAGAAATATCTGGCATATATCTACGCAACATCGAGACATGAAAAACGTCATGTATCCCAGATAAAGCAGGAGGAAGAGCCAGTCGATATGCTCGATCGCCAATCTTTTCAAGAATCTCGTATGGACCGATGTATCTAGGAGACAGCTTCCCGCGTTTGCCAAATCTGACAACGCCTCTGAAAGGAGAAATCTTCAAAAACACTATGTCTCCTTGTTCAAATACTAGCGGTCTACGTCTGATATTGGCATACTTGGCTTGCCTATCCTGTGTCGTCTTCATCCTCTTTTGAATTATCTTTACTTTCTCGGTCATCTCCCGAATCATATCAGGCCCAAGTTCTGGTACCTCAGATATATCATCCCAATATAGAGGAGATCTGCACTTCTTGCCATATAATGCTTCAAACGGTGCCATCTCTATGCTCGTTTGATAGCTGTTGTTGTACGAAAATTCACACAACGGTAGTGAATCTTGCCAACTAGTGCCAAAGTCTAGCACTACAGCTCTCAACATGTCCTCTAAAGTCTGGATAGTTCGCTCTGACTGTCCGTCTGTCTGGGAATGATAAGCAGTGCTCAGGTGCAATGTCGTACCTAAAGCCTGCTGCAGACTGTGCCAAAAGTGAGAAGTGAATCGTGGATCACGATCTGATACGATAGACTTCGGCACACCATGTAATCTAACTACCTCTCGGACATATATCTCAGCCATCTGATCATGTCTGTACGTCATTCCGTACGGAATAAAACACGCTGATTTGGTTAATCTGTCTATCACAACCCAAATCGCATCACAACCCCGGGATGATCGAGGTAACTTCGTCACGAAATCCATGGAAATGTGATCCCATTTCTATTCAGGAATAGACAAAATCTGAAGTAAACCTCCGGGCTTCTTTCTTTCGGCCTTCACCTGTTGGTAATTTAAGCACTTAGACACATATTCGGCAATATCTGATTTCATCTGTTTCCACCAGAACTGTGTCTTCAAGTTGTTGTACATCTTTCTGCCACCAGGGTGAATGCTGAACCGACTACAGTGCGCTGCTGACAATATCTGTTGTTTCAACTCTGAAACATCTGGCACTACAATACGGTTATTCACATACATGCCAAAATCACGTACCTGATATTCAGACTGATGCCCTGATCTGACCATCTGAATTGACTGCTGTATATTCTGATTTGTTCTTTGAGCTTCTTTGATTTTCATAATCAAATCTGGCTCAACTTGAATCGTGGCAAGTCTTAATGGTCTACTATCTGTGTCAAATGCTAAACCAGACAAGCAACAATCTTCAACTAAATTCGAAACACCTATCGTCGATAAGGATAGGGCACAAACCTTTCGACTCAAGGCATCTGCTGCTGCATTTGACTTCCCTGTATAGTACTTGATCTCGCAATCAAAATCTTTCAGTAGATCAAGCTATCTACGCTGCCTCATGTTCAACTCTGACTGAGAAAACAGATACTTCAGGCTTTTATGATCAGAATAGATCTCAAATTTCTCGCCATAAAGATAATGACGCCAAATCTTTAATGCAAATACGATAGCCGCCAATTCAAGATCATGAATGGGGTATCGAATCTCGTGTGGCTTCAGCTGTCTAGAGGCATATGCGATCACATGACCCCGCTGCATAAGAACACATCCCAGCCCTCTGTGAGATGCATCACAATATACAACAAAATCGCCAGTACCTGAAGGAATCATCAAGACAGGTGCACTGGTCAGCCTCTTCTTTAACTCTAGGAAGCTGGATTCACAATCTTCAGACCACACAAACGGCGCATTTTTCTGTGTCAACTGGGTAATCGGCTTCGCAATACTGGAGAAATCTTTGATGAATCGTCTATAGTACCCTGCTAGACCCATGAAACTGCGTATCTCAGGCACCGAAGTCGGTCTCGACCAACTGATCACAGCTTCCACTTTACTCGGATCCACAGAAATACCATCTCCGGATATGACATGACCCAAGAAGACAACCTGTCTCAGCCAAAACTCACACTTTGACAGTTTCGCATATAATCTTTCATTTCTCAATGTTTGCAACACAATTCTCAAATGATTGGCATGCTCATTCAAATTCTTTGAATATACCAAAATATCATCAATAAAAACAATCACAAACTCATCTAAATACCTCTGAAAGACGCGTTTCATCAGTCCCATAAACACCGCTGGAGCATTCGTTAAACCAAAAGGCATGACAATAAATTCGTAATGTCCATACCTGGTTCGGAATGCTGTCTTTGGTATATCAATATCTCGTACTCGTAACTGGTAATATCCAGATCTCAAATCGATCTTGGAATAGATAGATGATCCCTGCAACTGATCAAATAAGTCGTCGAAACGAGGCAAAGGATATTTGTTCTTTATCGTTGCCTTGTTCAGTTGCCTGTAATCTATACACAATCTCATAGAACCGTCTTTCTTTCGCACAAATAGCACTGGTGCGCCCCAAGGAGACACACTGGGTCTGATATATCCCTTGGCTAGAAGATCTTCTAGTTGTGCTTTCAATTCTTTCAATTCTATCGGCGCCATCCTATATGGAGCTCTCGAAATAGGAACGGTACCTGGAATAAGATCAATGCTAAAATTTACCTCTCGAGCTGGAGGTAACCCTGGAATCTCGTCAAGAAATATATCTGCAAACTCCCGTACTACTGGCAAATCTGCCAATGCCGGGCTCGATTTCAGTAAATCTACTGAATAAATAAGGAACCCTTCTGCTCCTTGTTGCAACAATCTACTCATAGTCAGCGCAGATACTAAGGGAATCCGAGATCTGGAACCCTTACCGTAGAATTTCCACTCTTCTGTCATTTCAGGTCTGAATCTGACAATCTTGTGAAAAGAATCTACGGTAGCTCTGTACTTAGTCAACATGTCAATCCCGACAATACAATCAAAATCAGATAAACCAAGTACAACACATTCTAAATCGATCTCATGCCCTTCAAACTGTAGTAAGCAATGTCTAACTGAAGTCACATATATCAGACCACTTCCCAACGGAGAAGAAATAGACACTACAGTAGACAATAACTCAACAGGCAATGCATGTGTCAATGCAAAACGTTCTGATATGAATGTATGTGATGCACCTGTATCTATCAATACATATGCAGGATAACCGCAAAGAAAACAGTTACCTGCAATCACATCGTCTGGTGCATCTTGGGCTTGCTCTTCCGTCAATGCAAACACCTGAGCTTGTTGTCTGAGAGGTTGGCTCACTGTCTGGCCACCTCTGGCTCTAGGCTGGGACTGTGTAGGCGTGGGCTGGAAGGAATGGACAGACAAAGCTTGCCTCTCAGGCTGAGTCACTGATGCTGATGACCCTGGACTCTGAAATCTCTGGGCACCTCTCTGGGGACAGACTCTGGCGAAATGTCCCTGTTGCTTACATATGTTACATCTGCCCATCACTCCTTGACACTGCTCTATGGCATGTCGGCCTCCACAAGTAGTGCAATACACACCTGTCACATCTGTACTCTGGCCAGGACCTCTCTGTCTTGACCCACTGGAGCTCGACGAACTGCTCCCTGATCTCTTAAACTGCTTACCCTTGGCTTTCAAAGAATCTTTCTTTCCACTACTATTGCTTCCACTATCAAATCGAGGAGGAGGTGGTGGAAACTGTGTGGCGAGCGGTGGCGGTCTCTGACCGTGAACACTATAGGAAGCTCCTCGTTGCCTAATCAAGCCAGCCTCTGCTCCCTTCGCTCGATTCAACGCCTCAGAAAAAGTGTTGGGTCGCCCCGTTTTCACTAAGGTGAAGATATCCGGATTCAAACCATTTATGAATTGATCGGCAACTGCCTCATCATTCCCTGCTACATGAGGTGCAAATCGAAGCAAGGACGAGAATTTGGCAAATACTCTTCTATGTTCCACTGCCTCTGTCTCAAGTTGGAAAATTCGGCCCCTTTGTCTTTTCGATACGACATTGGAAAGAAACGTTGATAAAATTCATCTTTAAATACTTTTCAAGTAATATCGATACCTCGATGTTCTAAGGCTCGTTTCGCCGTTAGCCACCAACTCTTGGCTACTTCTTGCAATTGATGCCCAATCAGCTTCACCCTACGTTCATCTGTATAGGCAAGTGATTCAAATAACATTTCTATATCATCCAACCAGCTTTCACAATCCACTGCATTTTCCGTGCCCTTCAAGGTAGGTGGATGGAATGATTGAAATCTCTTCAACAAAGTCTCCATCGGTGTCGCAGTCACATCCATCTGGGTACCCGACGTACTACCCTGTTCTGGCACTTGACCTGCTGCTGGTTGTGGTATTCTTCTAGGCGGTATATCTGATTATCAAACAGATTAGGATACAATCTATACAATCTGTCTCAGCCCTCCTCTGATCATATACCTCTGATCCAGAATCGGTTCTGATTCAGTCTTTACAAGTATATGCTGTAAATCAACTCAGATACAATACAACATATAATAGGGAAAGCATTAAATCATGCTAGCACATCAAAAGAAAGGAAGAAGACTCGATCTACCCCGCTCATTCTATTCTTTCTCAGTCTCCAGAAACTACTGCTCTGATACCACCTGTTAGGGGACCCGAGCTCTAACTCAATTCTTTTCGGGATTACTCGGATCCTTGTTCAAAAATACGGGTCAAAATTTTGCTTATAACCTTAAGTCAAATGTTTACAACTCAAGCACAAGATAATTCTATATTCATTTCATTACAACAAACATAATATACATGCCTCGTTTTATTCATATTCTACAAACCAGTAATTAAATACAGTACGTATCGAAAGTACAACTACTAGTTCATCTGCTACGCCCGTGATCACCACGCTATGTCAATCTCTCATCTCTGTCGCGACCCTGATCCTGCCCCACCTGTTGTTATGCACACATACAGACATAACAACAGCCAGAAACTCCGGTGAGAACAAATCCCAGTATAACACATGTGTACATGCTGGCACATAATCATAAATCATGAATCAAAGCAATAATGGGCTTCATAGTCTATGAAACCAATCTATATAAACATGCAATTCAAATCAAATCATGTCTTGACTCGACTCGTGTAATGCCCTAGATTGTATGTGGATAAAATGAAAAGATGAAGTGTTGCTTGAAGAAAGGGACCGCACCCGCGCCTAGAGAAGCACCGCACCCGCGGTGCATGGACAAAAAGTTAGTCATTTTTACAGTATGGTCACCGCACCCGCGGTCCAAGAAAGAGTGCACCCGCGGTTGATGGACAGAGAGTTGGAAAGTATTTACAGAAATGACACCGCACCCGCGGTCTTATATGTAGCGCACCCGCGGTCGTTGATTTTTGAAAATGAATGGACTGCCGAAGCTTAAGCGCACCCGCGATCTAGACGGAGCGCACCCGCGGTGCTTGGTGCGAGAAATCCACCTTTGAGTTTTATGTTGACACATGGCCTGAGGTATATATAAGTTGAGCATGACTCACTTCTTCTTCATTCCGGCATACCAGCAACGATGGAGAGAGTTTCTTCAAGCCTTTCCCTCCATCTTTATCATTTGATTGTGTAAGAATTACTCATCCAAAAGTTAATCCAAGCTTAGATTCTTGTTCCTCACTTCAAAGGCTACAAGAGGATGTAAGTTGGGTTATGCTTCAGCATGATTTAGATTCCATGTGTTGAAAAATTATGATATGATGGTTATTATGTATTCTTGACATGTTGGACATAGTATATTTGCAACCGGATCGAAGAACGGACACTGTATGCTATTGTTATGAAATTCCATCTTGTATGAGTTGAGATAAAGAAGATTGCGGGAGATTATGATTGTTGTTATTGATGTTATGGCTTGTGGATGATATGTTGATTGTTATTGGATGATCGGTATCGAGAAACTATGCCGTTATACCGTCGAATTATATAAAGATTTGATATTAAACCGTACTAGCATTAGTTGGAGTTATGATTTGATATTGTGTATCTCAACATTGTCATTTCAGATTTGGATTGACAGGTTCGATATCCCTACTTCGAGACTTCGAATTATTCCAACGACAAGAAATGTATAATTCATGTTTTGTTTGGGGAAGACACAACTCAAATGAGATTCAATTTGAGTTTCCCAACCAAATCACATACTAGAATTGTTGTTTATCTTGTGATATGAATTTGATTTGTATATAGATTTATATTCAAATCTCTTGATATGATGATTTCTTGTTTAGAGATTTATATTCAAGCCTTTGAGATAGGAGAGTCATTGGCAGACTTGCCAAACTAGATGTTCGGTGGTATCGACGCTTCGGATCAGATTCACTTCGATTGTAGACATTCGATACAAACATGACCGAAGTCTAGGAATAAGAAGTACAGTTACCCCGATTGGGAGGGTAGGTGACAGACAGTGACGTCTTATTCACACCGGGATCCCTAGAGTAGAGTCGACTCGAGTCAAGACATGATTTGATTTGAATTGCATGTTTAGATAGATCGGTTTCATAGACTATGGAGCCATTGTTATTGCTTTCATGCATGATTTATGATTTCGTATCAGCATGTATACATGTTTTATACTGGGATTTGTTCTCACCGGAGTTTCCGGCTGTTGTTATGTCTGTATGTGTGCATAACAACAGGTGGGGCAGGATCTGGGTCGCGTCAGAGATGAGATCAAGATAGCGTGGTGACTACGGGCGCAGAAGATCACTAGTGATGTTGTACTAGATTTGTACTACTCGTAGTTTATGGTTTGTATTAAACACTAGTGATGTGTTTGTAGTAAAACATGACATGTATATCATATGTGTTGTAATTAAATAAAGAAAGATATTATGCTTAGTATTTACATTTGAATTAATGTTAAAAAGCGAAAATTTGACCCACATTTTGAATAAAGATCCAATCAATCCCGAAAAGAATTGAGTTAGAGCCCGGGTCCCCACAACAGGTGGTATCAGAGCAGTAGGTTCTGTAAACTGAGATAGAATAGAATGAGCGGGGTAGATGGAGTCTTCTTCCTTGCTTTTGATGTGCTAGAATGATTTAATGCTTTCCCTATTATTTGTTGTATTGTATCTGAGTTGATTTACAACATATACTTGTAAAGACTGAATCAGAACCGATTCTGTATCAGAGGTATATGATCAGAGGAGGACTGAGACAGATTGTATAGACTGTGTACTAATCTGTTTGATAATCAGATTATGCCGCCTAGAAGGATACCACAACCAGCTGCAAGACAAGTGCCAGAACAAGGGAGTACGTCAGGTACCCAGATGGACGTAACCGTTACCCCGATTGGGAGTGTAGGTGACAGACAGTGACGTCTTATTCACACCGCGATCCCTAGAGTAGAGTCGATTCGAGTCAAGACATGATTTGATTTGAATTGCATGTTTAGATAGATCGGTTTCATAGACTATGGAGCCATTGTTATTGCTTTCATGCATGATTTATGATTTCGTATCAGCATGTATACATGTTTTATACTAGGATTTGTTCTCACCGGAGTTTCCGGCTGTTGTTATGTCTGTATGTGTGCATAAAAACTGGTGGGGATGGATCTGGGTCGCGTCAGAGATGAGATCAAGATAGCGTGGTGACTACGGGCGCAGAAGATCACTAGTGATGTTGTACTAGATTTGTACTACTCGTAGTTTATGGTTTGTATTAAACACTAGTGATGTGTTTGTAGTAAAACATGACATGTATATCATATGTGTTGTAATTAAATAAAGAAAAATATTATGCTTAGTATTTACATTTGAATTAATGTTAAAAAGCGAAAATTTACTCCACTTTTTGAATAAAGATCCAATTAATCCCGAAAAGAATTGAGTTAGAGCCCGGGTCCCCACAACTCGACTCTACTCTAGGGATCCCGGTGTGAATAAGACGTCACTGTCTGTCACCTACCCTCCCAATCGGGGTAACTGTACGTCTTATTCCTAGACTTCGGTCATGTCTGTATCGAATCTCTACAATCGGAGTGAATCTGATCCGAAGCGTCGATACCACCGACATCTAGTTTGGCAAGTCTGCCAATGACTCTCCTATCTCAAAGGCTTGAATATATATCTATAAACAAGACAGCATCCTATCAAGAGATTTGAATATAAATCTATAAACAAATCAAATTCATATCAAAAGAAAACAACAATTCTAGTATGTGATTTGGTTGAGAAACTCAAATTGAATTTCATTTGAGTTGTGTCTTCCCCAAACAAAACATGAATTATACCTTTCGTCGCACAATCTGTGTCGTAGTCAAAGTCTCGAAGACGAATGTGTCAATACCAAATCTGAAATGGAAATGTTGATACATATTCTATCAATCTCTAATCTCAGTCAACACATATCCAATTCAATACTTGACCTCGGTACCATTTGACGGCATAATAATGTAATTTCTCGATACCGGTCAATCCATCTCTCAACATATATCACCAATTCATAATTCTCAACTCATAATCATCATCATAAGCACATGATAGTACTCCAAATCTGCATATTTAATTCTAAACATGCTGGAAAATAATAACTATAGCATAAAACGTCTGTTCTTCGATCCAGTTGCGTTTCTACGCTATCAATAATCTCAAGAACATATTATAAAACTCAATTCATCCTTCTCCTAACACATAAATATCAAAATGTGCTGGAATTGAATGAAACTTACATCTTCTTGTAGCTAGTGATGAGAAGAACTCAAAACCAAAATCGGATTAAAGTTTGGATGTAAAAATCTTGTACAAGCTAGTTTCAAAAGTGAAAGAACTTTCCTTTTCCTTGATCCCTTCTCCCTCTAGATTCTCAGCTGTCCAGGAGAGGAAATGAAGACACATAATATATATATCTTGCATGTTGAGGGGCAAGTGTCATATTTTTCAAGTAACACGCATGACCGCGGGTGCGGTAGTTCATGAACCGCGGATGCGCTCAAGCTTCGGCTGTCCATCCACATTTGCATAAACATCGACCGCGGGTGCGGTTAGTTCTGCACCGCGGGTGCGGCGTCATTTCTGTAAATAATCTCCAACTCTCTGTACATCAACCGCGGGTGCACTCTTTCTTGGACCGCGGGTGCGCCTAACTCTCGGTAACCCTATCAATATCCTAGCATCGCCGACTGCGGGTGCGGTCTGGTTTGCACCACGGGTGCGGTAGTACTACTGTAGCAGCACCGCGGGTGCCGCTGCTTCTGGACCGCTGGTGCGGTGACCCTACTATAAAAATGGCCAACTTTCTGCCTATCCACCGCGGGTGCGGTGCTTCTCTAGGCGCGGGTGCGGTCTCTTTCTTCAAAGCAACACTTCATCTTTTCATTCTATCCACATACAATCTAGGGCATTACAAAGAACCTTCAAGGAAGCGTTATCTGATGCCGATTCATCCAAGTGGCTTGAAGCAATGGAATCTGAGATGAATTCCATGCATTCGAACCAAGTGTGGAACCTTGTGGATCCACCTGAGGGAACTGTTCCCATATGGTGTAAATGGATTTACAAGAGGAAACTTGGGGCGGATGTGAAGGTATTGACCTTCAAGGCGCGATTGGTGGCAAATGGATATACTCAAAGACAAGGAATTGACTTTGAGGAAACCTTTTCTCCAGTTGCAATGTTCTAGTCTATAAGGATATTGCTAGCCATAGCTGCATGGTATGACTATGAGATATGGCAGATGGATGTCAAGACAGCCTTTCTTAGTGGAGATATTAAGGAAGATATTTACATGTCTCAACCTGAAGGGTTTTACATCTCTCGGAAGTGAGCATATAATATGCAAACTTCAGAGATCTATTTATGGTCTAAAGCAGACATCTAGAAGTTGGAACCTCAAATTCGATAGTACAATCAAAGATTTCGGTTTTACTAAGAATCCTGAGGAACCCTGTGTGTATTAGAAGGTCAGTGGGAGTGCTGTGACATTCCTGGTGCTTTATGTAGATGACATTCTACTCATTGGGAATGATGTAGAAATGTTGCAATCAACTAAAATATGGTTAGCGAGTAAGTTCTCGATGCAGAACTTGGGTGAAGCATCTTTTGTATTGGGAATAGAGATCTATAGAGATAGATCAAGAAGATTGCTTGGTCTCACACAGTCTACATACATTGATACCATCGTGAAACGGTTCTCTATGGATGAGTCCAAGAGAGGACATCTACCAATGTGTCATGGCGTGTCTCTATCCAGGTCTATGTCTCCCAAGACTGATGCAGAGATAGCGGCGATGACAAGCATTCCTTAGGCATCTGAAATTGGTAGCATCATGTATGAGATGATATCTACACGTCCTGACGTGGCTTTCGCACTAAGTGTAGCGAGTAGATATCAATCAAACCCTAGTCTTCGACACTCGAAAGCTGTGAAAGACATCCTCAAGTATTTGAGAAGGACCACTAAGTTGTTCTTGGTCTATGGGGGTGGAGAAATGAAATTGGAAGGCTATACTGACTCTAGCTTCCAAAGCGATATCGATGACTCGAAGTCAAACTCTGGGTTCTTATTCATTCTCAATGGTGCTGCTGTCTCTTGGAAGAGGGCCAAGCAAGAAAGTACTGCGGATTCCACCACTGAGGCCGAATACATTGCTGCATCAGATGCAGCAAAGGAGGCTGTTTGGATAAGAAATTTTGTCCAACAGTTGGGCGTCATTCCTAATGGAGTTGCTCCTGTCCCGGTGTTTTGTGACAACACGGGATCTATAGCTCAAGCAAAGGAGCCAATGTCTCATAAGAAATCAAAACACGTATTGAGAAAGTACCACATCCTCCGAGAGATTGTGTAAAGAGGAGAAGTGTCGATTGACAAAATCGGCTCCGCAAATAATTTTTTTTATCCACTAACTAAGCCGTTACCTGGACCATTATTCGAAAAGCATCGCGAATCGATGGGTTTGAAGCTTATGGGTTGTTGGCTCTAGTGCAAGTGAGAGATTGTTAGAGTAGGTGCCCGTCGAGCCAAGTGTTGTCCGACTGTTCAAAATGAAACATATGTATAAACAATCTTTATTTTAATAATATTTGAAATTATTGTTTTGGCACATCTTTACATGTATACCTATGCTAGTTGCATAGATAAAGTCCTTGAATATACAAATAGTAGAAAGAATATGAGATGCTCATATGATGAGTATCATGAAACTCATATTTGCAATACTGTATATTTTAAACAGTTTCTAGTCGATTCAGCCGCCGCTAAGAAGGATATAGGCCGCTCGAGTTGTACACCATTAGTCCTTATGACCCGTGACAACATTGAGACTCTATGTGCTAGCATTACACTTTGACTTGTACTCTCATGGGGTCATCAGGTGGCAATGTTGGGTGTTCTGTCGGAACATATAGGAGTCGATGCATTGTCGTCGGGGATTCACCACTTACCTTCGGGTATGGATAGCCTATGTGATCACATGAATATGTAGTATGAAATCTCTGATCGGAGTATGGTGGTAATTATGAAATGGGTTTCATAGATTGCACCATCGATGCAACTATGACATGACACATAGTATCGATTCTTTGACAGCTCTCGATATACCAATAGTTGTCGAATCGGTGGGGATATATGAGTTGAAGGGATCGTACTCTACGCTAACCGTAATAGAATGGTTCTTACAGGCACTATCATTTGATACCTAGGGAATCATGTAAGCGATGCTGCTAGGGGTTTAACATGATTGGTTGGGTACTATAAGACTTGAGTTCTGACATTCTTATTATCAAGGAGTTGATAATTAAGAATGGAGCAATTGATGTATGCTCATATAAGGACTTGTTTAGTCCCGAATCACATGGAGATGTGAACCCACAGCTAGTTTTAACAATGAACCATTGAGGGCCACACAAGTGCCAACTTTCTAGATCCCGTTGAGAAGTAAATATAGTTCAATTTGTTGAACGGATTATAAAGGAGTTTATAAGCGTAAAAAATTAGAAGTATGACTTCTATAAGGGGAATGTAACTTTTAATTTTAGGAAGTGTTCCTAAATTAAAAGTTGGCCAAGTGAATAATGTATTTGAAAATTGTGATTTTCATAAACATTATTATGGACTAAATTAAGTTAATTCAAGTGTTGAATTAATTAAACACTAGTGGGCCTAGTATAGTTCAAATAATTAAATTAATTCAAGTGTTGAATTAATTAAATTATATTGGGTCTTGTAGAGCCCAATAAGAAATAATTATTCAACTAGTGGGCTTGAGTAAAATCAAGTAAGGTTTAAATGGTCTCAAAAATGTTTGAGATATTTAAATTAAAGTCCATGGGCCTTGTAATTAGTTACAAGCCCAAATAAATTGCTTGCTTGGAAGGTGAAGGGTTGAGGAAACTTTTGAGTTAATGGCATGTGATGCACATGTAACTTTTTGCTTCAACTTTTTCCACAACCAAGACAACTCAACCTTCTCTCCTACCACACATACTTGGCCGAAATTTTGCTCCATTTTCCTTCAATTTTGCTTCTTCAATTTGTTGAGGAAATCTTAGTCTTCTCAAAGAAAAATGCCTTACATTTTCTAGTACAAGTGTAAGGTGGATCTTCTTTGTTGGTGGTGGGCTTAATTTTTGAGCAATGTATGCTCTTGTAAGCTTGTAGAAATGTGTACTATTCAAGAGCTAAGGTGTTTACATCTTAGTTGGAGCCATAATCAATCTTAAGATATTGATAGGTAAGAATTTATAAAAACACCCTATGAATGTCATTTTGTTTTTATTGTATTTGCTACACAGTATAGTTTAAGCTGCTCGATTTTCTTGCTAGAAAATAATTTTGAAACTTCCGTTGCGCATTCAGGCACCTTAATCGATCCCCTTTCAGTGAGTACCATGTTTCATTGATAGGGGACATTGTGATGTCCGAGCCTGCAGATAGGTGCTCCTTGTAGAGTACATTGAAAAACCCTCCATAAAGGACTTTCCAAGTGGTTCTCACTTATCGAGTGGAAACGTCCTAGTTTATGATTGTACACCATTAGTCCTTATGACCCGGGACAACATTGAGACTCTATATGCTAGAATTGCACTTTGACTTGGTTACCGACACTCATGGGGTCATCAGGTGGTAAGGTTTGACTTGGTTGTCGAAACATGTAGGAGTCGATGCATTTTAGTCGAGGATTCATGACTTACCTTCGAGTATGGATATCCTATGTGATCTCATGTGTATGTAGTTTGAAATCTCTTATCATTGTGTTGGTGGTAATTATGAAAGGGGTTTCATAGATTACACCATCGATGCAACTACGACATGACACATAGTATCTATTATTTGACAACTCTCGATATACCAATAGTTGTCGAATCGTTCAAGATATTTGAGATGAAGGGACCGTGTTGTACGTTAACCATAATTGAATGGTTCTTGCAGACACTATCATTTGATACCTTGGGAATCATGTAAGCGATGCTGCTAGGCGTTTAACATGATTCGTTGGATACTATAAGACTTGAGTTCTGACGTTCTTATTATCAAGGAGTTAATAACTAAGAATGGAGCAATTGGGGTATGCTCATATAAGGACATGTTTAGTCCCGAATCACATTGAGATGTGAACGCACGGCTAGTTGTAACATTGAACCATTGAGGGTCTCACAAGTGCTAACTTTTTAGATCCTGTTGAGAAGTAAAATAGTTCAATGTGTTGAACGGCTTATAAAGGAGTTTATATGCGCAAAGAAAAGTAGACGTATGATTTCTATAAGAGATTTATTGGGAATGTAACTTTTAATTTATGAAAGTGTTCTTAAATTAAAAGATGGCTCAAATAAATAATGTATTTGAAAATTGTGATTTTCATAAACATTATTATGAACTAAATTAAATTAATTCAAGTACTGAATTATTTAAACACTAGTGGGCTTAGTAGAGCCCAAATAATTAAATTAATTCAAGTTTTGAATTAATTAAATCATATTGGGTCTTGTAGAGCCCAATAGGAAATAATTTTTAAACTAGTGGGCTTGAGTAAATTCTAAGTAAGGTTTAATTGGTCTCAAATTTGTTTGAGACATTTAAATTAAAGTCCATGGGCTTTGTAATTTTAACAGCTCAAATAAAATAGCATGCATGGGAGGTGAAGGGTTGGAGGCTACTTTTTCAATATCCAAGGCATGACATGCACATGCTTACTTTTACTTTTTCATACACCAAAAAAACTTGTCCTCCCCTTCATTCCACTTCAATTGGCTGAAATTTTATCATCAATTCTCTCCATTTTTTCTTCTTCAATTGTTGAAGATTGCATATTTTTCTCAAAAAAAAAATCCTCTATTTTTTCTAGTGCAAAATTAGAGGGGATCTTCCTTGTTGGTGGTGGACCTAATTTGAAGGAAGGAGTCCAAGAACAAGGAAAGCTTGTAGATGGTCAACCATTCAAGAGCTTAAAACAAGGAACCATCATCAATCTTTTGAGGTTGATAGGTAAAAATCTTAAAACACTCAATGAATGTCTTTTGTGTTTTATTGTTATTTGCTACACATCATAGTGAGGTGCTCGATTTTTGCCTGAAAATTTTGAATTTTTTTAAACTTCTGTTGCGCATTCGGGAACCTAAACCGATCCTCTTTCATCATATAATCCATTCAAAAATATGCTTCAATTTTTTTTACTTCTTCAAGGTTGCACCGACCGCAATTACACACGTGATGGAAGTTTGTTATTTCTTCCATAGAGCCTTGAGTTTTGTGAATAAACACTGACAAGATCTTGTTCTTCAGGCAAACTCACCAGCTCATGCCGTGACTAAAAAACTCGTGGGCAATTGCTTTGTCAAAACCGTTCTTTGAAATCTTGCCATATTTTTGCTTCCGATTCAGCGAAGAGGATGATGGCTGAAATTTCTTTTGGAACAAAATTCAGAATCTATGAGATGACGATATTATTGTTGCAAGTCCAGTAATTGAGAAGACTCAATTCGGTATTTGAAAGCTTAGTGATTGACCCATCAATAAAGCCCAGTTTTTTTTGACAGAAAGTGTGATCTTCATCGCTCAATTCCAAGAGGCATAATTCTCTATTGTAAGCGCTTGAGAGACTAGCGTGGGGCTTGGATTGTCTGAATGATGCATAAAGTATGGGTCACTGAATCCTCAATTGCGGACTGACCACTTGATAAAGAAGAACCAGACTAATTTGCTAGGAACCATAGTGGATTTGCTTGAAACAATACTGATAGACAATTATTAACAAAGAACTATCGAAGAACGATGTGTTGACCTTTCAAGATTACGATCAACGTATGTTGCCACCTGAAAGCTCATATGATACCATATCACCTAAAAAAAGAAGAGTGAGGAAGATTTCATTCATTGAACAATGAATAGAAGAATTTCGGTCTTCACGTCGGGGTTCCTTGGTCAACTTGATTGTTTTTTGAGTTTTAGATGTCGGCCTTCGGATTGGGTGCCTCTACTAACTTGACTGATTACGAACTACGGATGTCGACCTTCGAGTCAGAGTGCCCTGTCAAACCTGGATCCTTGTATGCTTGATCAATGGTCGATGACTGGAGGAATTTTTTAAGCCACGCTTCATAAAATATTTTTTGAGGATTTTAGGTTGAGGAATAATTGAGGAAAAAGTTGAATATTTATGTGATGGCGTCTTACAAAAATGTGTAAAGTTATTTTCAAAAAAAATTTAGGTCAAGAAAGATATATTTTTATATGTTAAAATTTTGTGAAAAACATTTAATGCATGTCGTATTTTATTACGTATTATTTGCAATTTTAAGAACTCCTTAATGAACATATAAGCTCATTATCTTTCATCGATGCATGTCATGATGACCGATTATATGCTGGCTAGAGAGAATGATAGGGGATAGGTTACGGTGTCCGGATACGCAATGGAAGTTTCAAAACAAAATTTTTACAAGAAAAACCGAGCACCCCTACATATAGTGTAGCAAATAACATAAAACACAAAAAAGACATTCATATTGTGTTTAGAAATATTTTACCTATCAATCACAAAGGATTGATGATGACTCCAACTAAGTTGTTAAACAACTTAGCTCTTCAATGGATAGACAAATCTACAAGCTTTCCTTGAGCACTTCTTGCTCAAAATCAAGCTCACCACCAACTAGGAAGATCCTTTCTAATTTTGCACTAGAAAAATTAGAGGATTTTTTTTAGAAGTGTATGCTTCTCTCAACAATTGAAGAAGCAAAATTGAGAGAATTGGGGAGGAGAAATTACGACCAACTTGATGCAAGGAAGAGGATGAGCAATTTTCTTGGTTTTGTAAAAATTTTAAGTGTAAAAGTTGCATGTGCATGTCATGCCATTAACTCAAAAGTTGCCTCCAACCCTTCACTTTCCAATCATGCAATTTGTTTGGGCTTGTAACTATTACAAGGCCCATGGACTTTTATTTAAATATCTCAAACACATTTGAGGCCATTTAAACTTTACTTGATTTTACTCAAGCCTACTAGTTGAATAATTATTTCTAATTGGGATCTACAAGGCCCAAAGTTATTTAATTAATTTAAGACTTGAATTAATTTAATAATTTGGACTCTACTAGGTCCACTAGTGTTTAATTAATTCAACACTTGAATTTAATTTAGTCCAGAATAATATTTATGAAAATCACAATTTCCAAATACATTATTTATTTGACCAACTTTTAATTTAAGAACACTTCTACAAATTAAAAGTCACATTCCCAATAATCCTCTTATAGAAGTCATACTTCTATTTTTGTAGACGCTTATAAACTCCTTTATAAGCCATTCAACACATTGAACTATTTTTCTTCTCGACGGGATGTAGAAAGCTAGTACTTGTGTGGCCCTCAATGGTTCAATGATACAACTAGCCGTGGGTTCATATCTCAATGTGATTCGAGACTAAACATGTCTTTATATGAGTATGCCCCAAATGCTCCATTCTTACTTATCAACTCTTTAATAATAAGAACGTCAGAACTCAAGTATGATAGTATCAAACCAATCATGTTAAACGCCTAGCAGCATCGCTTACATGATCTCCTAGGTATCAAATGATAGTGCATGCAAGAACCAATCTATTATTGTTAGCGTACAGTACGGTCTCTTCATCTCATATATCCCGACCGATTCGACAACTATTGGTATATCGAGAGCTGTAAATTAATCGATACTATGTGTCATGTCGTAGTTGCATCGATGGTGTAATCTATGAAATCCCGTTCATAATTACCACCAACACTTTGATCAGATATTTCAAACTATAAACACATTAAATCATATAGGATATCCATACCCGAAGATAAGTGGTGAATCCCGGACTACAATGCATCGACTCCTATATGTTTCGACAAAACACCCAACTTTGCCACCTGATGATCCCATGAGAGCCGGTAAACAATTCAAAGTTCAATGCTAGCATATAGAGTCTCAATGTTGTCCCGGGTCATAAGGACTAATGGTGTACAACCATAAACTAGGACGTTTTCACTTGATAAGTGAGAACCACTTGGAAAGTCCTTTATGGAGGGTTGTCCAGTGCACTCTACAAGGAGCAACTATTTGCATGCTCGGACATCACAATGTCCCCTACCAATGAAACATGGTACTCACCTCGCAGTTACCAGTCTCAAACTCAAGTGGTCTTTTATCCTTCTTAATGGCGGGCCGAATCGACTAGGAATTATTTAGAATATATAGTATTCCAAATATGAGTTTCATGATACTCATCATATGAGCATCTCATATTCTTTCTACTATTAGTATATTCAAGAACTTTATCTATGCAACAAGCATGGATATACAGATAAAGATGTACCAAAACAATAATTTCAAATATTATTAAAATAAAGATTGTTTATACATAGAGTTTCAATGTGAACTCTCGGCCAACACTTAGCTCGACGGGCACCTACTCTAACAATCTCTCACTTGCACTATAGCCAACTGCCCATATGCTTCAAAGCCATTGATTCACGATGCTTCTCTAACAATGGTCCCGGTAAAGGACTTAGTTAGTGGATCAGTAACATTATATTTGGAGCCGACTTTGTCAATCGACACTTTTCCTCTTTCCACAATCTCTCGAAGGATGTGGTAATTTCTCAATACAAGTTTGGATTTCTGATGAGACCTTAGCTCCTTCGCCTGAGCAATGGCACCCGTGTTGTCACAAAACACCAAGACAGGAGCAATTCCATTAGGAATGACGCCCAACCCTTGGACGAAATTTCTTAACCAAACAGCCTCCTTTGATGCAGCTGATGCAGCAATGTATTCGGCCTCGGTAGTGGAATCCGCAGTACTGTCTTGCTTGTAACTCTTCCAACTGACAGCAGCACCATTGAGCATGAATACGAACACAGAGGTTGACTTTGGGTAATCGATATCGCTTTGGAAGCTATAGTCGGTATAGCCTTCCAATTTCAGTTCTCCACCCCCATAGACCAAGAACAACTTATTCGTCCTTCTCAAATACTTGAGGATGTCTTTCAGAGCTTTCCAGTGTGGAAGACCAGGGTTCGATTGATATCTACTGTAACGTCCGAAAATCAGTTCACGCAGACCGCGTGTATGAAAATTATTAAATTACTAAAATATTTTAATTAAATGATTTTAGATGCATGAATGATATATTTTGAGTGACTAAATGATTAATTGTGTAATTTTGCTTGAATTCATAATTTAAAGTTTTCAGACGAATTTCGGTAATTGGCCGAAACGGAGGACTGGAGACGATTAAGATGTTAAAGATTTGAAAGTTAAAATTTTATTTTTAGTTAAGAAAATATTATTTTAAATATTTTAATAATTTTAAAATTTTTATGGTAAAGTTTAAATTAATTAGTGGGAGTAAGGGATTTTATATATTTCATAAAGGATTTTTTTGTAAATAGATATTTTTATATCACTTAATTTAAGGCCTAATGATTTTATTAATCTTAATGGGCCTAATTAAATATTAAAAAAGCTTGGCATAATTAAGCCCATTAATTAAGTGTTTAGGAAATATTTTTAAATCTTTTTAAAAGAGTCATACACACACCTAAACACCTAAACACACACGTACACGCCGAAACACACACAAACACTTCACGTCAAATTCAAACAAGAGAAACGGCCGAACCTTCAAGGACTTGCAAGGGGGAAGTTTCGATTTTTTTTGTTCATCTGCTCTGCAATTTTCTTCATCGTTCTTCCTTCCAACAACGATCACCGGACTCCCGTGCATCCCAAGGTGGGTTTTTGGTAGAGCTTTGGCAAGAGAAAAGGGCTAAAAAAATAGAAACGTCCTCCAGTTCGTCGCCGACTTTCACCGCTACGGTATTCGTATTTCGAGCTTTTTAAACTCAAAGGCATGCCATACTTCTTCTTTTTCTCATCTTTCAGACCATATTATGTATGTTTAATTATGTGTTCATGAAAAATATGAATCCCTCCATGTATTTTCGTTTTTATGGCTGGTGAATACCAAAACTTTGATTTTTATGCATTAAAACTTATGGTTATGATGCACAAAGTGGCTGCCATGGTAGGGCTATGGGAAGGGACGTTTTTCCGCATATTTAAGGGTCCTTAGGTGCATGTTTAAGGGTTAGAGAAGATAGGGTAGCAACATGAACAAAAATATTGAGTTTCATGGTCTAGTTTTTTTGGCTATGGTTCCTAAAAGCACACCTCTCTTATATGCTGTTGGGATGTGTTCAATGGTCCTAAGAGAGTCTAGTCATGGTCTTATATGGTCTGTGCAAGGGCTAGAAGGGAAGGGTGAAGGGTGCTAGCCTTTTTGGTGTCATGGATGGCATAGAGGGGCGCGGGTAGGGTCGTGCTTGAATGGTTTGTAGAGGCTGCTCCAATAGGTGGTTAAGGGCTTCATCGTGGTCCTAGGAAGGGTACAAAATGGCTCGTTGGGTCGGCCAAGGGCTAAGGTCGAGGCAAGATAGGGGTCGAACAAACTAGGGCTTTGAAAATTAAGTTTAGAAAATTCAGTAGCTTCCTAGGCTTGTTCAAGGGTTATAATTGGCTTGATTTGGGTTGAATATGGGTTATTTAGGTGTTATTAAGCTTTGGTTCAAGTTTGGTTAAGTTTCAAGTCAGTACGAGTCAAAATCGAGATGTACGTTTAAGCATTAAAAACGAATAAACAATAATTAATTGAATGCCTAGATTTTTGCTTAATAAAATCAGGAAAAATTATATTTAAGCTCAAATAATTATTAAAAGTCTAAGTTTTCAATTTTGGAATTTTATATTAATGTTTGGTTTAATTCGGGATTAAAACGCATTAATATGTTATATTTAGAGAATAAATTAAAAGTCCTCGATTTAAGCTGAATACAAATATGAGAAAATTCATGTGAGCTTAAATAATTATTTGGGACATGTTTGAGTCAATAAAATTAAGAAAAAGCCAAAAACGTGAAATTTTACGTCTAGAGGTAAAACAAACATTTTACACCTATAAATTAGTAAACGACGTGGTAGTGTCCTGAATTCTGTTTTATATGCTAATATGATTATTTCACCTGTTTATATGAATTTTTATATGTTAATTTATGATTTTTAAATGTTCATGGATGTGTATATGTTAAAATGTTATTTTTAAAACGTTTATGGATTTTATGATTTAACGTGGACATTTAAGAGACATGTTGCATGCTTAGTTTAAAAAAAAAAACGTTATATGCATGTTTAAATTTTATAAAGTGATGAGAGTATGAAACGTTGAAGAAAGTGAAGTAATTGTAACTGATACGATGATATGTTGGAGATATCGTGAGGGTTATGGTCCCAATGGGAGCCCGACGATCGTATTTCCATTGATACATATATGATGATATGATGATATGAATGGGGATGTCATGAGGGGAGAAGGCCCCAGAGGGAGCCTATTTACGGGAGAAGGCCCAGAGGGAACCTATTTATGGGAAAAAGCCTCAGAGGGAGCCCGTCTATGGGAGAAGGCCCCCGAGGGAGCCCCAACGATCGTATTTCCATATGAGGATATGATATGCCAAGGCCCAGTTGACCGGTGAGAGTGTTGCTGGTGTTCCCACCGCCCAGTACTGTAGTTACATGTAGATGGATCCAACGCCAAACACGTAGACGTAGATGAACACGAAAGTCACAATTAACGATTTGATTCAACGAAAGAAAAAAGGAATACGTGTATGTTGATGGTGATATGAATATGAATATCAATATTTTGAATAAGGATATGTTTATGATGATATGAAAAGGTTTATGATAAAGTTTATGAAAATTTTATGTTTAAAGATTATGCATCATTATGATAAATTGTTTTAATTAAGGTTTATGCATCATGAAATATTTACGAAAATGTTCATGTTTAAATTTTATGCATCTTAATTAAAACGATATTTTAAGTACAACTATTTTTCAGTGTTGTATGTTATTTATATACGTATTACTTGTTCACAAGATTATGGTGTGTTGAGTCTTTAGACTCACTAGGTGTGATTGATGCAGGTTATTATGATAATAATGTTAATGTAGGTCTTGATGATTGACTTTGCTGGACTGAAGGTGCACATAACCCGAGGACCGACGCCAGTTTTCCTCACTAGTTATGATTTATGATTTTAAGTGATGTTAAAGATATTTTACGACGATTTATTTATGAGTGATTTTTGAGAGGTTATAGTATGTGCTATACTTTTCAAATGTTATTTTTAGGTTTAGTAAAATGTTGGATAATTTTATGCTAAACTATTTCTTTTGGTTTTCAAATTATAGTTGGTTGATTTATTTTAAAATGATGTCAAAAATATCTTATGGTTCGGCCGAATGCTAAGTGAGAGTTAGAAAAACAATTCTAGTACTTTTTAGGCAAAACGAATAAGCAGACGTTTCATCTACTCAGTACACTTAATGCATAAGCCACGTCAGGACATGTAGATATCATCACATACATGATACTACCAATTGCGGATGCATACTGGAATGCGTGTCATCGCTGCTATCTCTGCATCAGTCTTGGGAGACATAGACTTAGATAGGGACACGCCATGACACATTAGTAGATGTCCTCTCTTGGACTCATCCATCGAGAACCTCTTAATGATGGTATCAATCTATGTGGACTGGGTGAGACCAACCAATCTTCTCGATCTATCTCTGTAGATTTGTATTCCCAATACAAAAGATGCTTCACCCAAGTCCTGCATCGAGAACTTACTCGCTAACCATATTTTAGTTGATTGCAACATCCCTACATCATTCCCAATGAGTAGAATGTCATCAACATAAAGCACCAGGAATGTAACAGCACTTCCACTGACCTTATTAGACACACAGGGTTCCTCAAGATTCTTAGTAAAACCAAACTCTTTGATTGTACTATCGAATCTGAGGTTCCAACCCCTAGATGCATGCTTTAGACCATAAATAGATCTCTGAAGTTTGCGTACCATATGATCACTTATGACATATATAAACCCTTCAGGTTGAGACATGTAAATCTCTTCCTTAATATCTCCATTAAGAAAGGTTGTCTTGACATCTATCTGCCAAATCTCATAGTCAAACCATGCAGCTATGACTAACAAGATCCTTATAGACTTGAATATTGCAACTGGATAAAAGGTTTTCTCAAAGTCAACTCCTTATCTTTGAGTATATCCTTTTGCTACCAATCGTGCTTTGAATGTAAATACCTTCCCATCCGCCCCAAGTTTCCATTTTTAAATCCATTAACACCCTATGGGAATATTTCCCTCAGGTGGATCTACAAGATTCCGCACTTGGTTCGAATGCATGGAATTCATCTTAGATTCCATTGTTTCAAACCATTTGGATGAATCGGCATCAGATAATGCTTCCTTGAAGGTTAATGGATCACATCCATGGTTAGGCTCATCATGGCCATCTTCAAAAAGTAGACCATACCTCATAGGTGGTCTCGAGACTTTCTCGGATCTTCTAGGATATTGTATTTCCTCTCTTGGCTCATCGGGTGTGGGTTCTTCAATTGTGGGTGTCTCTCGAACCTCTTCGAGTTCTATCATCTCCCTTTTTCTATCCAATAGAAATTCCTTTTCCAAAAAGGTTGCATTCCTAGAAAAAAACACCTTTGTTTCTTGAGGATGATAGAAATAGTATCCAATTAAATTACTTGGATATCCCACAAAGTAACATAAAATGGATCGACTATCCAATTTATCTCTCACTGCTTGCTTCACATAAGCAGGGCATCCCCATATTCTAAGATAAGAATATTTGGAGGCTTACCCATCCATATCTCATATGGAGTCTTATCAACTGTCTTTCAATGGACATTGTTCAACAATAGTGCCGCTGTCTCAAGCGCATATCCCCAAAATAATGGCGACAACTCCGTGATCCCGTCGTATACCGAACCATGTCCATCAAAGTCTGGTTACGACGCTCTGAAACACCATTCAACAGCGGTGTAGCAGGCGGAGTCCACTGCGAGGGAATCCTATTCTCCCTAAGATATTATTGGAACTCGGCACTCAAGTACTTACCACCTCGATCCGATCCAAGTGACTTGATGCTTCGTCCCAAATATTTCTCTACTTCATTTCTGAATTCTTTGAACCTTTCAAAGGGCTCAGATTTGTATTTCATCAAATACACATACCCATACCTCGAAAAGTCATCGGTAAAGGTGATGAAGTAGACATGTCCATGCTTAGTGGTGATGCTAAGTGGACTGCACACATCGGTATGGATCAAATCAAATAATCCTGTGGCTCGCTCCACATGGCCCTTAAAGGGAATTTTGTCATCTTTCCTTTTAGACAGGATTCACAAGTCGTGAGAGAATTAATATCAGACATATCAAACATGCCTACTCCCACTAGCTTGTTCATCCTTCTTAGAGAAATATGTCCTAATCGAGCATGCCATACTTGTGCCGAATTTAGATTATCTTTTTTTCGTTTGTTTGTTGTTGTTATTGCTTGGACATTGTTTAGTTGAATATCTTTCTATTTTAAGTTATAGAGATCATTTTCAAGTTTTCCAGTACTAATTAAACATTCATTCTTGTAAATGTTGCAAACATATTTGTTAAATAAACAAAAATATTCATCTTTATCAAGCATAGAAATGGAAACAATGGTTTTAACCAAATCAGGTACAAACAAAACATCTCTTAAAATTAACTTAAAATCATTGTTCAAAAGCAAGTAAACATCTCTAATAGTCTTGGCAGCAACTCTTGCCCCATTGCCCATCCTCAAGAATGTCTCACCTTCCCTTAGTCTCTTACTTCTTCCCATCACCTGCAAATTATTACAGAGATGTGAACCACAGCCGGTATCCAATACCCTAGAAGTAAAATTAATTGAAATGTTTACTTCAATATAGAATATACCATTTCCAGAACCCTTCTGGGCAAAATATTGTGGGGACCCGGATGCTAATTCATTTCTTAATCATCTTTGGGAATAGTTAAAAACAATTAAATAAACAGGGTCTAAATTTTTTTTTTAAAAAATACAAAAGCAGAAACATATGACATAAATCTTATTTCATTTACAAGATCAGTATCCAGATCTAAGTACAAGTTCTGTACAAAAGTAAATCATAACGACTACTGTTCATTCACTACATGTCAGGTAATGAAACAGATCTACTTCTGGGGCCGAATCTTCACGGTAAACTAGTCCTCTCTCGTCCTCGTCTTGACCCTGGTGCTGTCCCACCTGTTGTCATGCACACATACAAACAAGACAACAGCCGAATAACTCCGGTGAGAATTATATTCCCAGTATAAACCATGTATACATGCATTTCATATAAACAGATATAAAAGTATGAAGTAGATATCTATAACATGTATCACAATCAGAAACATGAATCAATATCAAACTGTAAATCACACTCTGAACATGTATCAAAATCAGAAAACATGAATCAATATCAAGCGATAAATCACGCTCTGTGACTCTGAGACTCTGACTCGACTCATTCTTAATCTAGGGATCCCGATCTGAATAAGAACGCAACAATCTCCCACCTACTTTCCCGATCGTGGTGGTGGTACGTTCTTATTTCGGACTTTGGTCCTGTCCATATTGAATCTCGCTATAGAAGTTGCTCCACTCCTACGCACTATCAATATGACCAAACGTCCGGTGTCTGGGCATATCCTGCCAAAGACTAGGCCTATCCGCCCTGGCATGTCCTTCCACTGACTCATCACAACACATACTAGACTATACATCCATAGCCTAGACATATCAAACTTATCAATTGCAAATATCAATGCAATAAGATAAATTATGTGATTTTGGGAAACTCAAGTCAAATCAAACCCGAGTTGTGCAATCCTGAATCAACATTAATTTATACCTTTCTCTTCTCGGTCTGGCGAAGTCGAAGTCTCGAATTCAGCTTTGTCCATATTCAATGTCCAGTTAAAGCCTGCGTCGATAGAAACACAGTACTGAAGACGGATTAAAAATCGAACGGACGGATTTCTCGCAATTCAATTTCTGGTCTTCGAAGAAACTCACTTTCCCTGAAGTCTTTTGTTCTTGCTTCTTGAATTCTGAGGGAAAATCGTTTTTGATATATATATATTGCATGCCAAAGGACGGGTGGCTCATTCTTTTTTAAACACGTCTCGCGCATATGCGCGACCTAAACCGGCGCATATGCGCGAGACCTACTGGTCTCTGCGATAAGCTTCTCGGCAGCTCGCGCATATGCGCGCACCACTTCAGCGCATATGCGCGAGGTTCTCTGGACATGGCATTTAGCTTCTGCATAGCCCGCGCATATGCGCGAGGTCTTCTGCCACTGTCGCGCATATGCGCGAGGTGTTCTATCCTCGCACATATTTCATGTTTTCTTCCGTCTTTCCCAGTCTGACCCGTTCCGTCTATAATCACATCTCAATTATCTTCAAATCATTTCAGATTATGATAATCAAATTCTCGGACCTTACAAATATTCTCTGCAGTTATGCCTCCAATGTCCAGGCTTCTTGCAATGATGACAAACATCAGCAAGTCTTGTCAGCCTTTACTGGTGTGGCTGCCACAACGGGATTCGGAGCTTGCCTCTTCAATGGCACGTTCTTCTTGGGATGTTGGAAAGAACGCTTCTTTCCCTTCCCAGGTGGACCAGTCTTCGCACCAGATTAAGAGCCCACATAAAGAACCGGATTCTCTTTCTTGATGGTGGCTTCAAATGTAACAAGCATGTTCACCAACTCCTCAAGGGTAGGCTCTAGCTTGTTCATGTTGAAATTCACAACAAAAGGATCAAATGAGCTCGGTAGTGACAAGAGCAACACGTCGGTGGTCAACTCCGAAGGCAACGTAAAATCCATGCCAACGAGCTTATCCACGATCCCAATCATCTTTAAGCTATGCTCATGGACCGAGGCCCCATCTTGCATGCATAAAGTGATCAGCTCCTTGACGGTAGCATGCCTAAGAGGTCGAGTCTGCTCACCAAATAGCTCCTTGAGATGAAAATGAATGTAAGCAGTATTCTTTGCATCCTCACAACGCCTCTGCAGCTCATTATTCATAGAATCATGTATATAACACTTAGCTCGCAAGTCATGGTCACACCAATCCTTGTAAGTCTGCAATTTCTCAGGAGTGCAGCTAGTCGGAGCCTCAACAGGGGGCGAATCAGTAAGTGTATATGCTATCCTTTCTGAATTCAAGATGATTTTCAGGTTTCTTAGCCAATTGAGGTAACGAAGTCCAGTTAAAACGTGTTTGTCGAGTATTGCAGATAACGGATTGCGAATCGAAGACATTGTCAAAATTTGTACTGAAAACTAAAACAGATAAATGTTAATGACTATTTAAAAATCTTTAGTAAGATATAAAGTATGGACTTTTACTTCATAAAATTTCGCTCCTACTGTTTTGACATTTTTCATTATCCTCAAGTGAAAACGAGAAACTCCTTTTCTCAGTAGGTACGTAAGGTCCAATTAGCAAATTATGATCCCGAATAATATCAGCCAATCATAATTCCTAAAAGATAGTTTCCAATTGCATCTCCATGCAACCCTTTATGTAAACTTTTGTCTCACGTTTGATCAGGACCTAATAATATGACGTCGTTCATCTTTACGTCTCAAGCCTTACCCATTGATATTGGATCTTAATGGACGGTCACGATGAATTCCCTCAATAAAATGAGCCAAAATCATGGGAATTACACGTAGTTCACATCACCATGTCAATGGATGTCACAACTTTTCAGTGTCCAGGGCTCTCCCAATAATATGAGCCGAGCCCCGAGCACATGTAGCCTTCATCATTCACCCATTGTCGATGGAAGACATGAAAATTTTAAACACCTTTATAATTCTCATTTTCGGGTTTGATATTAATTTTGAATCTTTTTAAGAATGAGGGCTTTTAATTTTGAAAGGTCCCATCATTAATTTAGTTTAAAAGCTCGTCATGTTTGATCATATGTTTGCCGGATTCATGCAACTTTATTATTATCATAATAATAACGCACATACTCATTATTTATAATATATCATGCATATATTATAAACAGTAATACTAAACAAGGATGATCAATCGTCCCAAAAACTAATGGCCCGTGTGAGCCAAACACGAGCCTAGGTCCAATCCTAAGGAATGCATGGGATGCAAATTCACAATTACATAAGCCTCCAATATTTACATGTCTTCGATTTTCATAATCATCATGGCCACCATCTTACAATCTTGATCTTCCACTATACTAATATTTATAAATAAATATCCATGCCAAATAGGGATACATCTCATGGGGTGGGAACGTGCTATAAACCAAACCTACTTATAAATTGATAATTATTACAATCATTCAACACAAAATATCCTAGCATACACCTAGAAAATTGGGCTTGGGCTTTTGATAATTCTTCATGCATAATATCACATATCATAAAATATCAATTAATTATCACAATAATCCATTGATTCTATTATATATCTTGATCCAATAACTAATAGCCATGATTATAAACTAAATCAACAAAGTAAACAAACTCATTTGTCAACTTTCTAATTAATTTATTTATAATCGAATTTCTTTTAAATAACAATTTACTATAAATAATTAGAGTCCAATTTCAATTATTTATTTTATGAGAAAATATATACAAATCTTATGGATTTAAACTTAAGGATCCAATAAGACATTTTTCACCAAAAACATTTGGTCCATTTAAATTCACAAATTACGTTAGCCATCTAATAGCCCAACAACTCAAGGCCCATGACACTTTGATATTCCAAAACAACTAACGGGACCATCCATGCCCCAGCCCCTCCTAGCCCACCTTAGGACCCTACTAGACCTACTTGACTCACGGCCACATCCCCATGCAAGCTTCTACATGCCTACGCTTCCTAGTCACCAAAGGAGTACCATCCGCGGCCAACCTCTACTCCATGACTCCAAGCGTCTCTAAAGACAAGACCAGCAGCGTGCGGGCCACTTTAGGCCACGACTCAGATCCACCAGGGTCTGGTCCACGGCTTGGAACAGCCCCTCACCCCACCAGCTTCACCCAATCTCTTGATCTACCCTAATCCGTGACAATACCTCAACAACACACTGATCAGCCCTCCTCTTATCTCAACTTAACCTCAACTCCAGCATAGTTACACAACCTTACCACCGAGAACAACCCTTAGAACGCACAAAAACAGCAGCCCCCTTGCACAAATACTAGAACATGTGAGTTGTTAACAAAAGGAATGCATTTACATTTCAAATTCTTGCGTGAAAACGTAAGTCCAAGAAAGATCAAAATATTGTCATGTATTTACATATATTTCAGAATATTTATGACGTGAGTGACGAGAAAACGAAATACAAGCGTGCCTTGATGTGTAGATGCTCAAAAACTCGACGAAACATGTGTCAGGGAAGCACTGGAGGAGTGAGGAGAAGACTTGCTTGGAAGAAAAATGGAAGAAAAGTTTTTGCTACTCGTTTTATTTTTTTTCACTTGAAAGGGCTGCTGATGGAGAGGAGAGGGCGGCTGCTAGGTTAGGGGATGCTTAGGGTTAAATAAATTAGGTTAAATTTAAGTTAATGGCACCCTAATGGGCACCTATAAAATTTAAAAGGATAAACAGGTTTTGAGCCCATTAAACATTAAAACAAACCCAACAAGCCCAATAATACTTCCGAAAAATATTTCCTTTTGGTACGTTTTTGAAAAGTTTGTCTTAACCCTCAAAAAGTCGTCTGAATCGTTAAAATTTGTGTACCTATTAAAATATGACCCGGCAAATAAAAATACCAACCATTGCCTATTTTCAAATATCATACTTAAAAACACGTCATTTTACATAAATAAAAATACTCATCCAATAAAAATAATTTTCCTAAACATCCTTGGTCTTCGTTCCTCGTTCGAGCGCGAAAAACAACTTAAATCCTAATGCATGAAACTTTAAATAATAATGAAATAAATTCTAACCATGAAATAATTATGCATTAAATGCATAAAAATCATTAAACACATGTTTTAAAATAAAACCCTAGATTGCATGCATTCAGGTTAGGCAGTTTAAATTCCTGGACCTTACAAATTAATACTTAATTAATCTTACTAAAAAGTCCCACCAATATTTAAAAATATTTGGTGCTACTCGTTTTTAGTATCGCACGCCCGAAAATACTCATTTTTTTCATAAAAGTTTGTTACCGATTAAATTCGTCCCTTAATATAAATAGGTTGCTGCTTTCCTAATTTAGATTTACTAAATAAAGAATTTCTATTTATAATTTTCTAAAAATAGAAACCTTATCAAAGTTGTCCCGGGTTCTCCCATTTTTTCGTGCATTGCGTACTCGACTATAGACAGTTCACGTTCATAAAATTCGATTAAATAATCATTAAACCATGAAAATACTTGAACATACTTCTAGATCAATCATTTAAATAATTTCAAATAAATTTTCATGCATGCATGTGGTTAGTGTGTTCGGGTTTTCGGGCGTTACAATTCTTCCCCTTTAAATAGAATTTCATCCTCGAAATTGTCTTGATTAATAAAAAATTTAGGCTCTCTCATTCACCTCATACTTTTCTGATTGGCTTAAGTTTTGCATTCTATCATGCTTTCGCTGCGTACTTTGATGTTCCGCCTCACTTGCTGGAATGTCCAACTTTCGGACACAAAACACAAGATATCTCGCTTCATGCCCGGCCACCAATTCTATTGCTGCAGATCCTTGTAAATCTTCGCACTTCCAAGATGAATGGAGTACGGAGTATTATGAGTTTCCATCATAACAACCTCTTTCAGTGAATCGCTACTAGGATCCTAAAGTCGTTCTCGAAAGTTGCATTTCTCTCCCAATAAATTTTCAATGTCATCTCCAAAATCCAGATCAGGTAGAGCATGCAACATATTCTCCTCTAAGCTCTTCATTATCCCAATCAATTCCAATAACCAATTTAACATTTCATGCAATAAAAGTAATGTAAAAACATTAAACAACTAGATTATCAGTAATCAGAATCGTGTCGGCTCTGCTTCAGCCTCCTCATCATGCAGGACATACGCTCTACCAGTTGCAGGTGCCTGTATCTTAGCCCAATTGAAGACGATATGTCCTTGCTCTCCACATTTGAAGCACTTTCCAGAGAACCATTTGCAAAAATGGTGGCGGTTGCATTCCTTGCACAAAGGCTTCCTATCATTCTTTGGCGCTCCCAATTTCTGCTGATCCTGTCCCTTGCTAGGCCCCGGGAAAGGCTTCTTATTTTTGTGATTTAATTGCTGGGAATGGTTCCTCTTGTGCTGCATCTCCCACTCAATGTATTTTAGTGACTGCTCAGCTCAAGAAGATTTAGCAACAGCTTCAGTATAATCAATCGGATCAGACAGCATCACATCCCGACGGATCATCGGCCTCAATCCATCCAAGAAATGACGTAATTTCTCTACAGTATCATATGCAATCAGGGGCACAAAGTAACAGCCTCGGTCAAACTTCTGGACAAATTCAGCAACAGATGCATCCCCTTGGAGGAGGCTCAGAAGTTCTCTCTTCAATCTTGAACGGACATCGGCAGTGAAATACTTATCATAGAATACTCTCTTGAAGCCTTTCATGTCAACGTCGCTAGATTCACTCCTCGTTCCACTCCCTCCCACCATAAGGAAACATCGCCCTTTAGCAAATAGATGGTACAACGAACCCGGTCAGCATTTGCCATATCCATATACCTAAAAGTCACCTCCAAAGAACTAATTCATCCCTCAGCCACGAATGTATCGGTAGTTACAGAAAAGTTCTCGGGATCTATCCTCCTAAACCGCCTCTAGTCGAACTCTCGCGGCATTCCCTACATGCTGCTCTAGTAATCGAGCCATACCAGCTAGCACACGAGCACTAACACCTGATTAGGTAGAAGAAGTGGAATCTCCCCCTTCGGCCTATCTCCTCCTCCCAACCTATTGTCACGGCCCAGCCCACTTGTGATATTCTTCGCTTTGGCTCGAGGCCTCACGTCTTTAAAACCCGTCACAGGGGGTTCATACACGCTCATTTACATGGCCAGCATCTCTCCAGTGGTTTAGCGATGTGGGATTTCGCCTAAGGTCCTTCACCCCCCCTCTTTTCGAGACTCAGCGTCCTCGCTGAGGTTTGCCCCACCATTTCAAACTCACGCGGAGTCACTCTGATACCAAATGTCACGGTCTAGCCCACTTGTGATATTGTCCGCTCTGGCCCGAGTCCTTAATTCTTTAAAACGCGTCACATTGTGTTGCGTCCACACACACACTGGCTCTGATACCAAATGTCACGTCCCAGCCCACTTGTGATATTATCCGCTTTGGCCCAAGGCCTCACGGCTTTAAAACGCGTCATAACATGCGGAGTCCATGCGCACTGTTCTTGATACCAAATGTCATGGCCCAGCACACTTGTGATATTGTCTGCTTTTGCCCGAGGCCTCACGGATTTAAAATGCTTCACAACGTGCGGCGTCCACACACACACTGGTTTTGATACCAAATGTCACGACCCAGCCATCTTGTGATAAAACATCGCTAAACCACGGGAGAGATGCTGGGCATTTAAATGAGCGTGTAGCAACCCCTTGTGACACGTTTTAAATCCGTGAGGCCTCGGGCCAAAGCGGACAATATCACAAGTGGGCTGGGCCGTGACATTTTCTATCAGAGCCAGTGTGTGTGGTAGCTGCACGTTGTGACGCGTTTTAAAGCTGCGAGGCCTCGGGAAAAAGAGGACAATATCACAAGTGAGCTGGGCCGTGGTGGGGACCCAAACCTAATTCATCTTCTTAATCATCATTAGGATCAATTAATTAATTTGGGTCTAAATTTTTTTTAACATACATACATAAGTGCGGAACATATAATAATCAGTCTAATATAAACATCGAGAATAAAGTACAAGTCTTGTACAACATGTATTCAGATCAACTAGGGTTCAACAACTACATCAAGTGCTGAAAATCAAATCTACTTCTAACTCCGGATCTCCATGCTAATCTTGATCTCTCATCCTCTTCTTGACCTTGATCATGTCCCACCTGTTGTCATGCGCACATACAAATACAACAACAGCCGGATAACTCCGGTGAGAAATATAATCCCAGTATAAACAACTTATGCATGCAATCATATAAACATATATAAAAGCATGAAACATATACCAATACATGTATCATAATCTGAAAGACATGAATCGATATAAAGCTGTAAATCAAACTCTTGACTCATAATCTCAGACTCGACTAATATCTAATCTAGGGATCCCGGTTCCTGGACATTGGCATACTATATCGAATTTCAGCAATAGAAGTCGATCTGCTCCTAAGCAACATCGATATAAACCAACATCCAGTGTCTTGGCACATACGCCAAAGACTTGGCACCTCAGCCAATGACTAGGCACATCCGCCCATGAGTCAATACATGCTTTGCTATAACTCAAAAAACTAAGCATATCAATCTCATGAATTGCAAATATCAATGCAATAAAGTAAAGTATGTGGTTTTGGGAAACTCAAGTTCGATCTAACTCGAGTCGTATCTTCCCGGTTCAACATTGATTTATACCTTACTCTTGACGATCTGACGAATTCGAATTCTCGAATTCAAATCTGTCAATACTCAATCTGGCAATGACAATATTGAGAAGTACAATATCAATATACAACCCAATCAATACTGGATATAATCAGAACTCAATCTAATTCAGTTTCGACGGTATAACTGCACAATCTAAATATACCCAACAATACAGATATCAACAGATACCAATCTCAACTCATAATCAATCAACAAACATGATCTGATATCAAATCTGTATAATCTCAATCAAATCAAATCTGAAAATCATAACAATTTCATATGATATCCGTTCTTCAATCCAGTTTCAATTATACAATGACAACCATATCAGAAACATATAATAACAGTCATATCATGATTCTCCCAACATATGAATTTCGAACCATGCTAGAAATCAATATAACTTACATTTTGTCGAGGCTTTTAACGAGAGGAGCTCGTAAATCAGCTCGAATCAAAATTTTAACGGACGGATCTTGTAAAATCACAAGTCTATTATTTGAAGAAACTCAAAATTCTCTAGAATCTTTCTCTTTTTTCCTTGCTGCTGTTTGAAGGTAATGGACGGAAGTTATATATATTATGCATGTCCAAAGAAACGTGGTTCACTCTTCAAACTGCATGTCTCGCGCATATGCGTGACCTCCCTCGGCGCATATGCGCGAGACCTACTGGTCTCGGCATCCTTCATTACACATGCTCGCTCATATGCGCGTCCTCTTCCGACGCATATGCGCGAGGTTCTCTGCCATACTCGCGCATATGCGCGGGTCCTGGTCCCGCATATGCGCGAGGTTCTCTGCCTACCTCGCGCATATGCGCCTTGCTCGGTCACACATATGCGCGAGGGTTCAGTCCTCGCACATAATTCACGTCTTCTTTCGTCTTTCCCGGTCTGTTCCTTTCCGTCTATAATCCCATCAATTATCAATAATTTATTTCAGATTACTGTAATAAAATCTCGGGCATTACAGCCGTGACACCTATCTTCACTGTCTCTAAGAAGAACTCGTCTAGGAGACATCTTTGTATAAGTCGTCCAACCCAACACATAACCAACATGCATTTTTAAAATAAAATTCTAACATTTATCTTTGACAATCATATAAGCAAGTATATCTAAACAATTTTATCATTAATAAGATCAATAAAAAAAATTTAAAGCAATTAACTCACAAACATTGAGGCGTGACTTCTCGAGCTCCTCTGAAACAGTAGCAGCCATAACCCTTTTCAAGAACCACTACTTTGATACCAACTAAAACGACCATATTCTAAATTCATTTAATTTGCACTAGGTTTGTTTGTTTTTTTAAACATCATTTATAATTAATTCATCATAAATAAACTAGCATAAATAGTCAAATAAACAAAACTTCATGTCATCCATAATCACTATGCGGAATAAGTAAAATAAGCGATAAAAGTCTAAAATTTAACTCAATAAATTCTAGAATCCTAATAATCTATTTATAAAAGCAATAATTATAAATCGTCAAAAAGTCTTTAACCTATGCTGAATTTCTAGGTCTACGGGTATGCACTGCGCCTCCCAGATGACTCAGTAGTCCTCACCTCATGACTTAACATTGTAATTACCTGCAACCATTTGAATCTAGCGAGTCTAATGACTCAACATTCTCAAAACTCATATATCAAGTGCCTAAATATACGCTCACATGCATACAAAATATTTTTACTAAAAATAGATTTTTCCACGCAATCATGAAACCTTCAAAATATGTAAAATTTTAAACAATGCATAGATATGAACATTTGCCATTTAAAACCATCCTTTTTATGTGAAGTCCGATCCTCTAAAGTGACAACATTCATTCGATTGATTAATCTATAAATAATAGTACTAGGCCGTTGGGTTAAACGTCCATTTTTTCGACAATCCCATCGACTATAATAAAAATAACTTCACCGTTCCAATTTTCAAATGATCAATTATCATTGAGATTCTCGCCCCCGTTTTTGACGGTTCACTCCCTTTTTATTGCAAATTCATCATTCCCGTTTTCAACAGATCTCTTACTACTTTTTCTTCACGATCAATTCTCATTCCTCAAAAACATTTTCCTTTACTTTATCATTTCATAAAACATTCATTACTTTCCATATTCTTTTAAAATTTCCAAAAATATGATTTATCATTCATATACGTCGAGATTGCAAAAAATGAAATATACGTGCAAAATACGTTAAAAATTCTAAAAATAGCATATATCATGCATATACTTTCAAACTTCTAAAAATAACATTTTTCATGATGTGGAATTTTTTTAGGAAGTTGCAAACCGCACTCATTTCCCTCGAACCAACCGCACACGTTTCAACTCTATACGTACCTGGACGACCTTAAACTTTGACTCAAGGAGACAACTTAATTTTAAAACTTTAAAAACACCCACAAATATCCAGTAGCTTGCTGTAAATTGAATCTTATGACCAATATTTCAAAAACGACTCGATTCGCTTACCGGATGACTGTTTTATTACCGTTTTCGCATTTTTAGTTAAACAAATGACCAAAATACCCTTTCAACTCGAACCACCCCAAGGCCAGACCTTTATTAACATCCTAAGACTCAATATAAGTTTTTGGAATTCCCCAAGCCCAAGCTAAAACCGAAACAAGGATTTAAAATTAACCTAGGCTCACTTCGCTCCTATTTTGACACGTTCGGGCAATTTACAACCTCGAACGGACCACGGCTTGAAACGACCTCGAACCAGTATCTAGACCCCTTCCTTAGACACTAAATAAGACCATGTTTAGGCCCCTTTTGACACAGACCCGACTCTCAAGGCCCTGAAGCTCACGCGTTAGCAGGACACAAAACGCATCCTCATGCTCACCTTGGCTTCCTCGTGCACCAACTGCTGTCCCAGCCCATGGCTCGACTTTTGGCTCATACTAGACCCTAACCAAGACCTAAGGCACGTCCATAAACCCTGGACCATCCCTTTCCACCATCTCCTTGCCCTAGGAATGACACGACTCCTAACAAGCCAACATGATCAACCTTTGGAGTCTCGGCCGCTGAGCTGCACCAACACGTCCAGGCCCTATCTGAACCCTATCAAGACTCACCTAGGACCCTAAAAAACCCTCCAGAAAAGACTAAGGCACCATGCAGCCCCCTTCGACAGATGAAGACCAAGCCGCTCCCTTCTCCCCTCGGCCTGCACGCTTTTGGTGTGCAGGTTTTGTAGAACCCGTAAATCAGTAGACGTATAAGCCATGCATAATTCTAGATTTTTAAAATTTAGTTGACTTCATCGCATGATTATTTTAAATGCATTTGTTTGAAGTTAATTATTTTATTATTTCATTGCAGTGGTTTGATTTTTATCATTTCAGTTATTTCAGTGAGGCCGGACTGGAGTTGGAGTTTTGAGATAGAATTTAGGATTTGAGAAATATTTCCAGAAGTTAATTTAGCTAGCAAGTAAGTTAATTTAAGTTAATAAGGAGATTTGGGGATTTATTTATGCAACTTGAGGTGAGTAGGAAATAAGCTCATTTGAGTTACTTAATTAAGGATTTATTCAATAAATTAATTAAAGGATTAGTGAGGCTTTTTAGAGTTATTAATTTAGTAAATAAACAACACTCCACATTCATTTTATTAGTAGATTTCGGCCACCCCTTTGTTACTAGAGGATTCAATTGCCAACTAATCAACTTTGACCATTTCTTTGCAGGTAATTAGTAGGATAAATCTAGGATTTTTGGGAGCACCATGTAATTAATTAATGTTAGAACATTATCCTAGTCTAGATGAGCATGTAGAATCGGTCATTGCACCACCATAATCCCTCCAAGTAGAATTGATAGCAAACCACAATTCAAAATTCAAAAAAAATGGAGACTTGGTCTTGATTCTTTCCCTATATTTTGCACCCATCTCCCTCACTCCCCTAACCATCATATCCCCTCCCTTAGTCACGAAATTCAGAGTGTTTTTGAGAGAGGAAAACCGTGGGACTCATAGCTAAGCGAAGGGAGAAAAATCGAGTAAAAGAGGAAAGGAAAGAAGCGCTCCATCTCCTCCGTGCCGCGTCGTTGTCGTTTCGTTCGTTTTCTGTCGAAACGAAACCAGGCATGTCTAGATTTCCTTCAAACCTCAATCAAGTCATATTATCAATTATTTTTCAGTATATGATCATGTTTTATCATGCAAAAACCGAAATACATCATAGAATTTTCAGAAAATAATGCATGCAGATTTCGGCCCTTTCATGACAAGCTTCACTTTTTTCTGAGTTTTTTTGTTTCAGGTGATTGGTTCGATTCCAGGCTCCCAAGCTGACCTATATACATGTAATAGGATGCATTAAGACCATGTTTGTCCATTGGTTTAACCCCATGCTCGCCGGAAATTCAGAATGACAGCAACTTTCCCATTGCTTCTCATGTGTTCAAAAATTTCAATTTTTATGTCAAGGGGTTGGATCTGATCTTGGCTGCCCTAAGGGCTCTTAGCCATGGTTGGATCACTCCCCTAGCATGTCTAAGACGTGACTAAGTCACCCTTTTGGTGGCTTGGTCCATGGCTCATCGGTTTTTAAATAAACAACAAGAACAGCCCCTCCCCTCTCGGTTTCCCTTCTTTTGACAGCAACATGTTTTTCGAATTGTGTGGTTTGATGTGGATCTTGGTTGGCCTATGGCCCTTAGCACGATTCATACCATGCCCCTAGATGTCTAGATCGTGCCATGGTCAATCAAATGGCCACTGGAATGACACGAGACATCAATCGAAGCAACACACTATACACGCATATAAAAGCATTCTCGGTATGAGTTTTCGGTTGTTGCTGAAATGGTGCGAACTATGGCTGGCCAAAAGCCCTTAGCCATGGTTCGAATCATTCCTTTGGACGTTGTAGAGAGGATTTGGTCGGTGGTTCAAGCCCCAATGGCCAAAAGTCTCGCAAACGACGCGATGCAAGCAAGGTTGCAGCTGCTGGAAAATTTCAGCAAGTTGCTGTGTCGGTTCGGTGGCTCGTTCGAGTTCTTGGTTGGATTTTAGCCCATGGCCTTGGACTGGACAGTGCCTCATTGAGTTAGGAAGGTCATGTTTTCGACCGTTTGTCATTTGGATCATTTTTGAGGTCGTACGAGAATTTACGATGCGATGTGCCAAATTGACTCTCGAAAGAGCGTTTCGTGTTTTGGCCTCCATTCCACCTAGATTTCGACCCTATCATTTTAGGAGCATTATTTTATGATTTTTCAGCATATTTTAATCATGACTATACGTCGGTTCGGTGTCGGTTCAGGTTGGCTCGGAGTCATGATTAAATGCGAAGTCATTAGGCATCATAGTCGCATCTTTTGAACGTAAATTGCATAGTTGGTCAAGTTTAAGCTATTGCATATTTTTCATGGCACAGTTAGGTTGCAGCGAGCCTGGGTACGATCCAATCCAATCCAGTTGGTAAAATTACGGGACATTTTCATTATGTCAGTTAATTATTTTACGTGCATTAAATAGAAAATGATTATTTTTGAGATTTATGCGATATGGCTTGTGGTTCATTCACTATGTGGGAGTGTTATTTTATACGGTCGCCAGTGACCGATCAGTTCAGTATGGTACCACCCGATCGCCAGTGACCGGCCAGCTCAGTTCAGTTTCAGCCTCCCCGGTAGCCAGTTACCGATCAGTTCAGCTTAGTGCATGGGCCACAGGCGTAAAACATAATCTCAACAGAAAATTTTACCAGTTATTTCAGTACAGGCTCCAAGGAGCAAACATTTTTTTTTACTGTGATTATCAGTTCAGTTATGCACGTATTATAATTGCTCAGTACAGATTATTTTCAGCATGCCTCAGGACAGGATATGTTATCTCATGCATATTTTATTCATGTTTTTATTCGTTACCTGCGATACATGGATGCTGAGTCTTTAGGCTCACTAGACTTGATTGTTGTAGGTACTAATGAGGCCAGGCCCGAGGGCGGGGACCAGTGAGCCAGCTTGGGTCGGCAGTAGTGGCACCCGAGGACCTCAGAGCAGCAGTTGTTATTTTATTCCGCAAACATTTTATCAGTCGTTGGATATTTTTAAATTGTGATTTTTGGCAAACTTTATTTTCTTCCGCTGCAATATTTTGAAATATTGAACTTGATTCACCAGTGATTTTATGAATGAGGCCATTTAAGTTCTTTTAAAAAGAAAATTTTTTATTTTCCGCAAATTTTCAAGCAAGAAGTTCTAGGGCCTTTTTCAGTTGGTATCAGAGCGGTGGTTCTGTATAGGGTTTCACTACTACTGACCGCGAGAAGCTCACGAAGCCACGTCTTCGGTCTGTAAGTTTTTCAGTTCAGCATTTTGTTCAGCATTTTAGTTAAAGCATGAATTATTTTGTCAGCATGCTTCCAGATTTTCAGTATTTCAGTGTTCATTTAAAATAAATTATGGAATTATGCATGTTAGTTACGTATGGGTTATGTTGGAACAGTATGCCCCCTAGACGCATTTTAGAGCGCAACAGAGAGGAGGAGCCTCGCCGAGAGGACAGGGAGGAGCGTAGACCGGAGGGAGACCTACCACCTTCTCCACCGCCCCCACCGGACATGAGTGCCCAGATGTTAGCTGGGATGGCACAGTTCTTCGCACAGTTTGCGGGGGACAATGCCGCAGCCGTAGCCGCAGCCGCAGCCAGGCCGACAGGGCCCGAGGCTGTTTATGAGCGATTCATGAAGATGCGCCCGAAGGAATTCTCTGGGACATCTGACCCCATGGTTGCCGAGGGATGGATAAAATCCCTCGAGGTTATCTTCGAGTTTATGGAGCTGGGAGACGCAGACCGAGTCCGATGTGCCACCTACCTGTTCACTGGAGACGCCCGCTTATGGTGGGAAGGAGCTTCGGTAGCCTTGACTTTGGCTACACTTTCATGGACCCGCTTTACGGAAGTTTTCTACTCCAAGTATTTTGCTGAGGAGGTTCGCACCAGGCTGACCACCGAGTTCATGAGTCTGAGACAGGGGGATATGACGGTTATGGAGTTTATCCGTAAGTTTGAGAGGGGCTGTCACTTTGTGTCCCTGATCGCGAATGACGCCAGAGCCAAACTGATGCACTTCCTGGTGGGTTTACGGCCGATCTTGCGCCGGGATATTAGGGTATCTGACCCTGCTACTTATGAGATTTCCATCTCCAAGGCCTTAGCCGCAGAGCAGGATCTGCGGGATATCGAGAGGGATCGCCAGGGCAAGCGCCCAGTCAAGGCACCGCACCGCCCTCCTCCTCATCAGCATCAGCAGCAGAATAAGAGGCCTTTTCATGGACCGCCCAGGAACCGAGGCCAGCAGCAGCAGCAGCAGCAGCGGGGACGCCCAGCCCCGAGGACTCAGGAGCACCCAGTCTGTCCCAGGTGCTCACGTCGCCATCCTGGAGCATGTATGGCTGGCTCAGGAAAGTGTTTTAAGTGTGGCAGTCCAGACCATATGTTGTTGCAGTGCCCTCAGAGGAATCTGCCTACCCAAGGTAGAGTTTTTGCTCTCCATGCCGCGGAAACCAACCCGGAGACTATGTTGTTGACAGGTACCTTTAAACTTTAAGTTATTATTCGAATTTCAGCATTTTGGGAATCGGGATTTAGATTTTTGAACTTAGAACTGTTATAGGATTGCATGCTCTACTCAGATTTATTTCGGGAAAATTAAGCTAGAAGAACCTTGACCTTTGCATGTCTATAAGTTTAGTTCTTGTAACTACTGGATTCAACTTAGAGCTCCGCTCTTTCAGGGAGAATTTCTATATCTGGTTCCGCTACCAAGGCCTTGATAGATTCAGGGGCCACTCACTCGTTTATTTCGGAGGTCTTTGCAAACTTTCTCAAGATCCAGACCATTGGGCTAGATACAGCCTTTTTAGTAGTGTTGCCGTCAGGCGAGGAGATGGCTGCTACCAATGTTATCCGAGATATAGACCTTGAGCTGCACGGTAATCTTGTTTATGCGGATCTGATTGTGCTACCGATGCCGGAATTTGACATCATCCTAGGGATGGACTGGCTATTGAGGAACAGAGTGTTGATAGGCTTCCAGCGGAGATCTGTCCTTGTCCGACCGCCTGGAATGGAGCAGTTCTTATTTGAGCCGGACATGTACTTTCCTTTACCGCGCATTATTCCGTATGTTCAGGCTAGGAAGCTCATGCATAGAGGGTGTCGGGCATTTCTAGCGACCTTTTTATCTGTCCCCGAGGAACCCAGCCAGGCAGCTTCAGATGTTCCGATTGTCAGAGATTTCTTAGACGTTTTTCCCGAAGACGTCTCTGGTATGGCACCCGAGAGAGAGGTGGAGTTTTCCATTGAGCTTATGCCAGGTACGGCTCCGATATCCAAAGCGCCGTACCGACTAGCACCGACAGAGATGACAGAGCTTAAGAAGCAGATTCAGGAACTTCTCGACAAGGAGTTCATTCGCCCGAGCTTTTCTCCATGGGGCGCGCCGGTCTTATTTGTGAAAAAGAAGGATGTCTCGATGAGGCTTTGCATTGACTACCGGGAGTTGAACAGGGTTACAGTGAAGAATAAATACCCACTTCCGAGGATTGAGGATCTGTTTGACCAGTTGCAGGGAGCTTCGATTTTCTCCAAGATAGATCTGCGTTCCGGTTATCACCAGTTGAGGGTGAGAGATGCTGATGTCTCGAAGACTGCTTTTAGGACTCGTTATGGCCACTACGAGTTCCTTGTGATGCCGTTCGGACTGACGAATGCGCCAGCGATCTTCATGGATCTCATGAATCGCGTATTTCAGCCATACCTCGACCAGTTTGTGATAGTGTTCATAGATGATATTCTCGTCTACTCCAAGAGTCGGGAGGAGCACAGCAGACATCTGACCACAGTGTTGCAGACATTGCAGAAGCACAAATTATTCGCAAAGTTCAGTAAATGCGAATTCTGGTTAGAGAAGGTGGCGTTCTTAGGCCACATTGTATCCAGCAGTGGTATTGAGGTAGACCCAGCAAAAGTTGCAGCAGTCAGAGATTGGGTTGTGCCTCAGAATGCATCCGAGATCCGCAGTTTTCTTGGGTTGGCAGGATATTACAGGAAGTTCATTCAGCGATTCTCATCCATTGCCGTTCCACTCACAGCACTGACCAAGAAAAATGTGAAATTTGTGTGGAGCGAGGAGTGTCAGAAGAGTTTCGATACTTTGAAGCAAGCTCTTATCTCAGCACCCGTTTTGGCTGTACCGTCAGGATCTGGTGAGTTTGTCCTTTATACCGATGCTTCGAAGCTTGGTTTAGGTGCAGTTTTGATGCAGTATGGGAGAGTGATAGCGTATGCTTCTCGACAGCTGAAAATCCATGAGAAGAATTACCCTACCCATGATCTGGAGTTAGCGGCCGTAGTTTTTGCCTTGAAGATTTGGAGGCACTATCTGTATGGAGAGAAATGCCAGATCTTTACCGACCATAAGAGCCTCAAGTATTTCTTTACGCAGAAGGAGCTGAACATGCGTCAGAGGCGTTGGTTGGAGCTTGTGAAAGACTACGATTGTGACATTAGCTACCACCCGGGCAAAGCTAATGTAGTTGCGGATGCTTTGAGCAGGAAAGTCGCAGTGATGGCTCATTTGACGATAGCAGAAACCTCTTCAGATTGAGATGCAGAGGTTTGATCTTGAGACTTACCCTCGAGGTAGAGTTCCTCGTCTATCTACCTTTACCATTCAATCTTCCCTTTTGGACCGTATTCGCAGTGGTCAGGCCGCAGATGAGCAGTTGGCACAGTGGAAGAAGAGAGATGAAGCCAAGGGCAGTGTTTTGTATACAGTCAGCGACGGTATTGTGAGATACCGAGATAGGATATGGGTTCCTAGCAGTGATTCTATCCGAGCAGACATCTTATCAGAGGCCAATACGTCCCCGTACTCCATTCACCCTGGGAGTACGAAGATGTACAAAGATCTGCAGCTATTGTATTGGTGGCCAGGGATGAAGAAGGACATCAGGCGATTTGTGTCCGAGTGTCTGACTTGCCAGTTAGTGAAGGCCGATCATCAGAGACCAGCAGGTTTGCTCAAGCCTCTCCCTATTCCCGAGTGGAAGTGGGAGAATGTTACCATGGACTTTGTGACCGGATTGCCGAGGTCAGCCAGAGGATTGAATGCCATCTGGGTGATTGTAGATCGTCTTACCAAATCAGCGCACTTCTTGCCTATTAAGACGACTTTCACCATGGTTCAGTATGCAGAGCTGTATATCCGAGAGATAGTCCGACTCCATGGTATTCCAGTTTCGATCGTATCCGACAGAGATCCCAGATTCACTTCCTCGTTTTGGAAGAGTTTGCATTCGACTATGGGTACGAAGTTGCTGTTTAGCACAGCTTTCCATCCGCAGACAGATGGACAGTCGGAGCGAGTTATTCAGATCTTAGAGGATCTTCTCCGTGCTTGCGTCATTGATTTCTCAGGGAGTTGGGAGTCGAACTTACCATTGGTAGAGTTCACCTATAACAACAGTTTCCAGTCGTCTATAGGTATGGCTCCGTATGAAGCACTGTATGGCCGCAAGTGTAGATCTCCTGTTCATTGGGATGAAGTAGGAGAGAGAGCAGAGTTGGGTCCAGAGATTGTTCAGCAGGCAGCAGATGTAGTAGTCAAGATCCGTGATAGGATGAGGACTGCTCAGAGCCGACAGAAGAGTTATGCCGATCAGCGGAGGAGAGACTTAGAGTTTGCAGTGGGCGATCATGTCTTCGTGAAAGTGGCACCTATGAAGGGTGTCATGAGATTTGGGAAGAAAGGGAAGCTCAGTCCGAGATTCATTGGAACCGTTTGAGATCCTTGACAGAGTTGGGACGCTTGCTTATCGTGTGGCTCTTCCGCCGAATCTGGCCGGAGTACACAATGTCTTTCACGTCTCCATGCTGAGAAAGTATATGGCAAATCCTTCGCATGTGCTGAATTTCGAGCCGTTGCAGCTTACTCCGAACTTATCTTATGAGGAGAGACCCGTGCAGATCCTAGACAGGCAGGAGAAGAAGCTTCGGAATAAGCTTGTTAAGCGAGTCAAAGTCAAATGGCTTAACCATTCTGAGGAGGAAGCTACGTGGGAGTCTGAGTCAGAGATGAGGGAGCGTTACCCCGAGTTATTCGGTGAGTTCTAATTTGGAGGACGAAATTTCTTTTAAGGGGGGAAGGATTGTAGAACCCGTAAATCAGTAGACGTATAAGCCATGCATAATTCTAGATTTTTAAAATTTAGTTGACTTCATCGCATGATTATTTTAAATGCATTTGTTTGAAGTTAATTATTTTATTATTTCATTGAAGTGGTTTGATTTTTATCATTTCAGTTATTTCAGTGAGGTCGGACTGGAGTTGGAGTTTTGAGATAGAATTTAGGATTTGAGAAATATTTCCAGAAGTTAATTTAGCTATCAAGTAAGTTAATTTAAGTTAATAAGGAGATTTGGGGATTTATTTATGCAACTTGAGGTGAGTAGAAAATAAGCTCATTTGAGTTACTTAATTAAGGATTTATTCAATAAATTAATTAAAGGATTAGTGAGGCTTTTTAGAGTTATTAATTTAGTAAATAAACAACACTCCACATTCATTTTATTAGTAGATTTCGGCCACCCCTTGGTTACTAGAGGATTCAATTGCCAACTCATCAACTTTGACCATTTCTTTGCAGGTAATTAGTAGGAT